>NC_048221.1:7825706-8022878 GCF_002007445.2 Ailuropoda melanoleuca
GAGGGCTGGGTCTGCCCACGAGGCCGGCCGGGCGAGTGACCGGGGGCGGGAGGACGCGGCCGCAGCTAGGGGCCCGGGGCCCGGAGGGTGAGGGGCCCTGAGCCGTGGGGGCCTGGTGTGGGATCCGTAGCGCCGGGCCGAGGGAGCTGGGAGTGGGGGGCCCCCGAGAGAGAGCAGTGGAGGAACGATGTCAAGGGGCAGAGAGAAAAGAGGGCGTGAGTGGTGGCCAGAGATGAGGTGCCCCGAGTACGGTGGGAAGCGGGAAATGGGGGAGTGAGGGCCCTGAGATTGGGAGGGGGTGGGCAGGAAGTGGGGGGCCGAGCGGGGAAGGTGAATTCGTAGCCAGCCGGGGGTGTGGGGGCTGGGTGGAAGGGAAGGGGGCCTGTGGTGTGGGAGAGGTGGGAGTCCCTGGGGGCGGGTGTGGTCTCCCTAGGGGAGAGAAGGAGGGGTGTGGGCAGCCTTTGGCCATCTCTCGGGGCTCTCAGGACTGCTAAGGACAGTTGGAAAGTGGTGCCTGCCCTGGGGCGGCCTGGAGGACCCGGTTCCACCCATCGCGAGCGTTTTGGCGTTCTGGACCCCCGTGTGGGAAACTTCTAGACCTGGGGAGAGGGCGCATGCCAGGGTGGTGCGAGCTGCTGGATGTGCTCCCGGTGGAAACGTGGAAGGGTAGGGCTCCTTCTTGATGTCCGGCTCCGGAGTAAGAGGTAACACAGCCTCCGCCCTCGCCACGGCCCTCCGATCTTTCTTTTTGGGGATGTGAAAAGCTGGTTACATTTTCAGAAGCTAGTTTCAAAATTGACATTTCAATGGAAAAAAAAAAATCACAAATGTGTTTGCCAAGGCCCCTGAGTCTTTGTAGTTCATCCCCTTTCTTTCTCTGTTACTCTTTCTTATCTGTTCTGATTCCCGATTACTTGTTCACATTTTGCTATTCTGTTTCATTCAGCTTTGTCTCAGGGTTACTTGCACTGATGCTCTGGGAGCCACGGAGGAGGCCTTTCCTGGCTTTGGCCTGTGTGCATTTAGTTATTTATTTATTTAGCCACTTTGGAAGGGGGTGGTCCAAAGGAAAGTATCTAGAGCAGTTGGTTCACACAGGGTTCTCCTGGCACCTCTGCTTGGAAGACCCAAACTTGTGGAGTTGTGCCCACCTCCCAAGTATCACGGCTCTTTTTGCCGGGGCAGAGTGGGGTTTTCTGGGACCAAATGAAGAGAGGGGAGAAGGGTATCCCAGGTGGGCATCAGAACTTAGACAGGCACTTAAGCTCTAAAGCTCAGCAGGATCTCCCAGATGATAAGCATGGCCATTCATTTGGCAAGTGTTAATAAAGAATAAAGGTGGGCAGTGTTTCTCCAACTGGGGTCCAAGGGCTAATCCTCAAAGCAGTTCTAGGATAGTTGGTTTTTCTTTTGTAAATAACTTCTTTTGATTTTTAGGTGATTTTTGATTTATAGAATTATTGGGGACATAGTACAGCGAGTACTCATATACTCCACACCTGGTGTCTCCCCCCCCCTTTTTATTTATTTATTTATTTGAGAGAGAAAGAGATCACAAGCAGGGGGAGCGGCAGGCAGAGGGAGCAGGGAGCCCGACACGGGACTCTGTCTATCCCAGGACTCTGGGATCATGACCTGAGCTGAAGGCAGATGCTTAACCAACTGAGCTACCCAGGCGCCCCCCACACCTGGTGTTTCTCCTACCCTTAACACCTTCCTCCAGGAGAGTTTTTACATTTTGTGCTTTTGTGTTGTGGGTAATCTCGATATTGTTACTAGTTATAAAGATAACATTGTCTTTTAGAGGTAATTTATAACTGAGGCTTCGTGAAGAGGAGAAAGTCCACCTTTCTCAGCTTGAGATCCTCAGTGAGGGATGATATAGTTTCAGGGGTCTGAAAGAATGTTTCCCCCTTGATGCTCAAGTAACATTGATGTGGGGCTGAGAATGTGGGTTCTGGAGTCAGCAGACCCTGGTTTTGTTCGTTCCTCAGGGCTGCCATGCCACTGTGATGGCTTAAAACAAAAGGAATGTATTCTCTCACAATTGAAGGCCAGGAGTCTGAAATCAAGGTGTTGGGAGGGTCATACTCCTTCCAGAGGCCCTGGAGGAGAATTTCTTCTTACCCCTTAACAGCTTCCTCTGGATCTAGGCCTTGCTTGGTTTTTGTCAACAGAACTCCAGTCTCTGCGTCTGTCTTCACATGGCCTTCCCCTGTTTCTCTGTGTCTTTTCTGTAAGGACACCTGTCATTGGATTTAGGGCTCACCCTAAACCCAGAACGATTTTACTTTTGAGAGCCTTAATTACATCTGCAAAGACCCTTTCTTCCAGATATGCCACTTTCACAGGTTCGGGGGGGGTTAGGGCTTGGATATATTTTTTTAGGGTCTACTATGTGGATTAGCTCGGTGCCTTCCTAGTATCTGCGAGTCTCTGTGCCTCAGTATTTTATCGGTAGAATGGGGGTAATGGCGGGACTTTGTGGCATAGCGCGTGTTTGCTCAGAACACTAATACTTTTTTGGTGGTAACAACTGCTCCCAAAGCAGGCCGGGGCTGGCGATGACCTCAGACTTGGCTCGGTCACTGCTCAGGGTGAGGCAGCATTGGCTCCTGAGCAGGCACAAAGAGTGGGGCGCACAGGGAGGGATCGCTCTGAAGTGTGCCGGGGGAGTGTAGAGTACCAGGGCTGAGGTGTGGGGCTGCACTCTGCTCCTGGATCTGCGAGCAGGCCCGGCCTGCCGGGTGTAGAGTGCTAGCCCGCCGTCCCTTGGAGAAAGTCAGAGATGGTCCAGCCACTGCGGGGATGTGCGGGAATGCGGCGGCGGGGTGGACCAGGGGCACTTGGGGCCTGCTAGGAGCTTTAGGCCTTGTCTTGGGGTGACCTTCCTTCCCTGGCCTCCACATTTTCCGGTCTGGACCCTTCTGGGACGTGATTGCTTTGGCCAGATGCGGTGTCAGGAGCCCTGTTCTGCTCACCGCTCCCTTGTGAGTCAGGGTCCTGTGAACTATGTGTGATTCCAGACCCCCGGGACTCCAATCTGTGTGTGGGTAGGGACAGGGACGTCGGCCAAGACACGAGTCTCCCCGTGCCTCATGCGGGAGGTGAGCCTGAGGTGTGCTTGGGTGCTGGTGAGGGTCGTGAATGCGGGGTCTGACTGGCATGGGTCACCGGCTGTGTGGCCTTGAATGAGCCATTTCACCTCCCTGAGCCTGTTTCCTCACCTCCAGCAGCACCTACCTGCGTGCAGCCTCGGTTTCCTCCTCAGCAGCGGGAATGATACCACTTGGGGCTCAGAAATTTGGGTGACGTGGACCATGGGAGTGTGGAGCAGGGGTGTCTGGTGGGACACAATACATATTTTTGTAGATGTTGTCGACGATGGCGTGGGTATTGGGATGGAGTGACGAAGAGCTGGCTTTTCGAGGAGGGAGCCCCTTACGCCGCCGGGCCGTCCAGCTGCTGTCTCACACCCCCAGCGGATGGCAGAGGGACCCCAGGGCTGCAATGTCCACCTGAGGCGGGGGGCGGGGAGGGGCTGGGAACTGGGTGTGGGTAGCAGACAGATGACCACGTTCCTTGACGTCTGCACCCTCCCACGTGAGGAAGATGACGGCTGCGGAAGGCCCTGTCCTGGTCACCCTGCCGGGAGCGATAACCCTCCCCACCGCTCCTTGCCGTCGGAAGTCAGCCTGGCCGGTGTCCACGGCAGTGGCTAGATAGCAGCTCCCAGAACCAGGCCGCTTCTCCAGGCAGAGGTGCAGACGTCCCAGGCCCCGAGGAAGCCCTGGCGCGGCCGCTGGAGTTCTCGGACGCAGGGAGCCCTCCCTTTGAAAGGAGGCAGCTTCTCGGGAAGCCCGTTGTGGGGCGGCCAAGGCGGGGAGCAGAGCAGACTCTCAGTTCCTCAGGCCCCCAGTGTTCTTTCTGGAGATGACTGTGTCACTTTTCTTTCTCGGTCAGTGTAATCAGTTTGCCTGGTTCTGTGGACTCTCCCCACCCCCTTGGCCAGGAAGCCACGTACAGCCGGACTGGTTCTGATCGGGCCTACATTTCAGTGTGTGGGGGGCAGGCCAGGGGGAAACCCCAGAAGAAAAAACCCTTCGTAAAAACAACGTGAAGTATGGCCTGCTGCCATAGACCCGGGAGCTCCTGGGGCTCCCTCCAGTCACAGTTGTGTGGTACCCCCCGGCAGCTGGGGAAGGGGCACAGAAGAGTTGGTCATGTGCCCAGGCTTTAGGACCTTCAGTGTCAAGCTGGGGTGACACCCCAGAAAGTTAGTAACACCGGAGGGCCATTCCCATTCCAGTGGTGCCTGTAAGGTGTTCCTGCCTGCTGTCATTTTATTGAGCATTTACTGGGGACCGGGCTCTGCGTGAACCTGTGTGGACAGACTCAAACGTTTGACCTTGGGGGCAGCTGGGGAGAGGCTAATAGCGTCAGTTAGGGCCGATGGGCAGACGATGGTCTGTGAACCAGAGCAGGCCTGTGGCCTCCGTTTAAGCCACGAAAGGGAGCTTTGTTCGTTTCTGAAGGGTCTATTAAAAAAAAACCCAACAACTGAAGTAAGAATATTTAACTGACACCCTTGTGTCTTGAAAAGCCTAAAATGTTGACTTGCTGGCCCTTGACAGAAAAAGCTTGTGGACCCCTGGGATAAATGAATGAGGCAGGTAGGAGAGGGAGATATGGCGGGAACTTGGCCCCAGCCCTGCTCGGCAGATCTGCCCCAGCTTTTTTTTTTTTTTTTTTTTTTTTTTTTTTTTNTTTTTTTTAAGATTTTATTTATTTATTTGACAGAGATAGAGACAGCCAGCAAGAGAGGGAACACAAGCAGGGGGAGTGGGAGAGGAAGAAGGGCTCACAGCGGAGGAGCCCGATGTGGGGCTCGATCCCATAATGCCGGGATCACGCCCTGAGCCGAAGGCAGACGCTTAACCTCTGTGCTACCCAGGCACCCCTGCCCCAGCTTTTAAGAGAAACCGAAAAGCCTTTTTTTGTGTACATCTGTTTGTTTTGATTGTGGAGTGTCCTAATCCCTCAGGCCAGATAGAGTGCACTTTCTGGACTCTGTGGGCCAGTTAGCCTGACAGGTGTGGCTGTTGCTGTGTGTTACCGCTTAGGTTAGTCCTGGGAGGTCAGGGGCACCACTCCCATTTAATTCGTGGAAAAACAGGTGAAAGGGCTTGACCAGGTGACATGGCTGGGCTGGCAGGGGAGCTGGCTTTCAGGGTCACTGCTGTTGGACCTGCTCATTGTTCTGCTGTGGGGTGGTTCAATGAAAAAAGGTGGTCAGGATTCCATTCATTCATGCGTAACGGAGATCCAGAGTGGCAGTGGCTTAAACAACAGGGCATTTTATCTATTGTGCTCTCACGCTAAAGTCTGGAGGGTGGCCGACCAGGGCTGGCTGGTGTGGAGGCTTTGCTTCAGGAATTCCTTGGGCCCAGGTCCTTCCAGCTAACCCCCACCCCCCGCCACCATTTCTAGGGTGAGGTCCTGTCCTTGTGGATCAACATGGCAGCTGGAGTCCAGCTATCACCCTGGTGTCCAGACAGCAAGATAAAGTAAGGGACAAAGGTGCTGAGGGCATTGGCCAGGTGTCTGTTAAGGAAAGTTTGCAGAAGCTGCTCTGGGCGCTTCTGCTTTCATCCCATTGGCTAGAATGCAGTTGTGGAGCCACTACTAGCTGCAAGGGAGGCTGGGAAATGTAGTCTGTAGTCTGTTTGAGTGGTCAGCTGGGCTCAGCTCAACTAATTTCAGGGTTTCTCTTTCTGTAGGAGAGAGGACAGACACTGCGAGACAGTCAGTCATCTTGGCCACAGTAGGTAGGATGTCGGTGTAGCCAATGTTGGGAAGGGTGTTCCTGGTTTATGGAGGGCTCAAGTGGGGGGTGGGGGTCAGCAGCCTGGGGTGGGGCAAAGGGGTCTCTCTGAAGAATGGAGGAGCCAAAGTGGGGGTAGCAAGGTGAGGTCCAAGTGATGTTTTACACACGACAGGGCCTTTTCCTGTATATGATCAGGAGCTGTCTACCGTTTTCCCCGTAGGCGCCTACGTGATAAGATGTTATTTCCAAAGACTACTGTGGCAGCAGGTTACAGTGTAGATGGGAGCAGGGAGAGAGGGGCCCGTGGAAGCTTCCAGACTAGAGCATGCAACAGGAATGTAACCGAATAGTTTCACCTTAACCTGCCCCAGAAGTGTGTCAGAGGCCCGGAAGTGGTGTTGTGGAACAAAAGACGAACTCTGCCCTGGGACAGAGGCCATGACCCTTTGGCAGGGGCTATGAATGCCCTGCCCTCAGGTTTTCTTCCCCCATGTGGTTAAAATAAAAGTCGACGCCCCACTATTTTTTAAATTGTGTGATTTCACGTCAGAATCTGACTTTGCACTTGTGAAAACTCAGAAGGGCTGGCAACCCCGGGCCCACATGCCCCGAGGCGGAGCTGGATAGCGGCGCCACCTTTGGAAGGGGCGTGCTGCCCCCAATTTGCCCGAAGTCCCCTTCCTGCTTGTCACCGCCCAGCACGGAGGCTTCGTGCCAGTAGTCATTTGTCTTTCCACTTGCAGTGGTTTGTTTCTTAAAATAGAGAGGCATTTCTGTGAACCCAGGCTGCCCTCGGGTGTGGGAAAATGTCCCTTACCTTTAGCTGGCACCTCCTTCGGCCCCTGGCCCCTTCCTCTGGGCAGCTGAGTTGGAGCCCCATGGAGGTGGGGGGCTGTTATGTCAGAGTCCTAAGTGGATCTGGCTTCCAGTCCGAGGTCCCACCCACTGCCCACCTCCCAGCTCCCCTTCCTCCTTTCTACCTGCCCAAAGCCCCTCACTGGCCATTTGGAAACCCAGAAGTTCTGAAAGCCTAGCTTGCTGCTCCTTTGACAGCAAAACCCAACCTGCCCAAACTCTCAGGTTGGCAAAATCCCACCTGAGCTGCCACTTGGGGTCTTCACAATCTCTGTGCGTCCAATTTAGTATGACTGTTCACACCTTTTGGGGTTGTGGGCCCATGTCTGAGATCACAGTTGCAAAGTGGCCAGCGTCATGAGCCACACCTGGCAAGCACGGGCCACGACACGTGTGGGGGTCTGGACGCGGTGGGTGTGCAGGGCTTTTGAGGAGAGAGAATGGCGGGAACTCAGGGCTGATCTGAGGTGCGAGGCCGCTGACCAGATCAGATTTAGCAGAATGCGAGAGGCTTGGGGAGCCTTCCCCGGCAGGTGCCATCTCTTTCCTGGGGTGCCCTCTCAGGGCCTGGGTCTGCTCGCCGCCTGCAGAGGTGGTGAATTTGCCAGGATGAAGGGGAGATCCCCATCCTGGAGAGGGCGGAGTGGAGGTTCGAGAGTGGAGGCTGGGAGGGGCTTTGGGATAAGTCTCTTAATCTGAAGTCCTCGAGGGTCCCCGGGGGTTCCATGATACCCTGAAATTGCATGCAGTTTTGCAGAAGGCTAGAGGGACAAGACTCAGAGACTGTGACCTTGGACCAGCCTCCTTGACAAAAAGGAGAAAGGGGGTGACAGTGGCACCTCTCTGGAGGGAACACACATCAAATTCTTCATTGTGTGTCTACCTGATGGACCATGGCCATGGCATTGCTGTTCGTTCTCTGTGCATTTTTTGGGGGAAAGCTCCCCACTTTTGATCCCCCTCTGAGGGATCTGTGACACGAGAAAGGCTGACAGTCACTGGAGGATAGCCCTCGACTGGGGAGTGAAGTGGATGCCTCTGGCTTCTGAGGGGTGGTCAGTGGGAGAGGTGGGGCCCTGGGCCTGTTGGGCCGGAGTGCAGCTCTGATCGGCCAGGACCGAGAGCAGCACTCAGCAGTGTCTGTCAGAGTGAGCCAGAGCCAGGGGGGGAGGTCACTGGATTCCTGATGGGGGGACAGCCCCCTTGGAGGGCTGGGGGAGGGGACCCAGCCAGATGGCAGGTGGGGGGGGGCGGGGTGGTGGAGTCTCCGGGAGAGAGGAGGAAGGGAGGGTCCACCTCGCCCAGGCCCCCAGGGCCTACCCACAGTTCTTTGAAGATGGGGAGACCTGACCTTCCATCCATCCAGCCACAAGCATGTACTGGCGGGGGACTTGCTGTGTTTTTATTGCAGTAGGTTACCTCTCGTCTACCTTTAAACAGCTAGCAAACATGGACTGAGAGTCTGCTGTGTGCCAGTTACTGTTTTAGGAGCTGGGGCTACGGTGACGCCCCAAGCCAAGCACACGCTCCCACATTTGCCGGTCTGGGGGGGTTGTGTGACAGGCACTAAGTCAGCAGTCACCTAATCACATTGTACTTAGTGGTCAGCCTCCTTCGGAAGAAAGTGAACTGGGCAGAGGCTTGAAAATGCTGGAGAGGGCAAGGGGGAGGTGGGGCTCGGCAGGGCGGGCCCCCTGCTATGGTGGGGCCCAGGGCTCATGGGGGAAAAGCAGGTGAGGCCAAAGGAGGGCCTGGTGGGGCCTAGGCCTGGCTCTGCCCCTTGGCGTGACCTCTCTGTGCCTCTGTTTCCTCGATTGTAAAATGGGGCTCTTGATGGCACCTACCTTGGAGGGTTGTTGTGAGTTCGGGGACGCGTATAAAATCACACCTGCTGCCCAGCCGGCCGAGGGCAGCCAGCCGCAGGTGTGGCTGGAGCGGGCTGCGCAGGGGGGAGGAGTGACACCTTGGCTGTGTCTGGGCTCAAGCCCAGCTCTGTCCCCAGCATTTCCTAGCAGGGTGATCCCTGGCGGATGACTCCGTCTCTTGTGTCTCAGCTTCCTTGTCGGTGGGGCGCTTCACTGAGGGGCTTAGCTGGTGGCAGGTGGCCTAGGTGGCAGTGGACATCTGTGGCTGAACTGGAGCCATAGCTGAGCACAGCCAGACACCATCTCCACCCCGCGTACTCCCAGTCTCGGGGAGTGGAGAGAAAGTAGACAGAGAACCCCGTCTCCCCACTGCGGGGGGACGTGGCCCAGGAGTCAGCCTGCAGAGCCTGGCAGCTGAGGAGCTGAGCGTGGGGGCAGGAGGCCCCTGGCCAGAGAGGGTTGAGGTGGAGAGGGGGGAATTCCTGGGGACCACGGGGCGGTGGCTCTGGGGGTGGCTGGGGTCTGCAGCATCCCAGGGTCAGTCCTCCTGCTCTCCGGGATCCCTGTCTCTCTGCATTCCGTGCTGGAATGAATGTTCTCCCTTCCCCCTCGGGGACTGCGGCAGCCCTCTCTGGGTCAGAAGCTGTTGGAGGTCATAATTAGTATAGGTGGTGGAGCCTTACCTTGATGTGACCTTGTGACTCTGGCCAAGCCGTCGCAGTTCAGCTTTCAGTTCTTCTGGGAAGATGGAGGGCGGCTTGAGGGCTGGTGTTAGCCTAGCGCACAGCAGGTGAACAACACACAGCGTCCTAGGTCACTGGTCTAAACCTGCTGTATCGTCTGGAAGGGCAGATGTGTGCCAGGTGCTGGTGGCCAGGTGCCCGGCGATCATAAAGCCCTGAGACAGGGAGGGCTGGGAGGGGCCCGAGGTGGCCTTGAGATCCAGCCCCCCCGCCAGGTCCCTGGTGACTCAGGAGGGAGACCCCTGGCCCTTCGTGCCTCCACCCTCCCGCTTTCTCACTTCCGGGACTTGCTTGAGAGGCTTCTGGATTCAGGGTCCCAGGCGCTGTGCAGGGTGGGGCCGCTGGCACCTTCACGCCCACCCAGAGAGACCACGTCACCTGCTCTGACTTTTGGTTGAAGAATCTGGAGTTCCCGACTTTCCCTGCCCCCACTCCCTTTGTTTCCCAAAAACCAGTTCTATGAAGGAAATTGAGACCAGGCTTCCCCCAGGCCGGCAGGAGTTGGATCTGGAAACTCTGGCCTCATGATACTCTTTTGATGACTTATTTTAATTGTTGTTTAATCGACACACACAGGTGCCCAAGCCTTCGGTGGTTCTGTTCGGTGCATTTGACAGTTGTGTGCGCCCATGAAGCCGCCACCCGAGGCCAGACCTAGAACGCGTCCCCCAGCCTCTGGGTGCTTTTTGTTCTGTCAGGCGGGGCCTTCTTGGAAACAAGTCCAGACTGGTTTGCGGGAGGGGGCTCTGTCTCCTCCCCACCCCCACTCCTTGCACGGAGAGAGGGAACCCCCTTTTATTCCCTCTTTTTGTGTGTCTCTTTCAAGCGATTCATCACCCACAGCTTTGGCAAGAGCAGGTCTGGGCTGTTTTTCTTTAAGATTGTTGGCGGATTTGCTTCCCTGCTAATTGTGTTCGTGTGGCTGGGGTTCGTTTTCGCTGGATGTGTTACACACGTCAGAGCGGAGTGGTTTCACGTATGGAAACCTGTCTGGCGACACGAGCACGGGTTACATTCCAGGTGAGGACAGTGCGGTGAGGGGGGGACCTGGCAGCTCAGTGCTCTAACGAGAAAGCAGCGGCTTGCTCGTGATCCCCTCCAGGGGCCATGGGAATAAATAATCACAGACAGATTGGGGGGCCTCTTACAGACCCCAGAGGGACATTCCAGAAAATTGGCCGCATTCTTCTTTGAGCTGGAGGGGAAGGCGAAGGCCGGCTGCGGTTTCCAGACCTGCTGTGTGCCCTGGAGGGGCCCTCCGTGGAACCTGGCTCTGCCCCGAGCCCTCTGTGTGACCAGAGGGTGGAGTCCCCAGTGTTGGATGCGCCTCCCGGATGGGGGGGGTCACCCGTTGGGATGCCTGGCTGTGACGCCCCAGACTCCCTGGCCCCACGCCCTGCTTACCCGTGTTTCCGAGGCCTACTATAGCTGCCGTTTACTGCGCTTGAGCACGTGCCAGGGAGGCAGCATGCCAGGCGCTTTACGTTCATTGATTCGCCTAACCGTGAGAACAGCCCCGAAGGGCCGGCTGGCTGCCGTGTGCAGTTGGCACAAGGGTGCTGGGCAGGGGAGTGAGTGCGGGGAGATCCAGCCCATTCTCTGCTCCCCAAGCCACGCACACCCTGTGGGGATCCTCAGTAGCCACAGCCCCTCCCCCCAGTTTATAAACGAGGAAACGGAGGCATTCTGGGGCAGGTAGCTGCTGGGATGCTGGGATGCCGGCCCCGGTTTGGCTCCGGCACCTCCACTTTGCTGTGCCACCTTTCAGGCGCTGGTGAGGCGTGTGTGCCCTAAAGGGGACTCCACCCTGCGTGGGGGAGGCGCCCACCTGCCCCTTGTGGTAATTGCTCTGTGTCGGGGAAGTGTCCTGGGAGGACTGTCCTGGAGCCCAGAGCCAGTCTTTCCTCATTCCTGCCTCGTTGCCGATTCCATCCTGGGGTGAGGCAGCCTCTGTCCCCTCTCGCCTTTGTCTCATCCGGAGTCACATTCGGGGAGGCAGCCTGAGGACAGAGCCAGGCGCACAGGGCCCTCCTAATTCTGATCCAGGCGGTGCCATAGGGGCTCCCAGGGGCCTGGCGGAAGCCCTCCAAGCCGTGGCGCGGCCCTAGCATGTCCCGTTTGGCCTCTGTGCTGCTGGTCAAACTCTGCTCTCAAGCTGGGCCCAAGGCGGCTGAGTCCGCTCAGCCCCCGGGCTGCAGTTTCCTCTGTCATTCTCTGCTGAGGCTGCCCCTGGCCTGTCCTCCTGCCTCTTCCTGTTCAGCCTTTCTGGAGCCACCCTGGTCTGCGGGTTGAGGCCCCTCAGCTGGCCCCAGGGCAGAACCCCCAGGAACCACATTCCCGCTCCCCCGCTTCCTGTGCTGAGCGCGCTGGCCCTGGCATGATGGGAGCCAGAAGGTGCGGTGTACTACCGCTTTGAGGGTGGGCTCCCCCACAGCCCGGGGTCCTCCTGCTGCCCTTGACATGCCTCGTTCCAGCCCTGCCTTCCAGGTCTCCCTGGGCGGCTCCTCTGCCCAGGGCCTCCCCTTCCCACCTCGGTCCTCTGAGAGCGCTGCCCACCCCAGCTCCTGCTGTCACGGGGCGTTCAGACCCTTAGTGACCCCTCACAGCGCTAGGAGGTGACCTCCATCACCTTCCCTGCAGTGGTGGCTCGGGGATGGCACCTGTCATCAACCAGGCAGGCCAGGCTCTGCTGGGTCGTAGAGCCCATGTCCTTCCCAGTGTATGCTGGGATGGGGCTTGGCTCTTTCACAAGATGCTGGGTCCCTGGGCTAAGCTGCCCTGAGCATGTCATCTCTGTGCCTTGGTTTCCTCTCTTGAAAGGAAGGCGGTCCGGAGCAGTAACTGAGGGCCCCGTGTCCTTGGGTGTTTGCCTGCTATTGGGTGCGTCACAGCTCGAAGTCCTGGCCTGAGGGGCCCAGGGGCCCAGGGCTGGGGCTGCTGGTTTTGTTGCTTTGTGCCCCCCCCCCATAATTACCCGCTGAGTCCGTGCTTTCAGGGGCCAGGGAACCCTGGCGCACATCTGCTGTCCCTTTTGTAGCTCACAAAGCCTGGGGCTGCGCAGCTGATTAGCATGGATGGGGGAGACATTTGCATGTAATAGCTCCCGCCCAGTCGGTGCCCCTAGTACTCTTTTCAGAAAAGCCAAGCTCTTTTTTTTGTCTGCTCCTTCTTTTCTTGGGGTTGCCCTTCCTCTTTGGGTTCCTCGAGACCAGTCCTGCAGGGCCTGGAGGTGGTGCTGGCCTCCACCCTACCCGGCCACGGGCGAGCCCTTTGAGAGGAGTCCCCTTGCAGGGCTCTGACGTCCCGGAGCTGTCGCTGGTCAGTGAGGTTTGGGTGTCATTGGTGCAGGGCCCTTCTGCAGCCCAGGGTCAGCCAGGGGGTGTGAGGGGCGGCTCGCCACTTACTGGGGTGCTGCCATGGCGAGCAGCTCTGGGTCAGACCCAGCAGTAGCCGGGGAGGCCTGTGGCCCAAGTGGTGCCAGGGGCCACGGGGTCCTTGCTTCCCCTTATGCCAGCAGGAAACCCTGGGGGGCGTCCCTGCCCCCCAGATGGCTGCCTCGTGGACCAAGAGCCTCTCTGTCCTCCCCTCTGCCCATGCATCTCCCTGGTGTCCTGTCACCCTGTTGCTGGGGAGTTTGGGAAGTTTCCTCCTCAGAAACTTGTATTCTCAGGGCCCCTCCTGACATAGACCTGTCTTTTGGATTTTTCAAGCTGCCCTGTACATTGCCCAACTTGCCACCCAATACGAGCCTCTTTGTGCCCACAGAGGTGGCTTGCTGTTGAGTTCTTGTGAATATTCTCAAAGGAATGAACACACTGTGCACTCCCATCCCTGCTTTAGGAAATAAACCGTTGCCAATAGAAAAAAGGGCCCCTATCTCGTCCCCTCCCAGGGAGGTAACCTGGAAGGAGGGGTGTTCCATCCACTTGGTGCTGCTTTAGAAGGGGCCGTGTGAGTGGCCTAAATTTAGACCCATCCTGGAGCTCGCAAGGCCTAAACCGAAAAATTCCCAGGCACAGTCTGAAGCTGGCCACGCACTCGCTGCCTCGGCCAGGTGGCTGCTCCCATGTCCCCAAGGCGCACTTAGTGGCCGGATGGGGGCTGGTGGGTAGGGCCAGAATTCTCTCCAGGACTCCACTGTCTGCCTCCAGCCAGAATGCCTTGGGGACAGGGCAGCCAAGCTGGGTGTTTTGTGCCAGTAACACCTACTGTCTACCCGTGGGTCTTGGGTTGGATGCAAAGGGGGTGTTCGTCTTTAGGACAGTAGTGAGCAATGCGTTCATTTAGCTTTCTCGACATGGACATTGAGGCCCGGGGGTGGGGGGAGTGTGAGGCTCCAGGTGACAGAGCCCGGATTCAAACCTGGGTCTGAAATGAGCTGGACTTCTGGGGGATGTGCCTCACCTGTGGCCTCCCTGATGTGGGGAGAAGGGCTTCCCTGGGTGACAGCTGCCTGGAATGCAGGCCGCGCTGCCCCTGGCTGAGACCCGAGTCTCCTGGGGCCGCTGCCCCTCCTCCATCACACCGAGAGGGGTGTGGGTATGGGTCTGCTCCAGCATAGGGCCGTTGCTAAGAAGTCGATGCTGTCCATCGCCTACTTCAGAAGGACCGTCTGGTCCCAGGCCCTTTCCCACCCCCCTGGCCCTCCAGCAGGTTGAGGGAGGTACGTGGTCAGACCTGCTCACTCCGGGGACACCCCAGACGACTTGAGTGGGCGCCAGGCCTCCCCTGCCGTCAGGATTGCCATTTGTTCAGTTATCTCTTGTGTACAGGGTGTAAACTCAAACCGCTAAGGAGGGTGGGACCTGAAAGGTCCTTCTCTTCCTACCTCCTGGTCTCAGCCCGCGTGCCCCACTTTGGCCGTCACCTTCCGGTGTGACCTTCCCGCCTGGATTTTCCTGCAGAAATCTCTCCCCGGGAGCCCAGTTCTGCCTGGTTAAATAGCGGGAGTGGAAGGGTGCCCCCGCGCCAACACTGCCTGCCTCCCAGAGGCAGCCACTGAAGCCGTTCCATCACTGTTTTTTTCCAGAAAAGCCCCCAGGCATGCAGCGTGCTTGGCCGGTGGCCCTCTGTTTTCTACCTGTGGAGCCTAGATGTTTACGGGGCCCGGGCCGGCTCTCACAGCACCTGCCGGCTTGCTCCTGGCTGCCCCTTCTTCCCTGTTCAGTGGGCGTTGGGGTTTTCAGCTGCTTTGGACAGTCCCAGGTATGGGTTTATCTTCGCGGACACTGGCAAGTGGAATTCTAGGATAAGGCCCCCAAAGGGCTGGCAGGGGCGGGGTTTCTGGGTGGGGAGGCTCTGACAGATTGCGGGGCCAGGCGCTCCGGGTGCCTGCGGGGAGGGCTGGGAGTCCCCCACCCCCCAGGGCCGGGCCGGGCCAGAGGAGCCCAGGGTGACCTCCTGGTCCTCAGACACCCCGGGGCCGGGCAGCGCGTGCAGCGTCTCCCAGGACAGCACCGGAGGAACAGGCTTAGGTTACTTGGCTGAGAGGGAGGGCAGGCCGGGTTAGGCTGCCCAGGGTTGGGTTCTCTTCTGAGACTGGCACGGATCTGCTGAAGGGTGAAGTGGCCGCTCCCAGCTACTGATTACTTGGTACACGTACTGCCCCCCCACCCGCATCTTCTCACGGAATCTGGGGGACAAGGAGGGGTCCTCATCCTCTTGTAATCCCCACTTCTCAGATGAGGCTCCTGAGGTTGGGGGTGAAGGCAGGTGGTGGGGCACCTGTCAGGCCTCCATGTGGGTCATGCCCTGTCACCCCGAGGGCTGTGTCATTATCACCATTTGATAGATGATGGAACAAAGGTCCACGGTCATACAACCGGAGAGTAGCAAGTTTGGCCTTGAACCTGGACTTCCTTGATGCCCATCATTTTATTTTATTTTATTTTATTTTATTTTATTTTATTTTATTTTATTTTATTATTATTTTTTATAATTATGTTCAATTAGCCAGCATATAGTACGTCATTAGTTTTTGATGTAGATAGAGTTCAGTGATTCATTAGTTGTATATAAACCCAGTGCTCATCAGATGCCCATCATTTCAGTCACTGCCCGTGTTGGTCTTCCCTGCTGGGTGAGCCAGGAGTGACTTCTTTCCTCTGCTGGCCACAGGGACGCCACACCACACAGGAACGGGGGAAGCTTCTGTGCCCACAGTTTGGAGACTCGGTTCCTGCCGCCAGGCACTGGGTGCCTCGGGGAGACGAGAGGCTCTTCCAGGAAGGCGAGCCCTGTGTCACCCAGAGCCTGATTTGGCGGGGTTGTGACCACCTCCCCGGGGCAGGCTCTAATGTGCGGGTACCTCGCCTCCAAGTGTATCAGAGCCCCCTCCCCGAGTTCCTTCTGGTCCCTCTTACTCTTCCTTCTCCGCACTGTGCCATCAGCCTCCCGCCGGCACCTGTGAGCGCTGGAAGGCTGGGGCCCCTGGGCTGCACGGAGACGCGAGCTGCCCCCTGAGCGGAGGGCCCCGAGCAGAGCAAAGCACCTTGACCTTCTGTGCCTCGCCTTCCTTTTCACCTACCTTTCTTTATGGTGGAATATTTTCCTCTGGAAGGAACACAGCCTGGTATTTGTTTGGCGGCAGGAGGTGATTTAGTAAAAGACCTCACATTTGGACAAACAGTTCTACCCACCCCCACCCCCCTTCGCCCCAAGTCTGCCAAGATAAGTAGCTTTAATTAGTCCTCGTTTGGTGGCTGTGGTAGTTTCCCCACTAGCGAGGCAAGGACTTGGAACGTGGCCCTTTTCCCCCGAGCTGGTGGCAGCTTTCCTGTCTTCTCCTCCACCTCTGTTCTCCGTGCGACAGCTTCCCTCTTCTTGCATGAGGATGGAAGTTTCCATGGGGGGAGAGTGTAACTCCAGGCATTTGTCCTTGTTCCACTGGGTCCTTCTGACCCAGGTCTGACCAGCCTGAAGGACCCAGTGACCCTCTGCGTGTCCCATTACTGCTTGTTTGGCGGGGGGGGGGCGGGCAGTGTGGGCAGGGAGGTTACTGTGTGGGTGCCTAGCGCCCAATGTTCTCAAGTGGTTAAGTGACTTTCCTGAGGCCACACATGCCGTCTGCCTCCTTCACTTAGGGAAGGGGCCTGGCCTCCCGGACCCCATGCCCCAGGGCCACCATGCAGGTCAGCATTCCCCAAGTGCCCCCGGGTCTGGGTGCTGTGCCAGCCATGTGCGGAGCCCTGGGTCTGTGCTGCTCTGCGTCGTCGGTTGGGGAGCAAGGGGGTGTTAAATAAGGAGTTGCTGTGTGATGGGGCACTTGTCCAGGAAGTGCTGGAGGACCTCAAGGAGGAGGTAACAGTGACACAGGAGAAGAGGGGAAGGGCGTTCTGGATCTCAGGAGCCATGGAAGCCAGAGTGAAATCCTGCCCACGGTCTGGGGGTGGCGAAGGTCAGCGTGGATTGACTGGGGACATGGAGGAGGCCACAGATGTTGACAGGGGCTCATGAGCCCCATGAGGAGTTTGTGTTTGTTCCAGAAGGCTCTGGGAGACCATGGAGAGGTCTAAGCAGGAGAACGGCCCCAGCATATTGGCCACATTAGACATTGTGACTGGGAGATGATGGAGGCTCAGCATGTGTCCCCGGGACTGTCTGGTCAGTGCCCCTGAGACGGGCCTTCCTGTGTCTGCTGCTCCCTGAATCAGCCAGCTCTTTCGAGGCCCTCCTGGGTGCCAGGCCTCAGGTGAGGTGGTGAGCAGGGCATTTCCCTTATACCTGGGCCCAGGGAGGCCCCTGTGCCTCAGAGTCCGCCAGCTTCTGCTGCCCATGGAGCCCTGAAGGAGGGGGTGTTTGGGGTGGTTCTGTGGTAGGTGGGGTGCAGGCAGCTTATCCCCCAAGAGCCACTGGCTTCCCAGCTTCCCTCATCTCCTGCCTAGCCCGCAGCTCCTCCAGCCCTGTCCCCAAGGCCATCTCAGCACTCAGTCCCTCCAGGTGCTGCCCATGGCTGTGGGAGTGGCCGGACTCCCGAGAGGCTCGAGACCCAGATCTGCCTACCCGGCCTGGGAGTCTAGCTCGTCAACCTCCCTGGCCGCAGCCACGCTGCCCTGGGTCCCTCTGAGGAGAAGCCTCCTGGGTGTCTCCCGCGCTCAGTACTGATACCCAACACTTCCGATCACGAGTGTGTGGGTGGGGGCCTCCCCACACCAGCTGCGTGGCCTACAGTCACCTCCGTTCTGACACTGCCCACCTGCCTGGAGATAGGGTCAGACCCCCCAGGATAAGGGCTCAGCCCCACCAGACTGTCACCCTCTACCCCCACCGCCAGCGCGAGTCCGGGATGTCCCCTGTGCTCCTTGCCCCCTGGCTATAGATCTGAGGTTCCCAGGGCCCCCTCCTCAGGCTCAGTGAATTTGCTGGAGGGCTCACAGAGCTCAGGGAAACCGTTTACGTCCTAGATGGGTGGTTAATATAAAAAGGATAGAATTCAGGAGCAGCCAGAGGGAAAAGAGGTGTACGCAGGGTGTGAGGAAGGGGTGCCCCTCTCTCAGCTCCTCGTCCTGCTCACCAGCCAGGAAGCTCTCTGAGCCCCGTCCTTTGGGTTTTATTTTTATGGAGACTTTGTTACGCAGGAATGATTGATTAAGTCCTTGGCCATTGGAGGCCTAGGAGAGGGACTGAAAGTTCCAACCCTCTAATTACTCGGTTGGTCCCCCTGGCAACCAGCCCCCATTCTTAGGGGCTTTCGGAGAGTCACCTGATTAACATAAACTCAAGTGGTCGAAAGGGGCTTTGACTGACTCACAGCAGACCCCTTTATTGTTCTTACCACCTCCGGCACTCCCAGAGTCTTCAGAGCTCTGTCCAGGTATCTGTCTGTTCAGTATAAATGACAACATCACAGCCTCCTTTTCTCCCTGCCTTCCCATGTGCCTTTTTCCCTCTTGCTGGAGAATTCGCTCCCACTCTTTGTCCCAGCCGGGGCCAGGTGCCATCTCTAGGCACCTGTCCCCGTGCAGCAGTGCCCGTTACTTGGGGATCCTCATCACTGGCCACCTGGCTGTCCTCACCCCCTCTGGGATGGGGAGGGTGTCTCCATTTCTCGACGTCCAGTGAGCCACCAAGAAAGTGGGCGGAAAGGGGGCTCAGCGCCCAGCCTCTCTGTACCTCTAGTTCCAGACGCACGGCGGGGTTTGTCATGAAGTTTTATTGGCACACAGCCGCACTCACTCGGCTGCATATGGTCTGTGGCAGGGGCGAGTCCCAGTAGCAGAGACTCTACCGCCTGCCAAGCCCAAATTATTTACTCCCTGCCCCTTTACAGGGAAGGCTGGCCAACACCTACTCTCGCAAGCACAGGGATGGCGCCTTGGTTAGGAGCACAGACCCTGGTGCCAGTCAGCTTGGCCCCGCGCTTGCTGTGTGACCTTGAGCGAGATACGTAACCTGTCTGGACCCTGGTTCCTCAGGCATAAGGGGCACAGTTGGTGGGCACAAAGGTGCTCGGAGGGGTCTGGGTAAAGCACAGGAACAGAGCGTGGCATCTGGAAAGCGCTGGTACAGTGTGGCATCCCAGCCCCTACCCCGTCTCAGCGAGGGGTGGTTGGGTGGGGGCTGGGCCTGGCTCCCTGTGGGAACTCGGATCTACAGGGGCCTGCCTTCCTGGGGAGCGAGATTCAGGAAGGTTCTCTGACCCTGGGATTCCTGCCGGCACACCCTAAGCCTTCTGGCCCCGTGTTTGTCCCTGGTGTTCTGGCCCCCGAGCCCCTGGCATCGGAGCCTCCGCTGGATACCCCGCAGTGTAGCCGGTGGGAGGCCAGCCCACAGTGCCGGGCCGGGGCCAAGAGCAGGCGGACACGTTTGTGGCATGATGAATACTCCTGAGTCCGGGTGTTTCCTGCGTCCTCCTCTGTTCAGACCCTGCCCTGGGAGAGCCTCTCCAGAGAAGATGGCCCAGGGAGGGGGCCTCTTCCCAGCTCTGTCGCCCGATCATATTACTAGAGGGCAGAAACCCCAGCTCCACTGACCTCGATCGGCAGGAACCCAGCACAGCCTCCTGGCCAACAGCCCTCCCTGTGGTCACCCTCACTTAAACCATCATGGCAGCCTGCTAAGCCCTCTCCCGCTTCCTGTCCCCTACCTCTCTGGGCCCTGGGCACCTAGCCCCTCAGTACGCTGCCGGTGTGACAAGGGCAGATTGGTTTTATCGGTGGGTTTCTGGAGGCAGGGCACAGAGTTCCTCCTGCCGCTTCCATGGCTCACCCAGTGATGGCTGGATAGAGGGGGGACTAGAGAGGACAGTGCTGGCCTTTGAGTCTACTAGGAGATTTCCTGGCGGACAGAGGCGCTCCCGTGTGTGTGTGTGGGGGGGGTGGGTACACTGCTGGGGGCAGGCGCCAGACCTCTTTCCTGGGAGGAGAAGCTCTCTCCCAGGACTGCCCCCCATTCCGGGGAGCTGGCCAGGGGACGGGGTGCATGTTAGCTCTGTCCCATCTGGGCTGGGGGGACCCTGGGCAGTGAGTGAGTGGGAGCCCCGTGTGCTGTCCTCTGGCAGGGATAGACAGAGTGCCACCCCACCACTGTCCCAAGGGCCCATCCCGGTGAGAGGGCAGAGGCAGAGCAGGAGAAGGGGAAAAGGCTTGTGAGCTGGCCCCCTGTGGGGCTGGGGGTCTGATGAATGAGGGGTATGGGTCATGCAGGGCCTTCCAGGAGCTTGGGTTTCTGAGTCTTTTAAATACACAGAAGAATACGGTCTAGCTTTTTTTTTTTTTTTTTTTTTTTTTTGATTTGTCAAATATTTATTGAGCCCTTCCTGTGTGCTGGGGACTGGTCTGCGGGGTGGCATGGCCATGACTCTCCCAAGAGGCAGGCTCCAGGGCCGTGTTGCCTCTGCCACGATGGGACAGGTCAGGTCACCCTCGGCCCGGGTTCCCTGGAACCAGCCAAGCTTCCCTTGGCCACAAGTCTTCGTGGTTGCCTGCCCAGCACCGGGTTGCAGGGGGCGCCTCGGGCGACTGGTCGGGTTGCCAGGCTGCCTCGGAAACAGAGGCCCTCCTTGGTCGGCTTGCTGTTACCCTGGCGCCGCCGACAGATTGCCTTTATCTCCTGCCCCAGGAGGGACGTGGGTGCGGGCGCTGTGCCAGGGTCCCTTCCTGGGACCCACTTAGGGGAGCGCTCGGGAGCACCTTCTCTGGGGATCTCCACGGTGTTGTGCGGTCGCGGGCCTGTGGCGGTGGCCTGCCAGTATCTGCTCCTCTCTCTGGCCTGTGGTCGGGGGCAGGCCGCGCCTTCCTCCCAGGAGGGGGGCACTGGCTGCGGACGGCTGAAGTGGGCCGGCATCACCTGGGCTGTGGCCCCGGGAGCCTGCCAGGGCCCAGGTCCGGCGCTCAGACCGCGGGAGGGGAGAGCAGCGGGGCCGGGCACACCCACAGGCCCTTCTTATCTGCACGGATACGCTGGGAGCGTTTTTCTTTTTCTGTGGAGATAAAATTCACGTAACATAAAAACAGAGCACTTTAAAGCGTACAGTTCAGTGGCATTTTCTGGAGTCACAGTATTGTGTAACCACCCCCTCTGTCTGGTTCCAGAACATTTGCATCACCCCAAAAGGAAACCTTGAATCCATTAAGCGGCCCCTCCCTGTTCTCCCTCCTCCCAGCCCCGGACGGCCCCCAGTTTGCTTTCTGTCTCGGTGGATTAGCCGGTGCTGGACGTTTCATAAAATGGAATCACGTGCGTGTGACCTTTTGTGTCTGGCTTCTTCCAGTCACCACCGTACTGCATCTGTGCTGTAGCCGCGTACCGATTGCATTTGGTGGTGGTGGTTCTTAAACTGGTTTTTTTTTTTTTTTTGTAATCGCTGCACTCAGCGTGGGGCTCGGACCCACGACCCCAAGATCAAGAGCTGCTCTCTCTCTCTTCTGACTGAGCCCGCCAGGCGGCTCAGACTTCATTCCTTTTTATGGGTGACTCACCCTTCGTTGCGTGGATCTGCCGCCTTCTGTGTGTCCATCCGTCAGCCGACGGACGTCTGAGTGGTTTCTCCATTTTGGTTCTTGTGCAGAGCACCGCTTCGAACATTTGCATACAGGTGTTCGTTTGACTCCTTCTCTCGGTTCTTCTGCGTACATACCCCAGAGTGGGATGGCTGAGTCAAATGGCAATTTTATGTTTAACTTTTTGAAGAACCACCAGCTTCTTTTCCACGGTGGCTGCACCATTTCATGTTTCCACGTCCCTCACAGGGTGTGAGGGTTCCAATTTTTCCACATCCTTGCCAACACTTGTAATTTTCCCCTCTCTGTTTAAAGTCATCGCCGTCCTGGTGTGTGTGAAGTGGTGTCTGCTGGTGGGTTGATGTGTGTGTCCCTGATGACTCCTAGTTTGAGCATCTTCTCACGTGCTTGTTAGCCAGTCCTGTATCTTCTTTGGAGAAATGTCCATTCAGTTCCTTTGCCCATTTTTTTTTTAAAGATTTTATTTATTTATTTGACAGAGATAGAGACAGCCAGCGAGAGAGGGAACACAAGCAGGGGGAGTGGGAGAGGAAGAAGCAGGCTCATAGCAGAAGAGCCTGATGTGGGGCTCGATCCCATAACGCCGGGATCACGCCCTGAGCAGAAGGCAAGACGCTTAACCGCTGTGCCACCCAGGCGCCCCCCCTTTGACCATTTTTTAACTGTGGTGTTTATCTTCTGGCTGAACGCATTCTTTATATATTCAGGACACCATTCGTATCGGGTATATGATTTGGTTTTTTTTTTTTTAAGATTTTATTTATTTATTTGACAGAGACAGAGACAGCCAGCAAGGGAGGGAACACAAGCAGAGGGAGTGGGAGAGGAAGAAGCAGGCTCCCAGCAGAGAAGCCTGATGTGGGGCTCGATCCCAGGGATCTAGGATCACTCCCTGAGCGGAAGGCAGACGCTTAACCACTGAGCCACCCAGGTGGCCCTGGGTATATGATTTGTAAATGGTTTCTTCCATTCTGTAGGTAGTCTTCACTTTCTTTCTTTCTTTCTTTCTTTCTTTCTTTCTTTCTTTCTTTCTTTCTTTCTTTTTTTTTTTTTAAAGATTTTATTTATTTATTTTGACAGAGAGAGAGAGCACAAGCTGGGGGAGCAGCAGCAGACGGAGAGGGAGAAGCGGGCTCCCTGCTGAGCAGGGAGCTGATGTGGGGCTCGATCCCAGGACCCTGGGATTTTGACCAGCCGAAGGCAGACGCTCAACCAACTGAGCCACCCAGACACCCTAGTCTTCACTTTCTTTTTTTTTTTTTTTTAAAGATTTTATTTATTTATTTGACAGAGAGACAGCCAGCCAGCGAGAGAGGGAACACAAGCAGGGGGAGTGGGAGAGGAAGAAGCAGGCTCCCAGCGGAGGGGCCTGACGTGGGGCTCGATCCCAGAACGCCAGGATCACGCCCTGAGCCGAAGGCAGACGCTCAACGACTGAGCCACCCAGGCGCCCCTAGTCTTCACTTTCTTGATAGTGTCCTGGATGCACAAAGTTTTCAGTTCTAATGTTCGGTTTATCTAGTTTTGCTTTTGATACTCTTGCTTTTAATGTCACCTCTAGGAATCTTTTCCAAATCCAAGTTCGGAAGATTTACCCTTCTGTTTCCTTCTAGAAGTTTTATAGTTTTTAGCTCTTGTATTTAGGTCATTGATCTAGTGGAGGCAGGCTTTATATATGGTGTGAGGTAGGTCCAGCTTCATTCTCTTGCATGTCAACATCCAGTTGTCCATGTATCATTTGTTAAGATGATTTTCTCCCCACTGAATGCCCTTGGCACCCTTACTGAGTGTCTGGTGTGCCTGGCTGGCTTAGTCAGTGGAGCATGTGACTCTTGATCTCGGTCGGGGTTGTGAGTTCGGGCCCCACATTGGGTGTAGAGATTACTTTAAAAAAATAAACTTAAGGGGTGCCTTTGTTCTTATTCAAAATGGTTTTGGCATTCTGGAGGGACTGGGACACTTTGCCACATTTGCGCTGGTACTATCTACACGTACAGTGTGTAGTTATCTATCTGATGAGCTCAAAGGCACGTTGCAGACATCACGAGAATTCACTCTCGGTACTTCCCCACTTCTTAGAAGAATGAGGGCATTATTCTACAGAACCACATGCCGTTGTCACGCCCGTGTCATTTCAAGTTATCACACCTGTGGCCCACATTCATGTTCCCCCCATCATCCTCTAGAGCTTGTGAAAAGGTTTTCATTAGGCTCCAGTTGGGTCACCCTTGGCATTCGATGGTCACGTCTCTTTAGTCTTCCTCAGTCTGGAATAGTTACAGCAGTTTTTGTCTTTCCTGGCATTGCTGCTTTGAGGAGACCAGGCAGGTTGTCTTGCCGACTTCCCCATGATCTGGCGTTCATCACCAGGGTGAACATTTTGGCCAAGAATACGACACAGATGCCCTGTCTGTCCTGCTGCACCACCCAGGACCTCAGTGGTGTATTGGTTTGTCCTGTTCTGGTGCTGCTGAGTTTCACCGTATGGCTGGGGGGGGGGCGGGGGGGCGGCACACACCTGTTGAACGAAGGAGCAGGAATAGTGATGGTGGCAGCTTGTGGATGGTGGCAGGCCCTGTGCCTGCCCCACCATTAGCCCCATTGACAGATGAGTAAACTGAGGCTCAGAGAGGTGAAGTGACCTGCCCAAGTCGCACAGTGAGCGGTGCAGGTGGGGCGTGAGCCCAGGCCATCTGGCACCAGTGGCCACACTCGTAATCACGGCATCACATCAATACGAGAGGGAAAAGGCCTAGGTGAAGGAAACAGAGGCACCTCAGGGAATTCTTTCTTGACCCCCACCCACCCCTGCTCAGGGGTGAGGGCCGACCATCCCCCATGTAACAGAGCAGAATTGGTGAATTAATGCCAGACTCCCTCAGTGGGGCCCGGGGACTCATCTCAGTGCCACCGGATGACCAGGGGCCTGGGCCCCAGGAGGTGCTCCGTGAGGGAAGGTCCTGGTAGGGGTGGCCCCGGGCCAGGATGTCCTGCTTGGGCCCACGGCGCCTGGCCACCCCTCACCTTACCCTCAGCCTTGGTCGCTCCGTGGATAGCCCTCCTGGCCACTGGCCATGCTTTGTCTCTGTGTCCCTGCTGTCTGCTCGGCCATCCCCTCTTCCTCGGCCTTGGCCATGTGGGCAGGGCACACGTGGCAGGTGCTTCCAGGTTGGGCTGTAGGGTACCCCTGAAGAAGCTGGGGGGCCGTGTGGAGCGGGAGGTGGGGGGGCAGGGACACGACTTGCACCAAGCTGGCTGATGGGGAGCCTTGCTCGGCCGGTGCTGGGACCTGTGGCTCACACTCACCTCTCTCCTCCCACAGACGAAGATGTGTGTGTGTTTAAGTGCTCGGTGTCCCGAGAGACGGAGTGTAGCCGCGTGGGCAAGCAGTCCTTCATCATCACCCTGGGCTGCAACAGCGTCCTCATCCAGTTCGCCACACCGAACGGTACGTGGCCCTTCCGTGCTGGCGGCGCTTGGCCAGAGAGCCGGGAGCCAGGCCTCTTAGGCTGTGAGCCATGGCCGGAGGGGGCCCTGGAGCATGGGGAAACCGCCGCCCAGCCCTCCCTCCCAGGGAGCCGCCACAGACGATTCCCACGCGGAGATATGTCCATGGGAAGAGTACGTTCTTGCCGCCTGGAACACTGCCCCAGTCCTTCCCTTGCCGAATCCTCTGGGTCCTTCTGGGCTCGGCTCATACATCTGTTCCTTCTAGAGCCCTATCCTGACCACTTGGCTGCACCCCAGGCCTCACGGAGGAGCCTGTGTGTGGGGGGGTGTCAGGCCTGGCCCCCCTAGAAGCAGAGGAGGGGGCAAGACAAGATCCTGAGCCGCGCGGAGCTCTGTTCTGAGCGCGCAGAGAAGCATGGGAGGTTCTGGCACAGCCGTTTCGGGCTCCAGGTGGACGCAGGCAGCTCCTGAGGAGGGCTTGTCGAGCTCCAGGCCACTGCTGGTGGCTCGTGGGGGTCAGCAGGGAGGGGGCGGGGCACCTGGGGCTGGAGAGCACGTGAAGGTGCAGCAGCCCGGCCTGGTCACCGCCCCCGGCGTCTGGGAGCGCCCTCCGCTGTCCCTGTGTCCCCGGCGGAGGAGGAGGCCGGGGTGGGGAGTGTGGAGACAGCAGCCGGGTGACCGACCACGTCCCCGCAGAGGTGCTCTCTCCTTCCTTAACATCAACAACCCATGTCCACCTTCAAAACCGGCGCCGGGGTGCATGCTGTGTGTCTGTGTGAACCCTGCCGGCCTGGTTCTACTCTGAATATTTAGAGTAGACTTTTTTCCCTCTTAATTCTATCAGTTTTTTTTTAAATCGAGGTAAAGTACCCGTAACAAAAATGTAGCACTTTAACCCTTTTTCAGTGTAGAGCGCGGGGCCTCATGTACACTCACGCTCTTGTGCAGTCGGCCCCACTGCACACCTCCCAGACTTTCTCAGCTTCCCAGACTGCGTATTTGCGGTTTTCGGAGGCTTGCCTTAGAAATACTGTTCTCCTTTGAGAACACTATGTTAAAATACACATTACAGGGGCGCCTGGGTGGCACAGCGGTTAAGCGTCTGCCTTCGGCTCAGGGTGTGATCCCGGCGTTATGGGATCGAGCCCCACATCAGGCTCTTCAGCTATGAGCCTGCTTCTTCCTCTCCCACTCCCCCTGCTTGTGTTCCCTCTCTCGTTGGCTGTCTCTATCTCTGTCGAATAAATAAATAAAATCTTTAAAAAATAATAATAATAAAATAAAATAAAATACACATTACAGACTTTACCCTCGTCACTTTCTGGGCGTGCGGTTCCGGGCTATTAAATACCTTTACGTTGTTATTCAGCCTCCGCCCCCGCCCCCCCATCCATCCCACATAGACCCCACCGTGAGCCTCTGGGGTGGCTCGCAGTTATCTGGCTGGGGCAGACCCGCGCGCCTAGAGCCTGGCTTGGCGGGTGTGCGCCCTCCCAAGGCTTCGGCCATGCTGCCCCTTCGGCCAGGCTCGTCCCTGTCGGCCGCACAGAGCGCGCTCGCCCCAGCGTGCAGGACACCGGCCTTCTTGTGCCCACCACCGAATGGCGGGTTTGGCTGCCCTTCTTCAGTTTCAACACAGTGTTTGGGGAAACAGAAATTGGCAAGCACGAGTGCTTAAAGTAGAAGAGTTGGGGTGTCCACTTAGACTGCCCCCTTAGATGCCCATGTATGACCTGGCTTCCCCCTTCTAGATTTCTGTTCCTTCTATAACATCCTGAAAACCTGTCGGGGCCACACCCTGGAGCGGTCGGTGTTCAGCGAGCGCACAGAGGAGTCCTCTGCCGTGCAGTATTTCCAGGTGGGTACTCGTCATCCCCTGGCCAGGCTGTTGCCACTGGGTGGCCCCTGGGAGGCCGCACAGCACAGGGCAGGCCCACCCGGGTTCTCGTTCCGGCTCTGCCCCTAGCCGCAGAACCTTGGGCAGGTGTCCATCGCTTGCTGGGCCTCAGGTTCCTCATCTGTGAAACGGAGATGCCAGGGCCTGCCCAGGAGGGTTGCTGGAAGAATGTGAGTGCAGGTGGAGCTCAGGCCCATGGGCGTTCTGAGTAGCAATAGCACAGTTATATGGAACCCGTGCTGCAGGTCAGGCACTGGTCTAAGCGCTTTGACACGTACAGAGGCACTTGATCCTCCCAACAACCCTAGGAGGTAAGTACTATTATTGTCCCCATTTTACAGATGAGAAAACTGAGGCTCAGAGAGGTTAAGTGACTTGCTCCAAGTCACACAGCTATTATGCAACAGAGCCAAGATGGGAAGCCAGGTCTGCCTGATGCCAAAGCCTGTGCCCCGGCCCAGGTGCCACGCTGCCTCCCGCTCGCCTGTTGTCTTACAGAGAGACCCCGCAGCACCTCACCTGCCTGGCGCTCTGAGTTCTAGGGTTCTGTTTGATCGACAACTCTGCTTCGTTGGGGACCCTAAGATGGGGCAGGTGGCCCCCCATCCCAGAACCCGTCCCGTGGCAAATTTTGACTTCTCCTGGGTGGCATCCAGGTCCGAGCAGCATCCAGCTGCATACTTTGGCCATGGTGACGGTGGCGGTGTCCCTCCTGGGGGCTGCCTCTGGCTTCCCGCTCCCTTTCCTGGAGCAGCTGGCAGCTGCCAGTGGGACCCGGCTCGGCAGAGGGGGTGCAGCCTCCTGAAGGAGTTTCGTGCCCCAGGTGGGCCCTCCTCTGTCGCAGGGCCGGCCGGGGCCTTGGCCGTCTGCGCTGCCGCGTGCCCTGTGCCATTGGCCTGTCTCTGTTCCAGTTCTATGGCTACCTGTCCCAGCAGCAGAACATGATGCAGGACTATGTGCGGACGGGCACCTACCAGCGCGCGATCCTGCAGAACCACACAGACTTCAAGGACAAGGTGAGCGGGCCTGGCAGCCGCCAGCGGGGCCCCGCATCCCCCGCCCCACTCCCCCCTTCCCTTGGGCTCCAAGCCTCTGCGCCGTGTCCTTGGCTCTAGTTACGTTTTTCTTGTTCGTTGATTTGATCTTTAAGTTTTTTCATATTACAAAAGCAAACTCTGCTTTTTGTAAAAACCCAGGTTGTATACTGTAGGCATGGAAAAGCCTCTGTCAGTTACCTCCAAACCCGCCCCTGCCACCAGTAAGGGTTTTTCAAATTTTTCCCCATGCATCTACCAGCATATGCATTTTAGAGTTAACTAATTAAATGATTTACAAAATAGGATCTTATTCTGTAAATTCTTCCTGCAAAATACTTTTCCCCACATAATACCATGTCTTGGGACGTGGATGTAAGTATGTGGGTGCATTGTAATTTATCTAGTTATTTTCCTAGTTGCTTTAAAAATCTTTTTACTATTACCAAGTAGTATATAACAATGATTAAAAAGAAAGAGGGGCGCCTGGCTGGCTCAGTCAGTAGAGCATGTGATTCTCAATCTCAGGGTCATGAGTTCAAGCCCCACATTGGGCCTAGAGCTTACTTTAAAATAATAATAGTAATAATAATAATAATAATAATAAAAAGAGCAGTCCAGAGTATATATGATCAAAGGTGAAAGTTTATTCCCTTCTCTCCCGTGGGCCTGGAACTCGTTTCCCCTTTTGAACCAAATGGGAGCGTGTTTTTCTCCACATATCCCGGAGGTACTCCACGTGGTCCCTCTTCCGGCACCTGGGTCGCGGACCCGCACACACCAAGCCTGAGCCCTGGGGCCCGAGCTGCAGCCCGGCATCCTGCCCTTGCTCTTGGGCACTGGCGTGAGCCGTGTTGCAATAGCACTGGGAATTGGGAAGCACACCCGCTTTTGGCGACATCCCTCCCAGCTCTCCCGGTGTGGAGACCCATTGCCTGGTTCCTCCAGAGCTCTGAGAAGCACGCCAGGCCCTCCCCCCCGCAGTCCCAGCGCCCCGACTGGGCTCCCCCGCTGGGCTTGCTGCTGCCCCCAGAGCGGTTCTCCCCGAAAGCTCACGCATGGCACCACTGAAATGCTTACTTGGTTCGGCTCCTAAGCAAGCAGTCCAATCCAGGATTGGGACGGCCTACCACACGCAAGCCTAGACTCTTCGACGATGGGGCCAGCATCCCTCGCGGGTGGTGGGCAGCTTCCCCGCACCAGCCGAGCTGCGGGCAGCCGTCAGCATGCAGCCCGGAGAGCCTGCCACCGACCCCACAGCGCCCCCTCCCTGGGCTCCTTCCCTCCCGGCTAGGGCTGCTGCGGCCCTGGAAGGACACCTTTTAGCTTCTGTGGAGGGTCACAACCCTTGTCCCGGCAGGTCAAGAGATCTGCGCTTGGGCCAAGTGGAGCTTTCCCCGGGTGCTCCTCTCAGGTTGCCGGGATGCCCTGTGGGGCCTGGGGTCAGGGGTCAGGGGCCGCCCACTTCCTGCGCAGTGTGTAGGCTGGCTGGTCGGCTCTGAGCCTTAGCAGTCCTGCGGCAGGACTCAGAGGTGTCCTCGGTGAGTGCTCATTCCCAGAGAAGCTACAGGCATGCTCGTGACCGCCTGGTGTCCACCGTGCTGCATAGACCGAACACAGCCCAAACCCTTCCTTTTTGAATCCGGCCTGAGAGTGTCACGGTCTTAACATCGTAGCAGTTTCGGGAATCCTAGCCTGTCACCCTCCATCCAAACTAGGGGCTCCCACGTGCTCCAGGTGGCTCTCAGAAACCAGCCCTGGGCGCAGCTGGCCTGGGTTGCGGGGAAGTGGGTTGTGGGGCCCAGAGCACACTCGGCAGGAGGCTCTGGCGGAGTGGGCGCCTCGGACAGGCATGTCCCTTAGGATCAGCATCACTTCACTAGAGCCTTGTTTCCACTGCCCCTCCTACTCCAGATTGTTCTTGATGTCGGCTGTGGCTCTGGGATCCTCTCATTTTTCGCTGCCCAAGCTGGAGCGAGGAAGATCTACGCGGTGGAGGCCAGCACCATGGCCCAGCACGCAGAGGTCAGCAGCTCACAGGGACCCCAGCCTGTCCTCATCCTCGAGCCCTGTGCCTGTTCCAGCCCGGGGAAGCCAGCCCTGCTGGGGGTCGTGACCCCCGGATCCAGGGGGCCTGGGGATGCTGCTTCCCTATTTTGGTTTCTTGTGTCCAGAACCTACTGGTCGAGGGAGGGAGGGGCTGGACCTGAGGTGGTGTGTCCTCCACGACGGGGTCGGGGCCTGTCTGGTGTCTTCAGGGGCTGGACAGCCTCCTGGTTCGGGGCATGGATTGTACAGGCGAGCGGCCCCCCTCTGAGCCCCGCCCCCCACGTTTGTGGAATGTGGGCAACAGCAGGGTTTCATTTTCTTTTTTTCCTTTTCGTGCGCTGAAACCCTCATTCACAACGTTCAGAACCTAAAAGCCACAAAGGGTCAACTGCAGATGTCGCCCCCCCCCCCCAGCTCCCTGCTGCCCGGGCCCCCATGCGGGAGCCGGAGAGACCTGTGCAGAAGCTCTCTGCAGGGTCCCGGGTCCGAGTGCATGCGCGTCCTCCTCCGACACAGCCCCCCACGTGCTGCGGTGCTCTCTCCCCGAAGAGCCTGGCTGCAGTTTGCGTCCCCACAGAAAGAGCTTCCTCACCCTCCGAGTGGCTACAGGGCATTCCTTTGCCCCGGGGGGACCGTTGTTTGTATAGATGCGGTTAGGCTGCTATTGACCTTTGGGCCACTTGGTGGTCTTTGCAATACAAACCCCGCCTGCACCGAATCCCCAACGCGCGTGTCCCCTCTCGTGTGCGGTTACGTCTGTAGGACACGTTCTTAGCACTGGAATCACTGGGTCAGAGGATGCGTCCGAGTTGAGCTTTGGCGACTGTAGCAAAGCCTGCTTGTGTCTGCTCCCATCAGTTGTCCTTGAAGGGTAGAGGTGACCTCAGGGCAGCGGGGAGCTGCAGGAGGAAAGGCCCGGAGAGAGGGCTGGGGCCGCGGTGCGCTCCCGACGGGCCGTGGCTGGTAATGGCCGTGGCCAGGATGCCGACAGGGGAGGCAGGGGACTGGCAGGCGTGCGTGGGTTGAAGCCGTCCCCTGAGAGGAGGGGTCTGTGACGACCCATGGTGTAGCTGGGTGGAGGGGTCCCCGTGACGCCTCTGGAACCCCCACCTGCCCACAGGTCTTGGTGAAGAGTAACAACCTCACTGAGCGCATCGTGGTCATCCCCGGGAAGGTGGAGGAAGTCTCGCTCCCTGAGCAGGTGGACATCATCATCTCGGAGCCCATGGGCTACATGCTCTTCAATGAGCGCATGCTCGAGAGCTACCTCCATGCCAAGAAGTACCTGAGGCCCGGGGGTGAGTGTCCCTGCTGGCGCGGGTGGCGGCCCCTTGCTGCTGCTCGCTTGGTACGGTCGTGGTTCTGGTCCCTGCTTGCCTGTGTTGGCAGCCTGGGGGGCTGGGGGCATCTGGGCCTTTAGCCCCGAACCCCGCCCCGCCACAGCTGGCTGCGGCTTCAAGGGTCCTGGGCCAGGGGGCTGCCTCTGCCGTCTTGTGTCGTGGGGACAGCGTCTAGCTGGGCGTGCGGCTTGTGGTAGGTGCAGAAGGTGTTCGTTCTGTGGTGGGCACCTTTCCGGGGAGTTCGCCTTCTATCTTCACTCCTGGGACTTTGGCCCTCATGCTAGCTTCACAGGCCCCTGAGCTCCTCCGAGCCGGGGAGCTGAAGGAGGGAGTTCGTGTGTGTATGAGGGCGGGCTGGGGATTCTCGAGGATCAGGGAGCAGCTGTCTGTGTTGGGAAGGTGTGCCCTCTGTGGCCACCTCTGTCACTGTGCCTGCCTCTCTGTGCACCTGGGTCATTAGCTGTTCAGATCTACTTACCTGGGTCACTGGGGGCCTGTGCATGGGGGCCTTGGACATCTGCTGGCATGTCCCATTTCTGGGCTTGCTTCGGGGTTTGTATATGTGTCTCGAGTATTTCTGTACAAGCATTGATTGTGTGTGTGTGCTCGTGCACATCCGTGCATGTGACCTAGGAGGACCCTGCCCAGGGCAGAACATACGAAGCTCGTGGACTGGCAGGCCCTATGGGGGCCAGGGGAATGGGTGGTTCCGTGGGGAAGCACCCACTTTGGTCCTCTGGCCTCCCTGGATCTGGGCTGCAGGCACTGGCCTCAGGCTCCACTCCTGGAGGTAGGACGTGGCCAGCACGTCCCACAGCCATGGCGTGTGTCACGGGTGTGTGTGTGGAAAGCCAGGCTGCCTGGGGGTTGTCCTGGACCCGCCCTCCTCCCTTTCTGTCCCGGAGGTAGGCTGAGCCGGCTGCGGGTGGCGCCCCAGCAGAGGGGGCTCCTCCTCGGACGTCAGCACCGATGGAAGCCTGGCCCCGGTGGCGGCTGTGTGACACTCACGCAGCCATCAGCGGCCCGCCCAAGATCCTGCCCCCAGCCTGCACGCGCGCCTTCACCCCTTCCCCGGGTGCGCTTTGGGAGATTGAAGGGAATCCTCACCCCAGCCAAATACCTTGAGGTGCCTTCAGAACAGGGGCACTTTCCCATGATGCCCTAGGGGGCTAGCAGTCTCCTGGCCGGATGGCCTGGAGTGTGGCCTCTGAGCCTGAGTTGAGTATCTCCCCTCCCCCATCCCAGTGGCTTTAGCTAAGCCTTCTAGCTGGAGGAGAGGACAGATTCCTGCCTCAGGGCCCCCCTCTCCTGCAGAGAAGGAGGGAGGGAGGCTCACATCTGGAGACCAGGTGACCTGGGGCCCTAGACTACCCGAGTCGGGTGGGGCCTCTTGAGCCCTGGCGCTCTCTGCCTCTGGCTCAGCCTCATCAGTCCGTTCACCGAATCACACAGAGGGAGGACCCTGCCCTCGAGCCCCTTCCCATTCCAGGCCGTGTGCCAGACCAGGGCAGCCAGGTGGCTTACCCTGTTTGCCAGAGCTTGGGATTCAGCTAGACCCCCCACCTAGCCTCTGGCCTCATCTGAGGTCCTGACAGTGTAGCCAAGGGCTCACCTTCGTTCTCTCCAGAGAGCTTTGCTTCACTTTACCTGGCTGCGCCTCTGTCCGTGGACAACAGCACCTGAGAGACACTGCCTGGCTGACTGAGCATAGGGACCCAGAGGCCTGGCTGCACCCCAGGCATCACTTGCTTGCCCCCGAGGCTTTGGCAGATGCCTTCCCACCTCCCAGCCCTAGTAATGGAACAGAAGGACAGGCCTTCCTGCCTCCCTGGCTGGCTTTCCAAGTTTAATGAGTCAATGCATGTCAAGTGTTCATCTTGGCTGGTGGCAAAGAAGGTGCTTAGTACAACTCTGTGTTGCACGAACGCACACGTGAATGAAAGAGAGGCTGGGAAGTCCCAGGCTTGGGGGTCCTGGGGCCATTTGGAAGCTCTGCCAGGCCCTTTGGGATGTCCCACCCTGACGCCAGCACCCCTCCCTGCCCCCCACTCCCAGGAAACATGTTCCCCACCATTGGTGACGTCCATCTTGCACCCTTCACGGATGAACAGCTCTACATGGAGCAGTTCACCAAGGCCAACTTCTGGTGAGTGTGACCTGGGTGTCCTGCCTTCTCAGGGACAGCCCGCTTCTCTTTTTCTCCTCATCCTCAGTAGGACCTGAAAGACTTGGGCTGAATGAGGGCCAGCTGGGAGAAAAGGCAGCCTGCTCCACCTGTCTTTCCTGCTGCTGTTGACCTTGCTGTGGGGGATGGGGGCTTTCTGCAGGTACCAGCCATCCTTCCATGGAGTGGACCTGTCAGCCCTCCGAGGCGCTGCAGTGGACGAGTATTTCCGGCAGCCTGTGGTGGTAAGTGGGGGACCCAAGGCACTATTGCAGTTAGCACTGGGTATGGCCCTCCTCTGGGGTGACAAGAGGGTCTTTCCTGTCAGGCCTTGTGCAAGTTGTGCAGCCCTAAGAAAGCCACTGTCCCCACTGAGTTCTTGCTTTGGCTGCTACACAGAGCTCTCATATAGGGGTGTTGGGAAGAGTGTGGCAATGTGTGTAGAGTGTTTTATACACAGTAAGCATGCAGTACATGCAAACTGCTATTTGATTCTTGGTGAACTGATTTTGATTGATTTCAATTGAGATTTTTCAACTGATACAGACCTATGGTTCAAAAATTTAAAAAAATATATAAAACTGAAAAGCCTATAGGCAAACGGTATTTTTGTATATCTTTTCAGAAGTTTTATACCTCAATGTGCATATGCAAATATATATATGTACACACAAATACATCCATACGTATATAACCTTTTTTCCTCTCAAAAATATAGCATAATCAACATACTCTTTTTCTTCTCTATGATCAGAGAACATACACTGTATGATTTCAGTCCTTTGAAATTTGTTGAGAGTGCTTTATGCCCACTTACGTGATCTCTTTTGCTTAATGTTCTGTGTGTACTTGAGAAAAATGTATATTTTTAGCTTACTGAGTACAGTGTTATAGTGTCAGTTAGGTAATGCTAGTTAATCATGTTGGTCAAATCTTGTCTATCTACTAATGTTTTGGGTGGGAGGGAGGTTCTGCTTTTCCTATCACTGATTGTAGATTTCCCATTCCTGATTTTTTGCTTTATATTTTTTGGCACTATGTTATTAGGTGCATACAGGCTTAGGATTATTGTATGTTCCTCTTTGATCCTTTTGTCATTATTAAAAAAATGTTCCTTTTTTTCTCTCAAATAGTTCTAGTTGCCCTAAAGTCCCCCACTTTTCTTTTCTTTTCCCCTGATAGTTGATCAGCTACTCTGGCTTTCTTTTGGTTAATCTTTGTACAATAGATGTTTTTCCATCTTTCTACTTTCAACCTTTCTGTATCCTTATTACTTAAGGTTTGATTCATGTAAGCAGCATGTATTTGGGATTTGTTTTTTTAACCAGATTGACATTTTTTGTCTTTTAATTACAACATTGAGACCATTTTACATTTGATGTAATTACTGGTCTTTATGGGTATAAATTTATCATCTTTATGGGTATAAATTTATCATCTCTTAAAAAATTTATTCGGAATGTCTTTTAAATTGTTGTGTTGTCTTTTGTTTCAATAAGGTATATATTGTTTTGCCCCACTTGATGTTTTTCACTAGTTTTGGGGAGACTCTTGGGCATTGTCTCTATAAACAGTACCTCTGCCCCATTTTCCTTCTCTTCCTAGTACCTTTTGTCTCAGATGATTCTTACACTCTTTTCTGCATTTTCCATCCTTTTTTCTCTGATTGCTTCACTTTCGTATTTCATACTGATCCATCTTCCAGTTCTGGTCTTCTCTTTGCTCTTTAAGCTGATTTTCTAATTCTTAATTTCAGTTCTAGGAGCTCATTTTGCTTATTTCTTATTTCAGTTCTCTGAAATTCTTCATTTTTTTTCTACCTTTTTTTCTCATATATACTGTAAGTTTCTGGTCACTTTTAATATGTAGGTAAGTATTAAGTGTATTTCTGTTTTTAGTCTACTCGCTTAGTTTTTGGTTCTCATGCTTTGGTTCTCTTAGTATACGTGGTTATTGGATGCCAGAATGAAATATGGAGGCTATGGATGATGCTTTTCCTCCCAAGGATTTTTCTTCAGGCAGTTAGCCATATAGATAGATCACATTGGTCCTATCAGGCATTTGACATATTTAGAGGCTGCTTTTCAGATGTGACTTTGCTGGGCTATTTCTTGGCTTTTCTGTAAGGCAGTGATTTTTAAGCATTTTGTCTCAGGTGACCTGTTTACATTCTTAAAAATGGAGGATCCCAAAGAGCTTTTGTTAGTGTTTCAGTGATTGATATAGTTTCAGTATCTCTTGGTATTAAAAATTAAGCCCAAGATGGGACACCTGGGTGGTTCAGTCAGTTGAGTGTCTGACTCTTGATCTCACCTCAGGTTCTTGATCTCAGGATCATGAGCTCAAGGCCTACGTTGAGCTCCACGCTGGATGTGGAGCCTACTTAAAAAAAAATTAAGCCCAAGAAATTAAAAAATATATTTATTTTAAAATAACAAGCCCATTACATATATGTTAACATAAATAGTATTTTTAAGGAAAAAAACCCGATTTTCCAAAACTTTTCAGTGAGAACCCCAGTTGGCATTTTTTTTTCCTTAAGATTTTTATTTATTAGAGACAGAGATAGCAAGAGAGAGCATGAGCGGGGAGGAGAGGGAAAAGCAGGCCCCCCCGCTGAGCAGGAAGCCCAGTGTGGGCCTTGATCCCAGAACCAAGGGATCGTGACCTGAGCTGAAGGCAGATGCTTAACCGGGTGAGCCACCCAGGCGCCCCACAGTTGGCATTTTTAATTTGCAAATCTCTTTAATGTCTGGCTTACTAGAAGACAGTTGGATTCTGCTTCTGTGTTCAATCGGTTGTGTTGTCACAGGTGAGTGAACCAAAGAAAAAGGCAGAAAACATCTTAGTATTATCATGAAAATAGTTTTGACCTTGAGAGTGCTCTGGAAGGGACCACATTTTGGGAACTGCTGCTTGGGGGCCTCGACTTCAGTGGTCTCAGTGCAAGCCTGGTGGGTGCTTCACAGGGCTCCTCGTCCCGGCCTCCTAGCCCCAGTGCACAGCTTTCCTTAGTTTTTCAGTGTCTTGTAAGTGGCTTTCTGCTTGATTTCTTCGCCTCTCCACCCCACCCCACCCCACCCCGCGTGCAGCTCGGGAGTGGGCACATGCCACAGAAACTGCACGCAGAACGTCCACCTCATGTCTGCATTTTCCTTTTGTTTCGTTTCTTGATCTCTTGACTCCTAGCTGCCTTGGTGACCTGGAGCCCCCATTTTGCTTTCCCCGTCCAGGGAGGCTGCCTGAAGGGCCTTCCCCAAGGGGAGAGGCACAGGCGGAGAAACGTCTCTTTGGGACCTTGGCTCCCAAAGATGTGGCTGCTGTTGGTGCTTAGTACTTTCAAACTAGGCTTTTTTTTTTTTTTCCCCACATAGTTCTTCACAGGAGTGCTAGTCTGACATAAAGCCTCTGTCATAGCTGGGTGTGGACGTCCACACACAGTTCTCCAACTTGCTCTCTAACTCAGCAGTTTATCTCAGAGATCCTTCCACCATCTGTTCTTGACGAGCTTCTCATTCTGTCTTTTATGGATGGGCCACTGGTGGTGTAATGAGATGGTTTCCAGAGTGTGTCTGATCACGTGTGAAAGCTTGTATACGTACACATGTATGTGTAGGTCGAACTCCCGGAAGGGGAACTGCCAAGTCTCTCATGTGTAGGAATGGTTATTTTGAGAGCTGTCACCTAATCGTTCTCCATGGTGGCGAACGCTTCCTCCTACCCCAGTGTGTCTGAGAATGGCAAACTGGTTTTAGCCAAATGGCCTCAAAGCCGTGGCCAGACAGGGAGAGGCAGAACTCTCCCCTTCCCAGCTGGACCCTGTGCCGGAAGCCAAGTCACACTGTGGTCTCTCCCAGGACACATTTGACATCCGGATCCTGATGGCCAAGTCTGTCAAGTACACAGTGAACTTCTTAGAAGCCAAAGAAGGAGATTTGCACAGGTACCGGTCCCCATACCCCTCGTCCTGGGCCTGGCTCCTGCTGGGGTCTCGGGCCAGCACAGACTCCTTCAGCCTCTGCCCCAAGGCAGGCAGGCAGGCAGGGGCCCGGGGACACTGCACCCAGCCACACCCCTCTTCTCTCTCCCTGTTTGGCTTCCCCAGCAATCACTGCCCTTTGCCTTCCAGGATAGAAATCCCATTCAAGTTCCACATGCTGCATTCCGGACTAGTTCACGGTCTGGCTTTCTGGTTTGACGTCGCCTTCATCGGCTCCATGTGAGTGTGACAGAGCGCAGCGCAGGCTGCGTGCTCCTCCCTGCCCCGGTCCGAGGGACTTCCCTGCAGTTGTGACCCCTGGGCCTGGCTGGGGACTGGGAGGACAGGATAGGACTCCTCTAGGCTCCCTGTCCCCCCAAAAGCAGTGAGAGGTCCCCTTTGAGCCAGAGACTGTTGTGGGAGGGGGTATTTATCCTGTTCTAGTGACTGTCCTTCATGGGACCTGGTCTCTGTCTCTTGGCACAGAGGGCAGGGTGAGTGGGCCCCTCATGGCTATGGTTGTATGGCTGTGTGTGTGTGGGGGGGGTGTACATAGGCGTGTGACTGGGACGCCTGGGCAGCCAGCCTGTCTCAGCTCCAGGGCCCCAGGGGACCCATCACAGATGCCCGGGGAGAGCTCAAGGTGCACAGGGTGGTGGTCCCAGCCTGGTCAAGCATGTGCCTGTCCTTGCTTGGCAGAATGACAGTGTGGCTGTCCACGGCCCCGACGGAGCCCCTGACCCACTGGTACCAGGTCCGCTGCCTGTTCCAGTCACCACTGTTCGCCAAGGCCGGGGACACGCTCTCAGGGACATGTCTGCTTATTGCCAACAAAAGGTGGGAGCTGCCACCTGGGGCTAGGGGAGGCAGGGGTCCGTCTCCCCAGCCAGCCAGCTCACGGCCGTCCTCCCCTGCCCTCTCTGCAGACAGAGCTATGACATCAGTATTGTGGCCCAGGTAGACCAGACAGGCTCCAAATCCAGTAACCTCCTGGATCTGAAAAACCCTTTCTTCAGGTATGATGGGCCGGCAGCCTGAACAGGGGGGCGGGGTGGGGTGCCCCTCCTGGCCCGCAGCCTCTCAGCCCTGCCCACTGGTCTGTGCTGCAGATACACAGGCACGACGCCCTCGCCCCCGCCCGGCTCCCACTACACGTCCCCCTCGGAGAACATGTGGAACACGGGCAGCACCTACAACCTCAGCAGTGGGATGGCTGTGGCTGGTGAGCGGCCCCATGAGGGTGGGGCCGGGGTGCCCCCGGGGCCAAGCTGGGACTCTTCTGCCCCGGACATGGCCTCCCACTCCCTGACCTCGCCCTCTCTGCGCACAGGGATGCCGACTGCCTACGACCTGAGCAGTGTTATTGCCGGCGGCTCAAGCGTGGGCCACAACAACCTGATTCCTTTAGGTGAGTGTCCCCTGGGGTCTGGGAGCGGCGGGGTGAGTGGTCACGGCCGCCTAGGGCTTGGGCTTTCTGCGCCACGGTCGTCGTCGTCATTACCTTCTCTTCCTGGGGCTCCCGGCGGAGGCCCCGTGTTCCGTTCCTCTCTGCCTCACTCTGCAGCCACTGCGCCCACCCTCCCCACACCCTAGTGACAGAGCGTGGGCTGGGCTGGGGGCGGTGACGCCGTCTCCCTTCCTTCCTCCCTCCCTCTTGCTGCGCAGCCAACACGGGGATTGTCAATCACACCCACTCCCGGATGGGCTCCATAATGAGCACGGGGATTGTCCAAGGTAACGGTGGGCGGTGGGAGTGGGGTCCTGCGGGTGTGAGTGTGCGGACCCCCGGGCCACCCGGCTGCCCTCTCGCCTGCTCTCTCTCTCTCTGACTCTGCCGCGGGTCTGGGTGGGCGAGGGGGCAGAGCTGGCCCCCTCAGTGCCCGTGCCCCTCCCCACAGGGTCCTCCGGCGCCCAGGGCAGCAGCGGCGGCGGCTCCAGCGCCCACTACGCAGTCAACAGCCAATTCACCATGGGCGGCCCCGCCATCTCCATGGCCTCCCCCATGTCCATCCCGACCAACACCGTGCACTACGGGAGCTAGGCCCCTCCGGCGAGGGAGAGACTGACAGCACCAGGAAACCAAATGAAGACCCTGCCCACCCCCCCACCCCCCCGCCTGGGCGGCTTTCACCCCTGTACCGGAGAAGCCCAAACACCCGGTCACAGCCCTCTTTGCTATGGGAACTTGGACACTTTTTTTACACAACATTGCCGCCGCCGCCCCCACTCCACCGCCCACCCACATCTTGGCCCTGAGCGTGTGTCGCTGCCGTATTTTACACAAGATCATGTCGTGGGAGCCCTGTTTCCCCCTCCTGCCCTCTACCCTGACCTGGGTTTGACATCTTCTGTAACAGGCGTGTCCGGGCCTGACAGCTGCAGGCCTGGCGGGGGAGGTGGCGGGGGGAGCAGCTGCCACCCCACCCGGTCCCTTGGCGCCTGCCCCCTTTGCCTGGCTCCAGTGGGAAGGCAGTCCTGACTGGGCGGGACCTCCCCTTCAACTACCAGGCCTTGGTCACAATGGGCGTGACATGCTGCTTTTTTTAATTTTATTTTTTTACGAGAAGAACCAGTGTCAATCCACAGACCCTCTGAGAAACCAGGCCGGCCGGGCCGAGCCAGCAGCCCCTCTCCCCAACTCAGAGGCTCAGTGGTGAGGGGCAGCCCTGCCGAGTCTTCAGGACAGGGGTGGGGCCAGGCCTCTGGAGACCCGAGGCCCCCTCCCACCAAAGGGTTCACCTCACACTTGAATGTACAACCCACCCCGGCTGTTGGGAAGGCCCTCCGTCCTCGGCCCCTGCCTCTTGCTGCTGTCCTGTCCCTGAGGCCCTGCAGGTCCCCTCCCCCACCCCTGCCAAGAGTTAGAACAGGTGGCCCCATGGGCCCCGGGGGGCCTGGAGGGGAGGGTCACTGTCAGCCGCTAGGGGCAGACATGAGAAACCTCAAGGATCGATTGTGGAAGGCGTCCTTTTTCCTTGTAGCTCACGTTAGGCCTGTGTATTTCCCTCAATATTTGTAGACGCTCCAGTCCCTATTACTATGATGGCATTTTGGTCCCTCCCCAGCCTGGGAAGGGGCCTTGCAGGGACCTCCACCCCCTCCCCCCAAAACAAAACAAATAAACAAGGAAATGTATGTTTCAGCACAGGCAAGTTTCTTCTACGTCTGCCCCCCCGTTTCTAACACCTCTGAACACGGACGTGGTGGAGCTCAGGCTAGGCCCCGGGACCTGCTCCCTGGACACCCAGGAAGGGCAGGCACAGTTGAGGCTGGGGTGCCCCCTCTGCTCTCCCAACCGTCCCATCAGGGAAAGCAGAAGGCCTGGCAGGGGGCCCAGGGGCGACAGGCACCCTGGAAGCTCCCTGCTCAGCTGCCCCTTTCCCACCTTTATATAAATTCTCGGAATCACCTTTGCATAGAAAATAAAAGTGTTTGCTTTGTAAGAAAAGTCTGGAAAGTAGCAGAGTGATCTTGAGGTGTCAAGGGAGCCTTCAGTCATCGTCTGAGGGGCAGGGCAGACAGAGGTGTCCCCTCACGTTGGGCCTGAAAGAGAGAGACTCCTGGGAGCAGCCCTGTGACTCCTGCCTCGGGTAGGCACGGCGGGAGAAGCCCTCAGTCACAGAGGGCAACGGCCCCTTACCTGCAGGCTCGGGCCTTCCTAGGTTGTCTTGGCCCCTGGCGTGAGTGGCAGCAGGACGTCTGGGGGCAGAGACGTGGCCTGGAGCGGAGGTGCCAGGTGCTCCAGAGGCAGCGGCTGGAAGAAGTAAAACTGAACCGAAGCCCTTGGGGTCAGTACGGGTGGTGGGGGTCAGTGACCCCCCCCTCCCCCCCACCCCGAGGCCCAGCCACGACCGCCTGTACCTTACAGCCCACGGCCAAGAGGGCGTGGAGCAGCACGACAGTCGAGAGCAGCACGGCAGCCACCAAGCTGGTGTCCTCTCGGACGACAGGCCAGAGGGTGAACACCAGGCTAGCGCCCGACAGGGACAGGGCCAGCACCCCAAGGAGCCACTGCAGCCATGGGACAGGGATGAGCCACAGGACCTGGGGGCGACATGGGCGGCTGGCTACCAGGCCTTCCGCATGGCACCTGTTGCCCCCCCTCCTGGGCCACACTTACCACGGTGGGGATGAAGACAAAGAGGGAGTAGCCGTAGACGCACACGGTCTCCAGGAAGGTGTAAGGCCCCACGCGCTCCCGGACACCCTTCCGCCACCGCAGGAAGCCCCACAGCGCCAGCGGCACCAACCAAACGTAGCAGTAGATGGTGATGCCTGCCACGGTCACTGTGGGGCGCGGGCAAGGCAGGCCGTCACCCTTGGGGCTCCACGGCACTCCCAGCCCGGGTAAGGGCTGGGCCTTGCCCACTTCACTTACCCTTGTGGAACTGGGGGCTGTAGTGGATAGAGGGGTCTCTCCTCTGGGCCAGCACCAGGGTCAGGTTGCCAGTGACTGCCAAGACGAAAGCCAGGGTGGCACAGATCCAGAAGGGGCCTGCGGGCAGGGCGTGGTGAGGAAGCCAGGGCTCCCAGGACAGGTGCCTTGTTCCATCTCCACTGTGCTGTGACCCAAGCCGCCTCCTCAGCTCTGAGCTCCCTCCGCCCCCACCTGACCCCTCCCCGCAGCACCAGCGATGACCTGGGGTGGCTGAACCCAGTGCTGGCTCTCAGTCCCTCGGCTTTCCTGACCTTTCAGTAGCCTTTGCTGTAGCTGCTCTCTCGCTCCTGGGAACACTCCCCATGTGCTTTCTAGGACGTCATGCTTCCGGTTCTGTTAATTCCTCAACCTCTGTGACCCCCTGACCCTTTTAATAATGGGGACCCTGTCAGGGCACAGTCCTTAGCCATCCTCTCCATCTGTGTTCACCCCCTGCACGATCTTGCCCAGCACCAGGACTTTATGTTACCTCTAGCCCAATGTCTCCCAAATATCTCAAATCCGATCTGTGCCCCGAACCACGGGCTCACGGTCCACATTTCCACGTGCACATCTAGTCCTCTCCAACTCCAGGCTCCCACCCTTGTGCTCTCCCCTCAAACCTGCCCAGCCTTTCCAGTCAACAAATAACAGTTCCATCCTTCTAGCAGTCCTGACAGACACCCCAGAGCCATCCTTGCCTCTCTCTCCTCCCACCCCACCTCTGGCGTGTCAGGAAGTCCTGTCGGCTCCACCTTTCGAGATCTAGTCCATGGTCCAACCACTGCTGTCCACCTGGGGTTGGGGCCCACCATCCCACACATGGACTGTGGCAGTCACTGCCTCCCTGATCTCCTCATGTCTGCCCGTCCCCCACAGTGGCCAGAGGGAAGCCTCGGAGCCCTTAACTAAGATTCCCTCTCACTGAGGCCTACAAGGCAGGTGCAGTCTCTCCTGTCACTTCTGTGACTTCACATAGCTTACTACTCCAATGACAGTACTGCCCCACCACTGGACCTGTGCCTTCTGGAATGTTCTTCCCCTAGATCTCCTCACCACCATCTCCAGCACCAATAAGGCCCATTCTCTCATTCTCCTCACAGGTTCCTTCCCTTTCTACCCCATGCAAAATGGCAACTCACATCCTCTAAACTGTTTGCTTTTCTTCTGAGCCCTGTTGCCCTTGGCAGCCTTTTATGCAATTGTCTCCCCAGACAGAATGTGTGTTTCCTGCTCTCTGGGAGTGCCCCTGCCTTCTTCTCGGCTGGAATCCACGGCCCGCACATGGTCCACACGTGCTGAGTGAATTCTCAAGCTGAATGCACACCACCACTTACCATACAGGTCTGGCTGATTCCGCAGATGGTGCCGCACAAAGTTGTGGCCAGGCCGGGGCAGCAGTGAGCCTCGGATTCGGTCCAGGACCTGGAGACAAGGTGGGGCCCCTTAGCCCCCACAGAGGAAAGGGCCAAGCTCCTGCCCTGCCCTTAGAGGCTCCTTCCTTGCTGACCTCCCATCTCCTCTGCCTGCCAGGGCTCAGATGTTCCCTCTGGGTTCTTGATGGGCTAGAGCCCCTTCCCCTGGCCAGTCTCAATAGCCCAGTGTGCGGCCACTCTGAAGGACTGTCCTGGGCCAATCATCTTTGTCTTTGCTTCTCCCTTCTCTTGGCTTGGCTGCCCTGAACAGCCTGTCATGCTGTGACATGTCTGGACTGTGAGGTGGGGGACAGTCAAGTCCTTGGCATCCTCCTGCCTACAGCTCTCTCCACTATGTCCCCTGTCCTGTGCCCCAGATTTATTCCCTCCCTGGCCTGGGGCCTCTGATCCACCTTCCTTGCACCACGTCTGCTAATTCCACTCATTCCTCTCCTGCTCTAAACCCATCTATGGCTTCCCAGCAGCCTCAGGATAAAATACAAACTCCTCAGCACAGCATACGAGGCATTTGTGGTCTGGCTTCTGCATGCCTGTCCGCCTCCCCTCACCCTCTCCAATCAGATCAAGTGACAGGTAGCTCCCGTGACAGTTCACACCTTCTCTCACCTTCAGCCCTCTGCATCTGCTGTTCCCTGTGCCTGTAATACCCGCTTCCCTTCACTCTGCCCAGCTGAGGCTTCTTTCTCTTTTCCATCTCAGCACACTGCTCACCTCCTCCAGGAGGCCCTTCTCTAACCTGCCTGAGCGCGTGCGTCTGTGTTCCCACACGCCCCGGTCCCACCATAAATCCTGACGGCGCACCACAGTTAGTCCAAGCAGCCTGGGTGGGAACTCGTGTTCCCCCACCTGGGCATCACCAGCACTCCGGTGTCCACGAAGGGCTCACTGATAGTGGCTGCAGCCCTGTGTGACTGCAAGCCCCATCCCCACGAGCTTCTCGGGCCTGACCTGGGACGTGTCCACGTCAAAGAAACTCTGATAGTAGCCAAAGGTCCAGAATCCGGGCTGCTGCTTCTCCTCCTGCAGGAGCTGCACAGCATGGGCTTTCAGTGGCTGCCCTTACAGCCTGGGCAGTGGGTGGGGGCAGGGCTGGAGGCAGACAGGGCCCGGCCGGACTCACCGCAGTCCTGTCACTCTCTTCAGCCTCCTCCTCAGCTCCATAGCTACCCCCCGAGTCCACTGCCACGGCCACGTGCCCCTGTGGGGTCAGCTGATCGCTTCCACTGGTGGTGGCCGCATCTGGGGTCTCGGCCAGCAGATTAGAAGCTTCCTCGAACTCTATCGAGAAGGAATATGGGACACAGGCATATCTTGGGAGTCAAGACAATTTGGTTCCGCCCACGACTCAGGTGGGGGCCAAGACTCCAACTGGGGCCACCGAAGGGCCCAGCTTCCTCAATTCTGAGCAGCTGGAAGGTGTGTTCCCCCACTCCTACTAAGGGCCTGCGAGTTAAAGCTGGTTCTGGGATGGGGTCAGGTCTGGACAGAGGCTCTGCTCGGGAGACCTGAGCTCAGGCGGGGAGCGGGGTTCGAATCCGTGATGGGTATCGTGCCTGGTTCGGGGCTAGGGCTCACAGCTGACGGGGATTCAGCCTGGAGGTGAGCTGGAAGCTGGGTAGGAGGCTCCGGCCGGCGGAGGGAGTAGGAGCTCGGGCCCGGTCGCCGCCGCACTCACCGTGGAAGGCCAGCTCGTCGGCCGCTGCCATGGTCGCTCAGGGGCGTCACCGCATCCCGCTCTGAGGACAGAGGCCAATGACGCCCGCCCCAACCCTACTCGGCCCCTCCCAAGGCCTCTCCCTCGGCCCCGAGCCCAGCTCGGCCGCTAGGGCACCGAGCCAGGGGTGAACTCGCCGCCCCCTCCCCACAGGTGCACCCCGCCCCCCTCACCTGAGGCTCCCGCAGCCGGCGTGGCCCAAGCTCTCTGCGCCTGCGCGGCCCGCCTCCCGGCCACAGCCGACCGCGCTCAGATAGGACAGCAACATCCGGCACCGGTCCGTTTTCTATCCTCTTCCGATGGAAAGCCACTTCCGGCACTGCTGACACTTGCGCAGGAGGTCCCCGGGCCTTTTTCTTCGCACACCTGGCGTTTCTCTTCGGAAAAAGGACCGCCAAGCCGGAAGAGAATGGCGACGGCCGCTCTGAAAAGATTTTGGTCCCGAAACCGTGAGGAGTCTGGTGGCCCAGCGACCGAGAAGCCGGGCGTGTGGACGCGGTTGGGTGAGTAGCGGCGGGAGGCGGCGGAGGGGTGGCCGCAGCGGCCTGCTCTCACCTGTTTGTTCTGCTTCTCTCCCCTCAGGCTCCTGGGCCCGCGTGCTGCTCCGAGACTACGCCGAGGCGTGCGGGGACGCGGCAGCGGCGGCGCGGGCTCGGCCCTGGCGGGCGGCCTTGTACGCGGGGCTGCTGGGCGGCGCTGCGGCCTGTTGCGCGCTGGCGCCGAGCGAGGGCGGCCTTCGAGGAGGCGCTGCTCGACGCGTCGGGGACCCTCTTGCTGCTGGCCCCGGCCACGCGCAACCGCGCCTCCGAGGACTACGTGCAGCGGCTGCTCTGGCTGCGGGGGCGCGGCCGCCTCCGCCACGTGAACCTGGGTCTCTGCGCGCTCGTGTACGAGGCGCCCGTCGACGCCGAGGCCAGCCTCTACCAGGCCCGCTGCCGCTACCTGCAGCCCCGCTGGGCTGACTTCCCGGACCGGATCCTGGACGTGGGCTTCGTGGGCCGCTGGTGGGTGCTGGCCGCCCGGATGCGCGACTGCGACATCAACGACGAGGAGTTCCAACACCTGCCAGCCCATCTGCGCATCGTTGGGCCGCATCAGCTGCATTCCGAGACCAACGAGCGGCTCTTTGACGAGAAGTACAAGCCTGTCGTGCTCACCGATGATCAGGTGGACCAGGCGCTGTGGGAGGAGCAGGTCTTGCAGAAGGAGAAGAAGGACAGACTCGCTCTGAGTCAGGCCGACTCCCTAGTGCGGTCGGAGGTCCCCGGATGAGACCCAGGCCTGGGTCCGAATCGGCCCCGAGCCCTGGCCGACTGCCTGCCCGAGATGGCGCAGTTGGTGTGAGAGCGAGCCTCAAATGCAGAGTGACTTAAATAAATTATGTGCAGAGTGTTCTTTCCCTGGGTTTTCCCAGCCTTTTTGGCCACTCCGTCTAGTCTCGTTCCTTGTTAGCTGAAGCTAATTCAGAGTTAGCTTGGTCTGGGTCTAGGGTCTTGGTTGGTCTAGGAGTTGGGGGAGAGCAAAACGACAAGACCATGTAATGTTTATCACTGCCAGAGTTAGTAGTGAGCCTCATACATATATAAGCCTTTTTCATTGAGCCTCACACTCTCTCGACCAAGGTTAATCACATTGGTCAGGTGATTCCAAAGCTCTCCTAAGACCATTTTAGATTTGGAGTTGAAAAGTTTATCCTCTTTCATTTTCATGAGTAGCATATTTATTTTGAAATAAACAGTTTCAGGGATACCTGGGAGGCTCAGTTGGTGAGGCATCAGCCTTGGGCTCAGGTCATGATCCCAGGGTCTTGGGATCCAGACTCAAAGCCGGCTCCCTGCTCAGTGGGGGGAGGGGGGTCTGCTTCTCCCTCTCCCTCTGCCTGCTGCTCCCCCAGCTCCTGTGCTTTCTCTCTCAAACAGAATCTTAAAAAAAAAAAAAAAAAGTTTCAAAGAAAAGTGGAAAAATAGCACAAGACATTCTGTGTAACCTTCACCCAGCTTACCCCAAATGGTAATGTTTTACAATAAACCTTACCAACCAGGAGATAGCCAGTGGTATGACTACAGATTTTACAGGGAATCTTTTTGCAAAAACAACTCCCCCCTCACACACACACGTATGACAGTCACATTAAAGTGATTTGGAAGGGAAAAGCATCTTTCGATCTGGAATTATCCATGGAATCACAGATTCTGTAACCCTGGAAACCCAGAATCCTATGGGATGGAATAGGTTAGTGTACAAAGCTGGTACTTAGGTTGTGATAATCCTTTAAAAATGGAGAGAGGAATGAGATTACTACCTCTGTTACCTAGGTGGCCTGTGGCTAGTTAATGAAAGCATAACAAGGGGCTGACTGGCTGGCTTAGAAGAGCATGTGACGATTGATCTTGGGGTAGTGAGTTCAAGCCCCATGCTGGCTATAGAGATTACTCAAGCAAAGAAAAAACCCCATGAGACAGCCATCTTTGTTGTGATGTTTGAGTTCATGTGTTTTGCCATTCAGTTTTGGTACTTAGACCTTCCATTCATACTATGGGTATGCTGGACACATGGTGATTTTTATGTCCTTATTTTGGGAACAGGAGCATCCTGTAAGTCAGAGTCTAAATTTTACAATGGAAAAAGTGATGTTCCAAAAGTTGATTTTTTCCAAGGCGTGGCAGAGCCATGATTCAAACTGTGACTCCCAATCCTGGGCCTTAATCCTCAAACCCGGTACTATATTTGATCCTAACAACATCCTGCCAGACATTATGAAATGCTGCTCCCATTAGCCATAAATACAACTTGAATACAGAAATAATATAAAAAAGAAATGTAATACAAAAGGCAAGTGATAACTAAATTGTGTTACCTGCCAAAGGCTCCACCTAAATCCTGATGTCTCTGTTCAAGAAAGAGATCTTTTTTTTTTTTTTAAAGATTTTATTTATTTATTTGACAGAGATAGAGACAGCCAGCGAGAGAGGGAACACAAGCAGGGGGAGTGGGAGAGGAAGAAGCAGGCTCACAGCAGAGGAGCCTGATGTGGGGCTCGATCCCATAACGCCGGGATCACGCCCTGAGCCGAAGGCAGACACTTAACCGCTGTGCCACCCAGGCGCCCCTCAAGAAAGAGATCTTAACCAAACTCAGGGAAAGGTTTAAGACACACTGGCGTCAAGTGAGACTTGTTCCTCACTGTGATCAGAAGTATTGAAAGAGAGCTGCATGGCCTCACTGCTTGAGCTGGTTATTAAATGCCACTTCTGACATTCAGCCAGGGTGTGTCCTGTAGGTGTGAAGCTCAGAGGAGTAATTGGTAACAAACTAGACAACTCAATGTTCCTGGGAATTTAGGGGCTTAGTGTAGGCCTACGTCTGCATGGCTTTGTCTTTGTTTGGAAGGTCAGCCTTTCCCAGAGGAGTCCTACCATATTTTTGCTTCCCTCTCCAGTACCTCTTGCCTCCTGAGTTGTTGTAAAGCTCATGGACTGGAGCTGTTAGATCAGACAAGGGGACTGGGTGTTGGGTTATCCACAGGTTCCCAAAGGATGGGTCCGGGAGTCCTGTTCACTGCTGATCTCCCAGCACCCTATAGTGCTCAGTCCAGTGTGGCCCCCAGCAAATGCTGGAAGAGTTAAAGGAGATGATGCAGGTGTCCATTGTGGGTAGGAACTTGTATGGTCCTGCTGGGGAGAGGGACACATTGCAGGACTGGCTCCCTATCATTTGGTCAGCCCAAAAGAAGCCCCGCAGACTCTACCCAGCACCAGAAACAGCGAAGTGGACAAAATCTCTTTGCATAAGGGCAGTAGGGTCTGAGGAAGAAGTGGGACTTAAAACTAGGGTTTGAATCTCAGCTTCCACACTAGCTTTGTGATTGACCTGGGCCAGAACAATTGGATAAGAAAAAGGAAAGCCATCTAAATTGGAAAGGAGGAAGTAAAGCTGTTACTGTTTGCAGATGACATATAGAAAACTCTATAAAGACCCCAGCAAAAAAACCTGATAGAACAAATGAATTCAGTAAAGATGAAGGATATAAAAGTACACAAAAGTTGTATTTCTAAACACTAATAACAAACCAATAAAACAATCTCGTTTATAATTGCATCAAAATCCACACCTAGTAATAAATTTAACCAAGGAGCTGAAAGTCCTGTACATTGAAAACTACAAGCCATTGATGAAAAAAAAATTGAAGATCCATAAATGTAAAGATAATTTAGTGCTCATGGATGGGAAGAGTATTATTAAGATGTCCATACTACCCCAAACAATGTACAACCCTACCAAAATTCCAATGGCATTTCACAGAAATAGGGAAAAAAAAATCCTAAAATTTGTAGGGAACCACAGAAGCCCTTAAATAGTGAAAGCAATTCTCAAGAGAGAGCAAAGCTGGAGGCATGACGCTTCCCGAGAAAGCATATTACAAGGTACAGTATTCGAAACAGTATGGTATCAGTATCAAACAGACACGCAGATCAATGGAACAGAATAGAGAGCCCAGAAATAAGCCCATGCATATATGATCGGTCAATTTACAACAAAGGCAAGAACATACGATGGGTAGAGGACAGTCTCTTCAATAAATGGTTAGGGAAAACTGGACAACCGCATTCAAAAGAATGCACCTGGGCCACTATCTTCCACCAACCACAAGTAACTGAAAATGGGTTCAAGAACATAAGACCCGAAACCATAAAACCCCTAGAGGAAAACAAGCAGTAAGCTCTTTGACGTTGGTCTTGGTGATGATTTTTTGGATTTGGCACCAAGAGTACAGGCAACAAAAGCAAAAATAAGTGGAATGGCAGCGAACTAAAACCTTCACAGCAAAATGAAAAGGCAACCTACCAAATGGGAGAAAATATTTCTAAAACATATATGTGATAAGCAGTTAATATCCAAAACATGAAGAACTCACACAATTCAATCGCAAAAATCAATCTGATTAAACAATGGGCAGAGGACGCAAATATACATTTTTCCAAAGAAGACATTCAGATGGCCAACAGGTACATGAAAAGATGCTCAAATCACTCATCAGGGAAATGCAAATAAAACCACAACGAGGTATCACCTCACAGCTGTGAAAACGGCTGGTATTAAAAAGACAAGAAATAACAGGCATTGGCCAGGACATGGAGAAGAGGGAACCCTCACACACTAGTGGGATTGTCAATTAGTCCGGCCACTGTGGAAACCAGTATGGAGGTTCCTCAAAAAATTAAAAATAGAACTAACAGGGCACCTGGGTTGCTCAGTCATTAAGCATCTGCCTTCGGCTCAGGGCGTGATCCCGACGTTCTGGGATCCAGCCCCACATCAGGCTCCTCCACTGGGAGCCTGCTTCTCCCTCTCCCACTCCCCCTGCTTGTGTTCCCTCTCTCACTGGCTGTCTCTCTCTCTCTGTCAAATGAATAAATAAATAAATAAAATCTTTTTAAAAAATTAAAAAGTAAATAAAAATAAAAACAGAACTAACATATGATCCAGGAACGCCTGAGTGGCTCAGTCGGTTAAGCCTCCAACTCTTGATTTCGGCTCAGATCATGATCTCAAGGTGGTGGGATGGGAGCCGGAGCCAGGCTCCCTGCTCAGCAGGGAGTCTGCTTGTCTCCCTCTCCCTCTGTGCCCCCCACCCACACTCACACGCTCTTTCTCTCTCTGAGATAAGTAAATCTTAAAAAAAAAAAAGAGAGAGAACTGTATGATCCAGGAATTCTGCTCCTAGATATTTATCTGAACAAAAACACTAACTCGAAAAGATATATGCACCCCCATGTTCACTGCAGCATTATTTACAAGAGCCGAGATATGGAAACATCAGTGGATGAATGGATAAAGAAAATGTGGTATATATATATACACGACAAATTTTATTACTGAGCCATAAAAGAGAAGGAAATCCTGCCATTTGTGACAACATGGATCGTCCTTGAGGGCATTATGCTCAGTGAAGTAAGTGAAACAAGGACAAACGCCCAATGATCTCATTTATATGTGGAATCAAAAAAAAGCCAGGACAACAAAGAAAAAAACAAAACATGAGCTCGCAGATACAGAGGAGATTGGTGATTGCCAGAGGATGGGGCGGGGTGGGCAAAATGGGCGAAGGGGTCAAAAGGTACAAACTTTGAGTTATGAAATGAGTAAGTCATGGAGATGTAATACACAGCATGGTGACTACAGTTAATAATATTGTATATTTTTTTAAAAAGTAGGGCTTGGGGGCGCCTCGGTGGCTCAGTAGGTCAAGCGTCTGCCTTCGGTTCAGGTCGTGATCTCAGGATCCTGGGATGAACCCGGCGTCTGGCTCCACGCTAAGCGGGGAGTCGGCTTCTGCTTCTCCCTCTCTGATCACTCTTGCTCTCTCTCAAATTAATATATAAAATCTTAAAAAAAAAAAAGTAGGGTTTGAATCTCACCTTTCACACTTACTTGTGACTGACCTAGGACGGGTAGAGTGACTTCAGACCTCAAGTTCCTTATCAGTACGTGGGAACAATTCTGTCCAGGGTTCTTAGGAAAATCAAAAACTGCAAGAAAGCACTTGGTACCCAGCACGCATTTGCATCCCATGGTGTGTCTGCATGGGTAAGATCATGGCTCTGAGTCCATGCCCCAGCCCTCCACCTTACCCGGAGGGGCTGCTGCTCCCCAGCCTTGCCCAGAGTCCAGCCTGCAGGGATGGAGCCGGCCCAGGGCCGCCCATGGGGAGTGTTCAGTAAACGGAGGACTGACAGAGACTGGCCCTTGTCTCTCAGAGCCAAAAGGCACTTGAATACAGTGTGAACATTTTCCAGGTCTCCCTTTTTATTACAATTTATTCGTAATGAGCTTTAATTATTTTTTTAAAGATTTTATTTATTTATTTTACAGAGATAGAGACAGCCAGCGAGAGAGGGAACACAAGCAGGGGGAGTGGGAGAGGAAGAAGCAGGCTCATAGCAGAGGAGCCTGATGTGGGGCTCGATCCCATAACGCCGGGATCACGATCAGTGCCAGTGCCCTGAGAGGTCAGGAGTCTTATCACCCCCATTTCACAGATGAAGAAACTGAGATGGCGAAATCCAACCACGGTCACGCGGCCAGCACGTGGCTGCCGCAGAAACCCAACCCGCCGCGGCCTCTTCAAACGCGATCCGCGTTCAGCCCCTCAGTCACGCCGCCTTTAGAGCTGAGATCTTGATAACTTACATTCCCTTCTCTGTAATTAAACCCAAAAATAGTCCAACGAATCTTGCGCAAGGACCAGATATGCTTTCCTTAAGATGCCTTCCATTACGAACCCTAAATACGGCACCTACTTTTCTTGAGCGTCTATGGAGTGTGAAGCCTTGACCACCTTATCTTTCCTCGCATAAAAGTCCTTAAGGGCACGGGATTGTTGTTCTCTCTTACAGATGAGGAGCGGGGATGCCGAGATGTTGATTAACAGGCACAGTATCACACAGCTAGGACACAGAAGGACGCTCATCCCGCGTGTTCGGCACGAAATTCACTTTAACACTTAACTTGGGGTTCTTTTCCCTAGCCCAAGCTACGGGTCAACCTTTCTGTCTTCAGGGTCTGCGGAAGAGTCTAGGCCCTGAGCCGAAGGCAGACGCTTAACCGCTGTGCCACCCAGGAGCCCCATGAGCTTTAATTATTGCAGCTTTCCCAGCCTTCCAGGGGTTGGCTCTGAGTCCTCTGAGCAAGCTGTTGTAATCAGACTGACCAGCAGAGGGCACCAGAGATTTGGCTCAGAAGCCGGCTTCAGGTGTCACTCCACTGGGAATGGCCAGCCACCACTGGCTTTTGTTCTGAGAAGCAGTGGTGGAGATAGTGTGGTCCGCACACATCCCTTCTTTAGAGCACACACTGCTCTTCAGACATGGTAGGAAGATCGTGGCTGAAGTCAGGGCTGCAGGGAGGGACCATATCCATCTCCCGTACCTGCACCTACCTTGTTAGCAGGGGGCCTGGTCCTCTGCCCCCAGTCTTCGCGCAGGGCGGAGGATGGGCAGGGTCACCTGGTTTGCCGTGGGAGCCTGTCCAGGTCCCTAGTTTTCTGGGAAGTGTACTGAAGCATCCAACGCAGTAGGACCTGGATTAGGGTACGGCAAGCGAGGTGTCTACCGCCTAGGCTTTAAGGAGGAACTCCCTCTCTGGGTCCAGCAAGTGCAGGGTCTGCCCCCAGAGGGAGGTGCCTCCTTAAATTCTGTGCTCCAGGGGCTTCACCTAGTCCAGACCTTGCAACAAGCTCAGCTGTCATCACCTGAGTGTGCATGGTGGACTTTTCCAGACGTGCTCTACCCTGACGTCACAAGCTCTCTCACAGTGATGCTCACGGCCACAGGTGGAAGGGCGCGAACAAGCATCTGACATCTTAAAAACCCTCAGCCAGTCACCCTCCCCCAAATCTGGTCGCATGAGAGGCCCCTATTTGGGAGACACCCAGAGAGGCAGCACCAATAGGACATTAAGGTTCGGGAACAGCTAACAAGGCTCTAAAACTCTTTTGTCTGAAAAATTCCAGATACACAAGTACGTTTGAACCTCCATGCATACTCATCACCCAACTCAACAGTTAGACTTTGCCATGTTCTTTTTAAAAAGATTTTATTTATTTATTTTAGATAGAGAGAGAACATGAGTGGGGGGGCAGAGGGACAAGCAGACTCCCCACTCAGCAGGGAGCCCGATGTGGGGCTCGATCCCAGGATCCTGAGACCATGACCTGATGCTTACCCGACTGAGCCACCCAGGTGTCCTGTTTGCTAGAGTATTTTATTTTTTTTATTTTTTTTTAAAGATTTTATTTATTTATTTGACAGAGACAGAGACAGCCAGCGAGAGAGGGAACACAAGCAGGGGGAGTGGGAGAGGAAGAAGCAGGCTCANTAGCAGAGGAGCCTGATGTGGGGCTCGATCCCATAACGCCGGGATCACGCCCTGAGCCGAAGGCAGACGCTTAACCACTGTGCCACCCAGGCGCCCCTGCTAGAGTATTTTAAAGCAAATCCCAGACATCACATCAACTCACCCCTACAATGACATGTGCATTTTTATGCAGTGACAACATGATTGTCACACTGAACAAAATCCACAGTAATTCTCCGGAATCATCTAAAGCCAGTCAGTGATCATATTTTTCAGATAGTCTCAACAGGTCTTCTTAAATTTGGATCTGTTTGAATCTAGAACCAAACAAGGTCCACATGTTGTAGTTGGTTGTTTTAACTCCCTCTTCGTCTGGAGAAGTCTCCCCTTCCCTATACCTTTGACCTGTCGTAGAAATGGGTTTAGCCGCCTTGAGCTGGACCCCACATAGGGATCTGTGAGCTGGTTTGTGCCATTCAACCGTTCCTTTGCCCCGTAGCTCTTGCAAATCAGCTCTCAACTCAGGATGCACGCTGGGCCCACCTATCTCGGCCAGGGAAGTCACTGTCCTGGGCTGGGTCCCAGGCAACCACAGTTTGTGTGTCTCCCCAGGAGTTGCCAATAAGTGGCCACATCCGGGAACCACTACTCCAGCGGTCTCAGCAAGCCCCTTCCAAGCGGGTCTGAGGCACACTGCTGCATCCCGGTGGGAGACTGGCTGTCTCAGGCTGCCCACCCACCCCATTAGGTTTCCTTTCTGCCTTTCAGCTAAGGATTTTTTTATTTTTAAATTTTTTAAAAAGATTTTATTTATTTATTTGGCAGAGACATAGTGAGAGAGGGAACACAAGCAGGGGGAGTGGGAGAGGGAGAAGAAGGCTCGCCGCTGAGAGAGGAGCCTGATGCAGGTGGGGCTCGATCCCAGAACCCTAGGATCATGACCTGAGCCGAAGGCAGATGTTTTAACGACTGAGCCACCCAGGAGGCCCAGAATTTTTTTTTTTCTTATTAAGTAGGCTCCACGCATGGAGCTTAACTTGGGCTTGAACCCACAACCCCGAGAGGAAGACCTGAGCTGAGATCACGAGTCAGACGCTTAACCGACTGAGCCACCCAGACTCCCCTAAGGATTTTTTTTAAAAGATTTTATTTTTAAGTCATCTCTACAGCCAACGTGGGGCTGGAACTCACAACCCTGAGATTGAGAGGTGCAAGCTCTACCGACTGAGCCTGCCAGGTGCCTCTCATTTAAGGATTTTTGCTCAGTGCCTGAATCAATGATGTCACCAGGGGCCTCACAATGCAGCCCGATACTTTTTGTTCTTGTCACCTTGTTTGGATCTCAGGAGACACCGGCATCCCATGTAAGCAGTCACTGAGCCATCATGAGCTGCCAGATGGAACTCCTGGAGNAAGACCTGAGCTGAGATCACGAGTCAGACGCTTAACCGACTGAGCCACCCAGACTCCCCTAAGGATTTTTTTTAAAAGATTTTATTTTTAAGTCATCTCTACAGCCAACGTGGGGCTGGAACTCACAACCCTGAGATTGAGAGGTGCAAGCTCTACCGACTGAGCCTGCCAGGTGCCTCTCATTTAAGGATTTTTGCTCAGTGCCTGAATCAATGATGTCACCAGGGGCCTCACAATGCAGCCCGATACTTTTTGTTCTTGTCACCTTGTTTGGATCTCAGGAGACACCGGCATCCCATGTAAGCAGTCACTGAGCCATCATGAGCTGCCAGATGGAACTCCTGGAGAACTCGCGGCCATCCCTAGGAGAAGTCCTGGGCTTGCCCTTTTAAGATTTCCCTGAGGGCGGCTGCAAGGCTGCCGTGTCCTTTTCCCCACCTCGCAGCTATTATGAAGATCCAGAGTCGCATACTCTTTTCACTGAGCCAGCCAGGTGCCCCGTTCTACTAGATTTAGAATAACATCATGCTACTGAAAGGCTCAGTAAAGTCAGAAAGACTCACATTCAAAAAACAATAAAATCGAAAGGCCTGCAAAGACCACTTCTCCGTAATGATATCAAGGCACGCCGCCTCACGCTCACCACGACGTTCAGAAGCGTCGCTGACCCTGGTGGGGTCTGGGGCAGGAAACTGCGGAGGGCTCGCCGCACACCCGAGCTCCACCGCAGAAGCTAGGAGGTGGGTATGTGGGTATTCATTGCATTCATCCTGACATGCTTCCTGTCTCTTAATTCTGCACCGTACAATATAGAGCATCAAACAAAACTGGGAGAGGGTCAAGGTCAAGTTGCTGCCTGGTCTGACGTTTTTTCACGGGATGAGGTCAGCCTCTGCCTCTTCAGCACTGCCAAAGTTCGGGGTCGCTGGGGAGTCACAGTCTGGAGCTCAAGACGAGCGTGAAACTACCTTTACCCCTGTTAAATATAAAAAATTTGACCAAGTGAATTTTAAAGGTCAAATTGGCTTTATTAATCGGTTCATGAATTGGGCATCTTCCCATCTAGCAAGTAGAGGGGGCTTACAGAGAAGGAAAGGGTTTTTTGTTTTTTAAAGATTTATTTATTTTTTTGGCTGGGGAGGGGTGGGCAGAGGGAGAGGGAATCTTGAAGCAGGCTCCCCGCTGAGTGGGGAGCCCGGCGCAGGATTCAATCCCAGGACCCTGAGATCATGGCCTGAGCTGAAATGGAGAGTCAGTCACTTAACGGACTGAGCCACCCAGGTGTCCCCCTTCTCCACCTTTAAAAACCTCCTGTGTGGAGCCCACAGGGCAAGACTTCAGGGAATTTGAGGCAGCGGGGGCTTTGGAAGGTGCCTCTGCCTTGTCAGCACCCCTCCACACCGAGGACAGTCCTCTCTACTCCCGGGCTCAGAAGAACTCCTACTAGAGAATGGGTGATTTAAGGCAAAGGGGAAGGCTGCCATCCGTCGGTTAAGTGTCTGACTCTTGGTTTTGCCTCAGGTCATGATCTCAGGGTCCTGGGATTGAGCCCTGTGCCGGGGATCCCCGCCCAGCAGGGAGTCTGCTTGAAGATTCTCTCCCTCTGCTCCTCTCCCAACTTGCACACACCCTCCCCCACTAAAATAAATAAATAAATATTTTTAAAAATGTTATTTAAAAAAACAGGTAGAGAGGGAGTGGAAAAAAGTAAGATATCAGCAAAGAATCCATTGTTTTAGGCAAGGTCACCCTTTTAAGGGGAATGGAGGGAGTCCATCAGTAAATTTCCTAGTGCTGACCAGAAAATGCTGGAGGTGACACCTCTTGGGGGGGCTGAACTGCAGTTAGGTTAGATATTAAGTTTTGGTTTACTGACTCGGGGTCTTAACCTAAGTGACACCATTTTGGGCCTGTGGTTCTCTGTTTAACGTCCCCTTGGCAGAAACGTTAGGTGGAAATTTGGGTCCAGGCACCGAAGCTCTATTATTTTGGAGGAAACTTTCCAGAGTCCAAATTATTTTGCAAGACTTCTCATGGAACCATGGTTTGCGAGCTATAGCCCACAAACTCCAATCTTTCAGAGATGCTTACCAAACTGGACAGCGAAGGATGGATTTTTGGAAGTAGGTTTTGAGGACTGTATTTCTTGGAGTATCTCCATAGAGGGTATATTTGCTGCAGGGGGCAGTGTCGAAACACTGAAACCAGTAGATGCGTCCATGAGGAAACAAGAGTTAACCCCCCGTCCATCCGCAGTCGGTAATGAGAGAGCAAGATTTACGGGCACCAACATGGAAGGATATCCAGGATGTGTGGTGAACTAATAGAAACAAGTTTCAGAAGAGGCTGAGATGAATTCCCCAACGTGGAATTGCTGGATTAAAGGCTGTGTGCATTCAGGCCCACGAGGGTGGCTGGAATAATCCTAATGCTCAGAAAATAACAAGTGTTAGCAAGGGGGCGGAGAAACTGGAGCCCATGTGCAGGGCCGGTGGGAACGTCAAATGGTCTAAGTGCTGTGGTTCCCTGAAAAGTGAAGTGTAGGATAACCACATGACCCAGAAATTCCACTTCTGGGTCTACAAGCAAAAGAATTCAAAGCAGGGACTCAGATGGAGGCGACGGGAATGTCCATCTGCAGAGATGTGGATAAAGACACCGTGGCCCAGCCATACAACGGCATAGGATTCAGCCCTGAAAAGGAAGGAAACTCTGACCCCTGCTGCAACACGGATGGGCCTTGCGGATATCATGCGAAGTGAAACAAGCCAGTCACAAAAGGGCAAAGACAGCGTGCGAGGTATTTAGAGCGCAGCCAAGATCGTGAAGACGGGAAGTGTGATGGTGGAAGCCAGAGTCTGGGGAAGGGGGAAACGGGGCGTCAGTGTTTCATGGGGACAGAGTTTCAGTTTGGGAAGATGGAGAGTTCCAGAGACGGACGGCGGGAATGGCTGCACGCTGTGAACGGGCTCGATACCTCTGACCTGGACACTTAAAAAATGGTAAAGATGGTAAGTTTTATGTTCTGTGTATCTAAGTGTGTGTGTGTGTGTGTGTGTGTGTGTGTGTGTGTGTGTGAGAGAGAGAGAGAGAGAGAGATTTTGGTCACTATTGTCATTTGCTGCCCATAGGGACTGGCCCACGTTCCCTCCCAGCAACAGTGTGCACCTGCCTGGCATCCCACAGCCTCGGCCATGGAGGGCGTTATCAAGCTTCAGGATTTTCACCAAACCGATGGTTGAAAAATTGATTTTGGATTTTCACCAACTGATGGCTTGCAACTGCAGCCATTAATTTGTATTTCTTTTTGAGTGAAGTTGAGCATCTTCTCATGGGTTGAAAAGCCATTTTTATCTGGAGGTTTGGTTTAGTTTTGCGTTATTTGAAGTTCCTGATCACATCCTTTGCCCCTTTTCCTCTTTGGTTGCTAATCTTTACTTACTGATGAGATGTCTTCATATTAGCATGCTAGGCCTTTCCCTCGGGACTGAGCTGTAAAGATTTTTTTCCTGGCTAGTTTTTCACTTTGGACACAAAAAAGTTTATTTTTATGTGGTTGAATTTTTTCAATATTTACTCTTGTAGCTTTAGAGCCATAGTTAGAAAGGTTTTTCCCACACTAACTTTAGAAAGGCGTTCTCCCATAGTGTCTTCAAAGAATTGTGTGATCTTTTTTCCCCCTCAAAGCATTTTTTCAAATATTGTGGTACAATATGACATCACATAAAATTTACCATCATAGCCATTTTATTTATTTTTTTAGAGGGAGAGAGAGAATCGTAAGCAGGCTCCACCCCTCGCACAAAATCCAACATAGGACTCAATCGCACAAACCTGAGATCATGACCTGAGCCAAAATCCAGTCAGATGCTTAACCGACTGAGCCACCCAGGTGCCCCCCCTTTTTAGCCATTTTAAAGCATACAGTTCAGTGGCATTAAGCACGTCCATGTTGTTGTGTGACCATCATCACTGCCCACCTCCAGAACTCTGCATATTCCCACAAACGGAAACCTGTCCCCATTAAACACTAACTCCCCATATCCCCCTCCCCCAGCCCCTGGTGCCCACCGTCTCCCTTCTGTCCTATGCATGAGACTCCTTTAGGGACCTCATATAACTGGTTGCACACAGTTCTTGTCTTTTTGTATTGGTTTTTATATTAGTTATGCCTCAAATAAAAGTTTTTTTTTTTAAATAGACATCAGAAAAAAAATAAAATTGACATCAGTTTTAGGTTTACAGAAAAATTGAGTGTAGGGCAGCTGGGTGGCTCTGTGGTTAAGCGTCTGCCTCAGCTCAGGTCATGATCCCGGAGTGTTGGGATCGAGTCCCACATCGGGCTCCCTGCTCAGTGGGGAGCCTGCTTCTCCCTCTGACCCTCACACTGCATATGCGCGCGCTCTCACTCAAATAAATACATTTTTAAAAATCTTTTTTTAAAAACTGAGTGTACGGTACAGAAGATCCTCATGGACCACCCCCCACCCCACCCCCTAATTTTTTCCTATTACCAAGACCTTGCACTGGTGGGGAACATTGTTCCAACCGATGAAGCAGTATTGATACATTATTATTAATTAAAGCTCACAGTTTACGTTAGGGCGCACTCTTGGTGCCGTACAGTCCGTGGGGGTTGCCAAAGGCATAATGTCCTGTATCCATTATTATGGTACAGAATAGTTTCAGTGTCTTAAAACTGCTGTGCTCCATGTATTCATCCCTCCCCCGCAACCCTTGATCTTTTTACTGTCTATAGATCCCCCCCCGCTCTCTCTCTATATATATATATTTCACTATTCGGATGACCACAGTATGTGTATTTATGCATCTACTGAAGGACANACAGTATGTGTATTTGCTGGTGACCTCAGAGATGACCTGGCGTGACGGCAGGTGGCAATGGAGCAGCGCCGCCCGATGAGTGTGTGGCACATGCTGACCACCAGAGGGAGCCAGAGTCCCCCTTTCTCTCTCACCAGGTTGATGCCAACCATTTCCCCCCTTTGTTCCAACACACTGTTCCCTGTGCTAAGGTTGATCTGGTCTTTGCCCTGAACTGGGGCTGACCTGGAAACCACTTGGAGGGGAAAGCTGGACTTGCTTCCTTTGGAATAAAAGCCAAGGTCTCATGACCAGTTGTCTTCCTTGGAATTGAGGTTTTTCTTGCTTCAGCATTTACGGGGCTTATCTACAATCTCCCCCAAAGTTTGCTAACGGAAGTGCCGGCTGGATCTGCCATCTGTGGAGATGAGCCTGGCAGCAGGGGGAGCAGGGAGAAAGAGCAGCCGCGAGTCCTGATGTCCCATGAGCGCAATGCCACCGTCTCTTGGCTCAACAATGCTTTTGTCTGGTTTAATCAGAACCAGGGTCTGAGAGGAGTGGGGAATGGCTTGGGAATCGTGTGGTGTATCTTTGGTCTGAGGGATCCACCCAGAGAGTGACCACACTGAGGTGAGGGGCTGGCATCAGCTGCTGACAGAGCTGCTTTCTCACGTGCGCGCGGCTGCCCAGTGGATTCAGATGCAGGTGTGACCGGCCACCAGAGCGGTTCCCTGCCTTGTCTTTACCTTTTGTTGTTAAGACTCCGTAGGGGAGCTCGTGCCTGTTGTCAAAATACTGATTGATTTTGGGGGGGGGTATTTAAATTCAAGTCAGTTAACTGATCGATTTTTTTTTAAAGATTTTATTTATTTATTTGACAGAGAGAGCCAGCCAGAGAGAGAGGGAACACAAACAGGGGGAGTGGGAGAGGAAGAAGCAGGCTCCCAGCAGAGGAGCCCGATGTGGGGCTCGATCCCACAACGCTGGGATCACGCCCTGAGCTGAAGGCAGACGCTCAACGACTGAGCCACCCAGGTGCCCCAACTGATCGATTTTTAAGAGTGTGTTTATTAAGGGCTTAGGATGATAAGCGGCAGGAATCTTATGCTTACAAATAGGTCTGTAATAATTAATTCACGATGAGCTATTACACTGAATCCTATTGAGGGCAGGTTAGGCACTTAAAGCCACTGAAGTCTTCCCATGGAAACTAGAGTGAAGTCGGAACTCTTTTAATTCTTTTCCATTTCTTATTTCCTGATCTCTTTTCCTCATCCCCTTTCAAGGGAAATAACATCAGCTCATTCTGGTGAATCCAGAGCAATCTGGACAAAGGTCAATTAACCAAAAAGAGGACTTAAAAAAAAATACAGCTCCCATCCATGTCCATGGTTCTTGGGTTCCTCAGACCCTCATGCAACATCTCGCCTAGATCACCATCTGCCTCCAGAAAAGCTGAAGAGACCAGTGATCACAAAGGGGGAGACTGGTGGAGAACCCAGCCTGGGGATGGGGAGGTGGCCCTCAAATGTTAAGTCTGGGCATCCAGGCGGAGGAAACTGTGTGGTCTAAGACCCAAGTGTCGTGGGACCGGGGGCCCTGGTGCAGAGTTGGACTTGGCCCTAGGCAGTTGGGATGGGACATGCATTTGTAAAAATTCATAGACTTTATTATACAGATCAGTTTTAGATTTACATAAAAATTAACCAGTAAGTACAGAGAGTTTCCATATCGCCCCTCCCATACCCTCCCTGTTCCCCCAGTGACTAACATCTTGCATTAGTGTGGAATGAAGAATAAAGAATGAAGCAATATTGATACATTATTTTTAATGAAAGCCCATAATTTATATCAGGGCTCACTCTCGGTGTTGGAAGCTCTATGGGCGTTGAAAATAATGGCACGGACCCACCATTGTAGTCTCATCCAGAATAGTTTCAGTGCCCTAAAAATCCACCGTTCCACCTACTCCTCCCAGCAACTACTGATCTTTTACTGTCTCTAAAGTTTTCTTTTCCCAGAACGTTGTACAGTTGGAATCATACAGTAGGTATTGTTTCCAGGCTGGCTTCTTTCACTAAGCAATAGCAAGTATGCACTGGGTTCCTCTGTGTCTTTGCATGGTTTGATAGTTCTCTCTTTTTTTAAATTTCTCATATACTTTTTTGTTGATCGTAGTGAAATGCATATAAAATTTACAATTGTGGGGGCCCTGGGTGGCTCAGTTGATTAAGCATCTGACTCTTGATTTTGGCTCAGGTCATGATCTCCAAGTTGTGAGATCGAGTCCTGTGTCAGACTCGGTGCTGGGCATGGAGCTGGCGTAAGATTCTCTCCCTCTGCCTCTCCCCTCTCTTCCTCATTTAAAAAAAAAATTCACAATTCTGATCATTTTTAAGTGTCCAGTTCAGTGGCATTAAGTACATTCACATGGTTGTGCAGCCATCCCTGCCATCCATCTCTAGGACTTTCCCATCTTCCCCAACTGCAACCCTGTCCCCATGAAACACTGACTCCCTTCCCCTCCTCCAGTCCCTGCCACCTGTCATTCTACGTTTGGACTCTGTGAGTTTGACTCCTCTAGGAACCTCATTTGAGTGGAATCAGACAGTGTTTGTCTTTCTGAGACTGGCTTCTTCCACTGAGCGTGATGTCCCCGAGTCAGCCCATGTTCTAGCGGGTGTTGGAATCTCCTTCCTGCTTAAGGCTGACTGATGAGAGGGACTTAACTTCTGTCACAGTGCTGTTTTGTTCCTTATCTTCTGCCTGTTTTATGTTTAATTTTTTTGTAGTGAAACATTTTTTTTTAAAAGACTTTACTTATTTGTCAGAGAGGGGGAGAGAGAGAGAGAGACCATACAAGCAGGGGAAAGGCAGAGGGAGAAGCAGGCTCCCCACTGAGCAGGGAGCCGGATGCGGGGCTCAATCCCAGGACTCTGGGATCATGACCTGAGCTGAAACAGACATTTAACCGACTGAGCCACCCAGGCGTGCCAAGAATACCGGTTTTTATAATTACCCATGTATTCCCCTTTAATGAGCTCTTTATGTCTCCACATGGCTTTGAGCTATTGTCCTTTCAACTCGCCCTGCAGGACTCCCTGGAGCAATTCTCGCAGGCAGGTCTAGTAGTGACGAACTCCCTTAACTTCTGTTATCTGGAATGTCTTAATTTCTCTCTCACTTTTGAAGGACAGTTTTGCCGGGTGTAGGCTTCTTGGTTGACACTTTTCTTCGTTATGTACTTTGACTGTATCAGGACACTGCCTCTGGCCTCCGAAGCTTCAATGAGAAATCAGCTCATGATCTGGACGATCTTTTGTATGCTATGAGTTGCTTCTGTCTCTGTCTTGCTGCTTTCAAGATTCTGCGGTTGGCTTTCAAAAGTTTGGTTATAATACGTCTTGTTGTGGGTCTCTTTGAGTTCACCCTGTTGGAGTTTATTGAGCTTCATGTTTGTTCCATCAAATATGGGATGTTTACAACCATTATTTCAGGGATTATCTCTGTCCCTTTCTCTCATTCTTTTCCTTCTGGGACTCCTACAAGGAGTATGTTGGTCCTCTTGATGATTTCCCACAAGTCCCTAAAGTTCTGTTTACTTTTCTTCATTCTTCTTTCTTTCTGTTCCTCAGACTCAATAATTACTATTGCCCCATCTTCATTTGTGCTGATTCTTTCTTCTAGCTGCTCAAATCTGCCTTAGAATTTTTTTGTTTCTTTTTAGGTTTTCTAACTTTTTTTAAAAAAGATTTTATTTGTTTATTTGACAGAGAGAGAGAGAGAGAGAGGGCACAAGCAGAGGGAAAAACAGGCAGACAGAGAAGTAGGTTCCCCACCGAGCAGGGAGCCCACTGTAGAGCTCGATCTCAGGACCCTGGGACCATGACCCAAGCCAAAGGCAGACACTTAACTGACTGAGCCAAGGTGTCCCAAGGTTTTCTAACTCTTTATTAATATTTCCATTTTGTTCATACAGATACTCTTGCTGTTCCCTTGTTCCCATCTTACAGGAAAGTGGCAGGACCTGCATTCAGGCCCAAGCAGTCTGGTTCAACCCAAGGTCTTAACCATTGGTCCTCCTTGTCCTGGCAATGGCTTCTACATAGTTCACCTCTGTGGAGCACATCATCCTAGGGCTTCCGGGTTAGTTAGTTACACAAGAGGATACAAGGGCCAGGAGGCAAGAGACTCTGTTAGGTGACATGAGTTAAGTGAGACCATGTGCTTTAGCCTAAAAACAAAACAAAACAACAAAAATATAACAAAAAAACTTTCTCCATCACATTCTGAAAGTATCTAAGAAAACTACTTTTCAGCATATAACACATTGGAGGAAGGAATCAAGATGGACTTTTCTTCAGCCCTCAAAACCTGCTAAATGCTTTCCGGGTGCCTATAAGGGCAGCACAGATGATCTAGTAATCACCGAAGTATTCAAAGTGTCCTAAAAACTTCCCTTAGATGGTCTTCTATTTCTCCCCTGACTTGCTCATGCAGTTCTGAGCCCTTCTCGAACACAAGCACATCAAGTGCAGTCATACCTCAGGACCTTTGCATTTGCTGTTTCTTCTGCCTGAAAGCTCCCTCCCCCCATATACCTGCCTAGTTCCACCTCTTCACTCTGGGCTCTCCTCAGCATCACCTTTTTAAAAATGTGTTCCCTGACTACTCTGTCTGAGATCACTCTATAGCCTCTACCCCGCTCACTGATGTTTTCTCTGCCCATCTCCCCCACTGGATGAAGGTCCGAAGAAGTAGGGATCTGTCTCTCTTGTTCACTACCACCTCTCTGGTGCCTGGCATGTAGTACACAGTCAATGTTATGATCTGAATGTTTGTGTCCCTTCAAAATTCATATGTTGAGATCCTAACCCCCAGTGTGATGGTATCAGGAGGTAGGGCTTTTGGAAGGTGATTAGATCATGAGGGGAGAGCCCTCATGAATGGGATCTGTGACACCAGGGAGCTCTCTCTTGCCCTCTTTCCACCACGCAAGGACACAATAAGAATACTTTTGTAAGTAAGGAAATGAACCCTCACCAGGAATCAAATCTGCTGATGCCTTGATCTTCTATTTCTCAGAGTCCAGAGCTTAGAGAGAAATTTCTGTTGTTTATAAGCCATCAAGTTTATTCTGTTACAGCAGGCTGAATAGTTGATGATAGTCATTATTTGTAGTTAATGAATGAATTTATAACCTGCACCTTATGTTCTGTAGAGAGAGCTTTGAGGTGACCTCAAATGACAGCGTAAGTTGCTGCAAATGTGAAATCCTGCCCATTCGTTGAGCAATGACTCAGTGGATCCCAGGCATAAGATCCTGGTGGCCACAGATTATGTTCATAGTTCTTTCCATCACGATGCAACTTTGTTTCAGTGTATGATTCTGAACAGTCTCTGCTCTTGAGACCATAGATTATGTTCATAGTTCTTTCCATCACGATGCAACTTTGTTTCAGAGTAAGATTCTGAACAGTCTCTGCTCTTGACTTGAGGTCGGTTCTACTTCATCGTGTGCTTGGAGAATGCTTGTCACTGTACAGTCTGAGGCCATTACTCTTTGATACTCTGTTTTGAAATGCTGCCTTCCAAAAATGTCAAAGCCCATTACGAGCCTTTCTGTTTTTAAATAACTGATCTACAGAGATGGAAATTGTTTAAGTAGAGATTAAAAATATACTAGTATCTTTCCCCCTCCTGGCTCTACCTTGATCTTTGTGCAACCATGTCCTTGGAGAGATGAAGGTGACGTTGATAGGGTACAATGTTACCATGGAGACGACTGGGACTGGTCCTATGAACCATGTTCTTGGTGGGATGAAGGTGACATTGATACGGTACAGTGTTACCATGGAGACAGCTGGGACTGGTTCTATTAGCTGCAATCTTGCTAGCTATTATCCTGGCAAAAAGGGTGTGAAGAAATTAATATGCTAGCAGTTCCTAGGATATGTGACTGCTACAAAGTCTGTGTTAGTTTGTGTTTTTAATGACAGACCAGCAGATACCTCCTGGAAACATCGTGAAGATGGAATATGTAAGATCACTAGAAAGAATGTCGGAAAAATCTTCCAGTCCACCCCCTTGTTGAAGGTTTGTTCCAGATGAACAGCAGGATAAAACAGAAGTGTTTGTACCGTTAGCAAAAGAAAACACACTGAAAGCAAAGAACAAACAAAAGCCCACCTTGAAAATTCACATTCAGCCTACAAATCCTGCAGCAAAGTCAGAGCGGCCTCAATACCCAGATTGTTTTAGCAGACTTTTCATTTTACTTCAGTGGGTTCACTGTTTCATCTAATGAAGCTTCCCAAGGAAAATTTTCTAGCATTATCATACATGGCAGCCAGCGCCACTTGCTCTAATTACAAGAGAACAGTAAAAACAGACATGATAACGGCCACTATGGGAAACAATATGGCGGCTATTAGAAGAATTCAAAATAGAATCCGCATATGATCCAAGAATCCACTTCTGGGTGTTTCCCCAAAAGAACTTCGAGGGAGGTCTCCAAGGGATAATTGCACAACCATGTTCACAGCAGCACTCCTCACAGTAGCCCAAAGGTGGGAACGACCCTAGTGTCCGTCCATGGATGAATGAATTAACAAAACATAGTCCATCCATACAGTGGAATATTATTCAGCCTTAAAAAGGAAGGAAAGTCTGACACAACATGGATGGGTCTTGAAGACATTGTGCTGAGTGAAATAAGCCAGTTACAAAAGGAAAAATGCAGTGTGATTCCACTTCTATGAAGTATGTAGGATAGGCACATCCATAGAGACAGGAAGTAGATGGTGGGCACCAGGGGCTGGGGGAGGGGAAGGGGAGTTGGGACCGAGTTTCCGTTTCAGAAGATGGAAAGTTCTGGAGACAGAAGGGGGTGACGGTTGCACAACAATGTGATTATACTTAATGCCACTCAATTGGACACTAATAATTGGTTAAGATGGTAAATTTTATGTATATTTAACCATGATTTTTAAAAAATTACTTTGAAAAATCAGTGATGACACGCACTTTAGCTGGACTGTTACTTGCTGAAGCTGCTGAGCCTGAGCCCTGTGACGACCTCATCACACGGGGATGTCAGCCTGGGGGACAGGTGATGAGAGACACAGCACAAACCTCAAAGGACGAAGACCCCTCACAGCGCTGACACCTTCTGAGTGTCTCCTGTGCCACCAGTGATACGGGCCCCATGGCCTGAGAAAGATGATTCTAGTCCAGCCACTGGAATTGAGGCCCAGAGAGGTTGTGATTTGCCCAAAGCCACTTGGCCGGGGGAGATGACCCTGTGAGGAGCCCTGTCTCTGTCCTTGGGGTCCTTTCTGCTCGTAGAGAACAGAAAACACTTTTTTTTAGGGAGCATTTTGTGGCGCTACAGTTGAGAAGAGACCCTGAGAGCTCAGGAGAGGCAGGGCATGGTGGGTAGAGCCGAGTACTGTCTTATGCCACTCCAAAATGCCACAGGCTGGATGGCTTATCAACGGAAATTGATTTCTTATAGTTCAGGAGGCTGGAAAGTCCATAAGTGACGTGGCAGGAAGGTCAGGTTCTGGTGAGATCTCTCTCCTCGGCCTGTGGACGGTCAACATCTCGGTGTACTATCCCTTAGCAGTAAGAAGGCAGGAGAGGTCTCTTGGGTCTCTTATATAAGGGCCCTAATGGCCATGCACGAAGCTTCCACCATTACGACCTAATCGCCGCACAAAGGCCCCACCTCCTAATACCATCACATTGGGGATTAGGGTTTCAACGTATGTATTCTGGGGGCTTCAACATTCATTCCAGCGCTGTGATGGTCATGTTGAGAGGAAGAGCCTTCTCTCCGAACAAGAGCTCAGGGGGCAGCCCTGAAGGCGGAGCCCCATTCACACCCTCTCCCTTGACGATGACCCAAATACTTCAATCTGGAAGAATTTCCTTTTTCAGTAGTCCCCACTCTTTGCATTCAACAAAATGCCTGGCCCCGGGAGACAGAGATGGGTCTAGCTCCTGCCCTCCTGCCCTTTACCATTTCCTGGAGGAAACGGACCGGGAGACTGTGTAGTAGTTTCCCCTTGTCCAAAAAGAGGTGTGGCCTTTGTCCCCCACTTCTGGGAGGTAATCTTGGAGAAGTCATGCCGGATAGGAGGGTCTTCGTTTGCCGGGAGGCCTTGGGTCACACTGGAGAGTCCAGTGGGGGCCAGGAAGACCCACCATGTGGTCTGAGGTGGGGGCTTTGGGTCACTTGGGATCAATGCATCTGGAGACTGAGATCAACCCTGCGGGCAGGCCACCAATTGTTCTATTGTGCCCGCACAATAGTGCCTCATACACACTCGGACCCTGCGCTTGGGTGAGCTTCCCCGTCTGGCGATACTCTCTGTGTTGCATCACACATCGATGCTGGGAGAGTAAAGCTGTCCCGTCTCCACGGGGAGGGGACAGTGGAAGCGGCACGTGTGGCGTTTCTCCGGGACACCACCCTGTGTGCCTCTCCCTTGGCTGATCTCAGTCTGTAATCCTTTAATAAACTGTAANTCCTGTAATAAACTGTAACTGTGGGTGTCAGAGCTTCCAGTCAGTTCTGTGAGTCCTTCCAGTGAATTATCAAACCTGAACGTGGTCCTAAGGAAACCTGAACTTGTAACTGATACCAGAAATGAGGGCAGTCTTGGGTGAACTGTGCCCTCAAATGCTGTAGTTGCCTTTAACCCTTCACAGCAAATAATTGAGAAAACATTTGAAATTCTCATAATCCTTTGACTCAAAAACGGTGTGTGTGTGTGTGTGTGTGTGTGTGTGTGTTTGTGTGTGTGTGTGTGTTCTCTGAGAACCTAGTTCCTCTGCTTGCTAGTCTGCTGGAACTTCTACGGTCTCCCATTTTTTGAGTCCCGCTCTGCCCTGACCAGTTACAGCGTGAGCAGTGTGCTCTCTAGGTTGATTCGAACTTCAGTCTCGGGGCAGCTGTCTGTGGAAAGTTCTCATCGTCCCTGCGAGGGCTGCGCTGGCCTTTGCTGAGGCACATGTAACGTCTGCAGCTCTGGACGGCTAGTATAAAAATGACGACAGCAGCAGAGAAAACAGTGCGGGCTGGTGAGGAGGAAGATTAGTTGCAAGCCTGGTGCATTGCTCTGGGAATGAAGAACGGTGCTGCCACTATGGAAAACCGTATGGAGGATCTTCGAGAAATGAAACCCAGAATTACCATGTAATCCAACAACTCCACTTGGTTTTTTTTTTTTTAAGATTTATTTATTTATTTGAGAGAGAGAGAGAGAGCATGACTGGGAGGGGGAGGGAGAGAGAGGGAGAATCTCAAGCAGAGTCCCCGCTGAGTGGGGAGCCTGACCCGGGGCTGGATCTCACGACCCGAGATCACAACGTGAGCAGAAACCAAGGGTCAACGCCTACCCGACTGCACCCCTGAGCGCCCCCAGCAGCTCCACTTCTGTGTAGACGCCCAAAAGAATTGAAAGCAGGGTCCTGAACAGATACGTGTACACCCGCGTTCACAGCAGCATGATTCACAACTGCCAACCTCGGTGTCTATCGATGAACGAGTGGATCAACAGAATGTGATCCAGGCACACAATCGAATATTATTCCGTCTCAAAAAGGAAGGCAGTTGGGCCGTGCTACCGCTGTCTTCCAGAGCGCCTGCACTGGCTCGCACTCCCATGCTCCCATGGCAGCGCAAGCTGCCTCCCTGTCCCCCACGTGCTCGCCACGCTTGCGATTTTCTGTTTTGTTTTTATAAAACAGCCATCCTACTGCGTGTGCAGTGGCATCTCATTGCGGGTTCGATCTGCACTTCCCTAATGCTTAGCATCGCTGAGAAAGTATTTTTAACTGACGAATTACTCTGAGGCTAGAGAGGAGTATCCAGGCTGACATGACAGCCAGCCCGTGTGGTGTCCCGAGATGACAGGGGTGCTCAGGGTGGTTCTGAGCCGTCTTCTGTGCTGAAACATGACTTCCTTCCTGAGAAAAAAAGAAAGACTAACAGGCCCACTTGCCTGCACACCCTGTCAGCAGGGTGTGGGAGCGCCCACACCTGCCCTGGGCTCAGGAGGCAAACAGAGCCGGCCGGTGCCCCAGAAACCCAAGCTCAGCGGCTGGGGCCGGTCACGTGGCCAGCTGCGAAACCACTTCTGACACGCAGCATGTCACAAGCTCAGTCTTCATTTTCACAGGACCAGGGGTGCGGAGAGGCTGCTTCTGTGTACACAGTCCCGCTGGCCCCAGCCTTTGCCTGAACTGGGGCTCCCACAGTGCTTCCCCCGTGGGGTCCAGCCTCTCGTCACTCTCTGCCCTCGGAGGGCTGCCACAGGGAGACCGGACGGGGGATGCTGCATTCAAGTTTCTCACATCACATACCCCACCCAACCCATGAACATCAGGATCTGGGCTGTTTTCTATGGTCCAGAAACATCGGCCGAACTCTGGCCACCATACTACTTTTTAGGAAAATGAGTTCTAAACTGTTGATTTTTCAACCTCACAATACGTTGCATTATTATGAGTATTTCAAATTCGACACTCATTTGGATTTACCCACATTTATCACTTTTTTCACTCAACATGCCTTCTTGGTTCTCAGCCCTTCCTTCCCCTGTGGGGTCACTTCTCTTCTGTTCTACTTGAAGAACATCCTGTAGAACTTCTTTTGAGGCGGGTCGGCTGGTGGCCAACTCCCAGTTTTTATTTGCCTGAAATATCTTCCTTTTGCTGTGTTTTGCAAACTGTTTCAGTGCAGAGTTGACTTTGGTGTTTTTTAAGTCAGTGCATTGAAGATGCCGATTCCCTGTCTTCTGACTTTCACTGTTGCTTTGCAACGTCAGCAGTCAGTATGGTGGTTGTAGTTTTTTTTTTTTTTAGATTTTATTTATTTATTCGACAGAGATAGAGACAGCCAGCGAGAGAGGGAACACAAGCAGGGGGAGTGGGAGAGGAAGAAGCAGGCTCACAGCAGAGGAGCCTGATGTGGGGCTCGATCCCATAACGCCGGGATCACACCCTGAGCTGAAGGCAGACGCTTAACCGCTGTGCCACCCAGGCGCCCCCGATTGTTGTAGTTTTTATTCCGGCTGATCTTGAAGTCATTNTCCCATAACGCCGGGATCACACCCTGAGCCGAAGGCAGACGCTTAACCGCTGTGCCACCCAGGCGCCCCCGATTGTTGTAGTTTTTATTCTGGCTGATCTTGAAGTCATTTCTCTCTCTCTCTCTCTCTCTCTCTTTGAGGTCTAGGTTTTATTACAATGGGCCTAGATGTGGAGTTACTATTTTCATAAATTTTAAATTGAGGTATAACACTGCATAGTGAAGAATTACCCAAAGAGAGGTCTGGCCTCTGTCTTGGCTCCTGGGGGGTAACCTCTAAGCCCTTGGGGTTTCCCGATAGGAGCTTGGTGGCTACTCACGGTGGGAACCTCGGACCGCACTGGGTGGCTTATGCTGACTTGATGACTCAGGGAGGGCCCCTGGGTTGTTTATGCTAGGAGATGACTCAGGGCGGGGGCTGACCACACCAGAAAGGCCAACCATGTCATCAGCGGGCAAGAGCTGAGCCACGTGATATCAGCCCAGCCTCCAGAGGGGGTGGGTGCTGAAGATGGATCCATATGGCCAACGGTTCCATCAATCACTCCTGCCTAATGAAACCCCAGTAAAAACTCTGAACCTTGGATGCGCTTCCCTTGTCGGCAATAATCTATGTAATGTCACACATCGATGTGCTCAGAAGATAATGCCTCCCTGGGGACAATCAAAACTTCTGGATTTAGTTAAATCTCCAGCGTCTGGCCATGGTTAAAGTTGGAGAAACATCTGCTGAGAGATGGTTAGGACTATTTTTTTCTGTATGTCTAATATCTCTGTTGTTCCTTAAGTCCTCTGTGACCGCTTTCTTTTGTGTGTGTTTGTTTGTTTTTTCTAGTGTCCCATCTTGATTCCATCCTCCTGTCCTTTCGTTAGGCTTTTTGGTCTGTCTGTTGCTTGCCCCTTCTGCCATCCCTGGCCCCAGATGGCTGTGGGGAGCCAATGTCTTTACTGCTTTTGACAGATGCTGCCCAGGAAGTGGCCCTGGCCCTGGGACGACTCTGAGAGAAGGGACACAAAAGCAAGCCTTGGTGCTTGTCCCTTGGCGGTGGCAGAGACCAAGGGCAGGTCAGAATGTGCAACCACAGTTTTCGGAGAACGAGATGCAAATTGTCCCCCACACTTTCCCTGCAGATGTCATCAGATCCCGCAGGTTCAGGGCTCAGTCCCACAAGATGGCCTCCCTGCCCCTTTGCTCCCGGTCACAAGCGCAGGCTGTCCCCTATGCGTCTGATGGACGGGCTATAAATCATAGGTTCCCATCCCCTCTCCTCAGGCTCCAACAGTTTGCTGGAGCAGACTACAGAACTCAGACAATCAGTTTCATTACCAGATTGCCAGTTTTCTACAACGGATATCAAAGGATACAAATCAACAGCCAGATGAAGAGACACATGGGGTAAGATCCCCGGCACAGGAGCTTCTGTCCCTGCTGTGTCCTGGGCTTGCATTCGGATGCATCTGGTTCGCCAACCTGGAAGCTCTCTGAACCCAATCCTTTTGTGTTTCTATGGAGGCTTCATGACATAGGCGTGTTTGATTAAATCACTGGCCACTGGTGATTGATGCAATCTTCAAGCCCCTCTCCCCTCCCTGGGGCTGGGGTGGGGGTGGGGGAGGGATCGAAAGTTCCAGTCCTCCGATCACATACCTGGTTTGCTGGACAACCAGCCCCCGCCCTTCTGCGCTTTCCAAAAGTTCCCTCATTAATATAAACTCAGGTGTGGCTGAAAGGTGCTTGTTATGAATATCAACACACCTTTATCACTCTTACCACTTACAACATTCCAAGGTCTTAGGAGCTCTGTGTCAGGAATGGACAAAACCAAACATATGGTTCTTCTTATAAATCACAATATCACTGAACAGAACCATTAGAAATTTCCAGAGGGACTGGATGTGGGGGTGAGAGAAGTAGGAAGGTAAGGATGCTCTTGAGATGTTTGGCCTGAGCCCCTGGAGGGATGGAGCTGCTGCGGAATGACACACAAATTTGTTCCTGTTTTTTTAAATATAGTATACAAATGTAGAAATAATTAAAAATCACTCAGTCTGGCAATCCTCACCCACCATACCTTTCAAATTCTAAACCAAAGTGTCATTTTAGTGGCTCAGGTGAATTCATTGATCCGACTAGTGTTTACTGAGCACATACTATACGCTATTACTGACATGTGGGATACTCTGATGCATAAAAAGAAGACCCCACATTGCCACGGAGCTCTAATGCTAGTGGAAGAGGTGCACGAGGGGCACAGGAAAAACGGAAAAGTGGAAAGGGAGTTGGGAGAGCTGGTGCTGAGGGAGTGGCTGTAATACTAAATGCTGTCATGAGAGAGGCTGAGATTGGAGCAAATGTACGAGGGAGCTGAGGGATGGGGAAAGACAGAAAGACAGCAGGAGCAAAGGCCCTGTGGCAGGCTGGCGGAACAGTGAGGAGGCTAGTGTGGCTGGAGCGTGCCAGTGAGTGGGGACTTGCAGAGATGAGGGCAGGGGCCTTGTGGGGCACGGTAAGGATTTCGGCCTAGATCCATGCAGCTGCTGGTCCAGTCTTTCTGGCTTAAGATTCTAGAGGCTGATTTCAGAAGGAAGAAATGCTATCTTCACCTTGCAATAGGAACGTAATCCATGGCCTCTTCTACTTATTTTTGGGGGGAATTGTAAATATGAAGGAAAAAAAATCAAAAGCCAGGCATCTGGAGGTGTCTGGTAGAGCACGGCAGGCAACTTCGGCCAGATGGTAATACCACAGCAAAGGATCGGCAGCTGATCGTTAAAAGGAAAACCGGCCATGGAGCTACTGGAAGAACAGCTTCTCTTCCTCTCGGTCCTGCCAAGCGAGGCCTCTCGGCGGTATTACCGCATGTGCGTGCTGACTCAGGGCCCGCCTGGCGCTTTCATAATGCCGTCCTGCCCTGTTGCGCCACTGATCTCAGAAGGGCCGATGACGAGCGCGTCGTGACAGGGACCTGCACGCCCCCTCCATCCACACCGCTGTTGTGATCTCGGTCAGATGAAACGGCCTTCAGGTTTTCCCAGGGGCAACAGCGCTGAGGCTTCTCATCTGGAGACTCTTGCTGTCGCCCGGCCAGCAGCTGCGGTTGGCCGAGAGGACCCGGGCTGGTTTGGCAGAGGTTAGCTGGACGGCCTGGATTTATTACTGCTTATGAGGACTCTTTTTTTTTTCTTTTTTTTTTTTTTTAAAGATTTTATTTATTTATTCGACAGAGATAGAGACAGCCAGTGAGAGAGGGAACACAAGCAGAGGGAGTGGGAGAGGAAGAAGCAGGCTCATAGCGGAGGAGCCTGATGTGGGGCTCGATCCCATAGCGCCGGGATCACGCCCTGAGCCGAAGGCAGACGCTTAACCGCTGTGCCACCCAGGCGCCCCTTTAGGACTCTTTTTTTAAATTGAGGTAAAATATGCAGACCATAAAACTGACCATCTTTTTTTTTTTTTAAAGATTTTATTTATTTATTCTACAGAGATAGAGACAGCCAGCACGAGAGGGAACACAAGCAGGGGGAGTGGGAGAGGAAGAAGCAGGCTCATAGCATAGGAGCCTGATGTGGGGCTCGATCCCATAACGCCGGGATCACGCCCTGAGCCAAAGGCAGACGCCCAACCACTGTGCCACCCAGGCGCCCCTAAAACTGACCATCTTAATCATTTTTAAGTGTCCAGTTCAATGGCATTAATGAACATTCACATGGTTGTGCAATCATCACCTCCACCTGTCGCCAGAACTCTTGAGGTCTTTTTAAAAAATTTTGTTTATTTGAGAGAGAGAGTAAGAGAAAGAGAGAGGGAGAGAGGGAGAGCACAAGTAGGGGGAGGGGTAGAGGGAGAGGGAGAAGAAGGCTCCCCGCCAAGCAGGGAGCCCGATGCAGGGCTCCATCCCAGGACCCTGGGATCATGACCTGAGCTGAAGGCACTCCACGGACCAGGCCAGCTGCCCAGGTGCCCCTAGAACTCCTTCTGTCTTGCAAAACTGAAACTGTCCCCATTAAACCCTGGATCCTCGTTCCCCTCCCGCAGCTCCTGGCTCCCACCATCCCACTGCCTCTCTCTGTCAATTTGGTTCTTCCAGGGAATCTTGTGGAAGAGGAAGCATACAACATTTGTTCTTCTGTGTCTGGCTTCTTGCACTAACATAACGTCCTTAAGGCTCAGCTACATTGTAGCAGGTGCCAGAACGTCCTTCCTTTTTAAGTTGCAGTGATATTGTCCATATTTTGTTATCATGTGTCGACAGGCATGGGTGTTGTTTCCACGACTTGGCTATTATGAACAGTCGTGCTTGGAACCTGGATGTACAAACATCTGAGGCCCTGCTTTCCGTGTTTTGTTTGTTTGGTTCTGTACCCAAAAGTGGAATTGCTGGGTCATATGGTAACTCAAGTTCTAATTGTCAGAGGAACGGCCCTGCTGTTTCCCACCAATGGTGCAAGAGGGCTCTGGTTTCTCCACATGCTCGCCAGCACTTGCTCCCTCCTGTTTCCTGGAGAGCAGCCATCCTCATGGGCGTGGGGCAGTCATCACCTTCACGTGTTAAAAGGCAGCTTCTGCCTTCCCAGAACTGTGTCTTGGGTTAATCAAGTCATTAGACGAACCAGTGAGCAGCCCCAGGGAGAAGTAACCGCCAGATAAACCCAAGACAGTGAAACTCTTCTCCTGGGAGAATCAGCCACGGAGGCCCCGCCCCTGTTCCTTTCCCAAGGTCCGCCCGCGAGTGCGTGTGCAGGTGGCGTTCTGGGAACACCGGCTTGGGCAGGGACAGGTTCTCCTTTCTCCAGTTCAGGGTTGGGCAACCTGTTCTGCCACAGTCTCACAGACGCCACTCCCAGGCCTAATTTGCACTGCAGGTTGAGGTTAGTGAAAGACGGGAAGAGAATGTACAGGCGAGGCAAGGAGGAGGTGGATGGAGCGGGGCCAGGTGGGACAGGCAATTGGTTGTCACACCCTTGCCTTGCTGCAGGGTCCTCTGGCCACACATGTGTGTATCCATCCAAACCCCAGGACCGGGGTAACCGGTCGCTCCTGCTATGGCCCTCCATGAACAGGTGAAGGAAAAAGGAAGGTCAGAAGCCAGATTAAATCAGTGCTTCTCAATGGGGGACCATTTTGTCCCCCAAGGGGCACCTGGCGATATCTGGAGACATTTTTGTCTTGTCAGAACCCCAGGGGGTAGAGAGCAGTGGGAGTTTCTTTTTTTATGGGAATTATTATATTTTTAAAGTTTTGTTTATTTAAGTCATCTCTATACCCAATGTGGCACTTGAACTCACAACCCTGAGACCAAGAGTCACATGCTCTTCCAATGGAGCTGGTCAGGCGCCCCTATGGGAATTACTTTTATTTCAGAAACTATTGAAAGCATTATAAAACCTTAAACAGGATTCTGGACATGTAGGCCTACAGAACAGATAAATAAATACAAAAATCTGCCCCACCCTTTGGAGCTGGAACTGGGTGTTAGAACCTGGAGGAAGGATGTTCTTTTTTACGTAAAAGTCTCTGAAGTCATATAAATACAGAATAGTTTACAGTAGCAGGTCAAGATTAAATACTAGTCAATGTCATAACTTAATCAGTCTTGTAGACTGCAGGGTCTGTACCTCCAACATGTAGAGATGGTCCCGCCCTCAGCTGGCCCTGGGGGTCTCTGTCCCCACATCAGGGCACAGACATCCACCAGTGGTAGGGGCTTCAGAGCCTGGCACTTGTGCCCAAGGCAAGTGGGGAGGACAGGGCCAGGAAAAGGAGCAGATGCTCTGAAGGGTTACCCCTGACCCTGGACCCCCAGCTGGAGGCTGGAGGGACTTGCCCTCAGCGAGTCTGTGGCCATCCCTTCTCATCCTCGTTTTTTTTTTGTTTGTCTGTTTTGTTCTTCTCTGGGAGTATTTTCCTTTTTTTATTTCTTTTTCTAAAACTGAGGTATAACCAGGGCCCCTGGCTGGCTCAGTGGGAACAGCATGTGACTCTTGATCTCAGGGTTGTGAGTTCGAGCCCCACGTTGGGTGTAGAGGTTACTAAAAAAATAATAAAAACTTCAAAAAAAAAATCTTAACACAATTAAAATAAATAAATAAAATAAAATTGAGGTATAACTGACATACAACTACTATGGTGCTCAGTCGTGGTGAAATACTAAAAGAAGAGAAACAGCAGAAACCAAGAACACTGGACTGTCTGTCACAAGGAGACTACTACAGGAAAGGCTAGACCACGGCCTGAGCCCCAGGTGTCACTCAGGAACGAGCCCAGCCCCCATCCTCAGTGTTGGATGATAGAGGCCCCTGTTACTGCTCACACCCTACGGTCACAAGCTGGCCTCCCAAACAGGATTATTTGATCCCAAACGTTAGTGATGCTGAGGGTGAGAACTTCTGCCTTAGATCACCTTCTAACAAACCCTTGATAAAATGGACCCAACATGGGCCAAACCCCAACACATACAGCCTGCTTATTTTACCCAAACAGAAGGGGGAGAAATGCTACATTGTAGATGTTTGGAGTTTATACTCCGTGTGGCCGGCTTCATCCCGGCAAAGGAGAGAAAACAGACCTCCCTTGCCGAGCCCTGGGACAAAGACTGAATCTGCCAGTATGTCCATGCCAAAGGTGTCCAGTGAACTGTGATCTGGTGCCCACGCATTTCTAGTCTATTTTGGCGATGTGATGGTTCATTTTAGGCGTCAGCTCAGCTCAGCCACAGTGTCCAGATATACCAGGTCAAACGTTATTCTGGATGTTTCTGTGAGGGTGTTTTTGGATGATATCTACCTAAATCAGTAATCTTTGTGTGAAGCAGATTGCCCTTCCTAATGTAGGTGGGCCTTGTCTAATAGGCTGAAGGCCTGAAGAGAACCAGAGGCTGACCTTCCCTGAGCAGGGGGGGTTCTGCCAGCAGACAACCTGGGAGCCTGCACTGCAGCACTGACTCTTCCTGTGTCTCCAGCCTGCCAATTTTGAATTTGCCAGGCTATACAATCACCTGAACCCAATTCCTTAAAGTCAGTTGGGCTGCCATAACAAAATTCCAGAAGCTGGGGGGCTAAACAACAGAGATTTATTTTCTCACAGTTCTGGTGACTAGGAAGTCCAAAATCAAGGTACCAGAAAACTCACTTTCTGGCGAGGGCTCTCTTCCTGGCTTATGGACGGACACCTTCTGGCTGTGTGCTCACAAGGCAGAGAGATGGGGCGGGGGTGGGGGGGAACTTGCTGAGAAAGAGAGAGATGGAACTCTCCGGTATCTAGTCTTTTTTTTTTTTTTTTAAAGATTTTATTTATTTATTTGACAGAGATAGAAACAGCCAGCGAGAGAGGGAACACAAGCAGGGGGAGTGGGAGAGGAAGAAGCAGGCTCATAGCGGAGGAGCCTGATGTGGGGCTCGATCCCATAACGCCGGGATCACACCCTGAGCCGAAGGCAGACGCTTAACCGCTGTGCCACCCAGGCGCCCCCGATTGTTGTAGTTTTTATTCTGGCTGATCTTGAAGTCATTTCTCTCTCTCTCTCTCTCTCTCTTTGAGGTCTAGGTTTTATTACAATGGGCCTAGATGTGGAGTTACTATTTTCATAAATTTTAAATTGAGGTATAACACTGCATAGTGAAGAATTACCCAAAGAGAGGTCTGGCCTCTGTCTTGGCTCCTGGGGGGTAACCTCTAAGCCCTTGGGGTTTCCCGATAGGAGCTTGGTGGCTACTCACGGTGGGAACCTCGGACCGCACTGGGTGGCTTATGCTGACTTGATGACTCAGGGAGGGCCCCTGGGTTGTTTATGCTAGGAGATGACTCAGGGCGGGGGCTGACCACACCAGAAAGGCCAACCATGTCATCAGCGGGCAAGAGCTGAGCCACGTGATATCAGCCCAGCCTCCAGAGGGGGTGGGTGCTGAAGATGGATCCATATGGCCAACGGTTCCATCAATCACTCCTGCCTAATGAAACCCCAGTAAAAACTCTGAACCTTGGATGCGCTTCCCTTGTCGGCAATAATCTATGTAATGTCACACATCGATGTGCTCAGAAGATAATGCCTCCCTGGGGACAATCAAAACTTCTGGATTTAGTTAAATCTCCAGCGTCTGGCCATGGTTAAAGTTGGAGAAACATCTGCTGAGAGATGGTTAGGACTATTTTTTTCTGTATGTCTAATATCTCTGTTGTTCCTTAAGTCCTCTGTGACCGCTTTCTTTTGTGTGTGTTTGTTTGTTTTTTCTAGTGTCCCATCTTGATTCCATCCTCCTGTCCTTTCGTTAGGCTTTTTGGTCTGTCTGTTGCTTGCCCCTTCTGCCATCCCTGGCCCCAGATGGCTGTGGGGAGCCAATGTCTTTACTGCTTTTAACAGATGCTGCCCAGGAAGTGGCCCTGGCCCTGGGACGACTCTGAGAGAAGGGACACAAAAGCAAGCCTTGGTGCTTGTCCCTTGGCGGTGGCAGAGACCAAGGGCAGGTCAGAATGTGCAACCACAGTTTTCGGAGAACGAGATGCAAATTGTCCCCCACACTTTCCCTGCAGATGTCATCAGATCCCGCAGGTTCAGGGCTCAGTCCCACAAGATGGCCTCCCTGCCCCTTTGCTCCCGGTCACAAGCGCAGGCTGTCCCCTATGCGTCTGATGGACGGGCTATAAATCATAGGTTCCCATCCCCTCTCCTCAGGCTCCAACAGTTTGCTGGAGCAGACTACAGAACTCAGACAATCAGTTTCATTACCAGATTGCCAGTTTTCTACAACGGATATCAAAGGATACAAATCAACAGCCAGATGAAGAGACACATGGGGTAAGATCCCCGGCACAGGAGCTTCTGTCCCTGCTGTGTCCTGGGCTTGCATTCGGATGCATCTGGTTCGCCAACCTGGAAGCTCTCTGAACCCAATCCTTTTGTGTTTCTATGGAGGCTTCATGACATAGGCGTGTTTGATTAAATCACTGGCCACTGGTGATTGATGCAATCTTCAAGCCCCTCTCCCCTCCCTGGGGCTGGGGTGGGGGTGGGGGAGGGATCGAAAGTTCCAGTCCTCCGATCACATACCTGGTTTGCTGGACAACCAGCCCCCGCCCTTCTGCGCTTTCCAAAAGTTCCCTCATTAATATAAACTCAGGTGTGGCTGAAAGGTGCTTGTTATGAATATCAACACACCTTTATCACTCTTACCACTTACAACATTCCAAGGTCTTAGGAGCTCTGTGTCAGGAATGGACAAAACCAAACATATGGTTCTTCTTATAAATCACAATATCACTGAACAGAACCATTAGAAATTTCCAGAGGGACTGGATGTGGGGGTGAGAGAAGTAGGAAGGTAAGGATGCTCTTGAGATGTTTGGCCTGAGCCCCTGGAGGGATGGAGCTGCTGCGGAATGACACACAAATTTGTTCCTGTTTTTTTAAATATAGTATACAAATGTAGAAATAATTAAAAATCACTCAGTCTGGCAATCCTCACCCACCATACCTTTCAAATTCTAAACCAAAGTGTCATTTTAGTGGCTCAGGTGAATTCATTGATCCGACTAGTGTTTACTGAGCACATACTATACGCTATTACTGACATGTGGGATACTCTGATGCATAAAAAGAAGACCCCACATTGCCACGGAGCTCTAATGCTAGTGGAAGAGGTGCACGAGGGGCACAGGAAAAACGGAAAAGTGGAAAGGGAGTTGGGAGAGCTGGTGCTGAGGGAGTGGCTGTAATACTAAATGCTGTCATGAGAGAGGCTGAGATTGGAGCAAATGTACGAGGGAGCTGAGGGATGGGGAAAGACAGAAAGACAGCAGGAGCAAAGGCCCTGTGGCAGGCTGGCGGAACAGTGAGGAGGCTAGTGTGGCTGGAGCGAGCCAGTGAGTGGGGACTTGCAGAGATGAGGGCAGGGGCCTTGTGGGGCACGGTAAGGATTTCGGCCTAGATCCATGCAGCTGCTGGTCCAGTCTTTCTGGCTTAAGATTCTAGAGGCTGATTTCAGAAGGAAGAAATGCTATCTTCACCTTGCAATAGGAACGTAATCCATAGCCTCTTCTACTTATTTTTGGGGGGAATTGTAAATATGAAGGAAAAAAAATCAAAAGCCAGGCATCTGGAGGTGTCTGGTAGAGCACGGCAGGCAACTTCGGCCAGATGGTAATACCACAGCAAAGGATCGGCAGCTGATCGTTAAAAGGAAAACCGGCCATGGAGCTACTGGAAGAACAGCTTCTCTTCCTCTCGGTCCTGCCAAGCGAGGCCTCTCGGCGGTATTACCGCATGTGCGTGCTGACTCAGGGCCCGCCTGGCGCTTTCATAATGCCGTCCTGCCCTGTTGCGCCACTGATCTCAGAAGGGCCGATGACGAGCGCGTCGTGACAGGGACCTGCACGCCCCCTCCATCCACACCGCTGTTGTGATCTCGGTCAGATGAAACGGCCTTCAGGTTTTCCCAGGGGCAACAGCGCTGAGGCTTCTCATCTGGAGACTCTTGCTGTCGCCCGGCCAGCAGCTGCGGTTGGCCGAGAGGACCCGGGCTGGTTTGGCAGAGGTTAGCTGGACGGCCTGGATTTATTACTGCTTATGAGGACTCTTTTTTTTTTCTTTTTTTTTTTTTTTAAAGATTTTATTTATTTATTCGACAGAGATAGAGACAGCCAGTGAGAGAGGGAACACAAGCAGAGGGAGTGGGAGAGGAAGAAGCAGGCTCATAGCGGAGGAGCCTGATGTGGGGCTCGATCCCATAACGCCGGGATCACACCCTGAGCCGAAGGCAGACGCTTAACCACTGTGCCACCCAGGCGCCCCTTTAGGACTCTTTTTTTAAATTGAGGTAAAATATGCAGACCATAAAACTGACCATCTTTTTTTTTTTTTAAAGATTTTATTTATTTATTCTACAGAGATAGAGACAGCCAGCACGAGAGGGAACACAAGCAGGGGGAGTGGGAGAGGAAGAAGCAGGCTCATAGCATAGGAGCCTGATGTGGGGCTCGATCCCATAACGCCGGGATCACGCCCTGAGCCAAAGGCAGACGCCCAACCACTGTGCCACCCAGGCGCCCCTAAAACTGACCATCTTAATCATTTTTAAGTGTCCAGTTCAATGGCATTAATGAACATTCACATGGTTGTGCAATCATCACCTCCACCTGTCGCCAGAACTCTTGAGGTCTTTTTAAAAAATTTTGTTTATTTGAGAGAGAGAGTAAGAGAAAGAGAGAGGGAGAGAGGGAGAGCACAAGTAGGGGGAGGGGTAGAGGGAGAGGGAGAAGAAGGCTCCCCGCCAAGCAGGGAGCCCGATGCAGGGCTCCATCCCAGGACCCTGGGATCATGACCTGAGCTGAAGGCACTCCACGGACCAGGCCAGCTGCCCAGGTGCCCCTAGAACTCCTTCTGTCTTGCAAAACTGAAACTGTCCCCATTAAACCCTGGATCCTCGTTCCCCTCCCGCAGCTCCTGGCTCCCACCATCCCACTGCCTCTCTCTGTCAATTTGGTTCTTCCAGGGAATCTTGTGGAAGAGGAAGCATACAACATTTGTTCTTCTGTGTCTGGCTTCTTGCACTAACATAACGTCCTTAAGGCTCAGCTACATTGTAGCAGGTGCCAGAACGTCCTTCCTTTTTAAGTTGCAGTGATATTGTCCATATTTTGTTATCATGTGTCGACAGGCATGGGTGTTGTTTCCACGACTTGGCTATTATGAACAGTCGTGCTTGGAACCTGGATGTACAAACATCTGAGGCCCTGCTTTCCGTGTTTTGTTTGTTTGGTTCTGTACCCAAAAGTGGAATTGCTGGGTCATATGGTAACTCAAGTTCTAATTGTCAGAGGAACGGCCCTGCTGTTTCCCACCAATGGTGCACGAGGGCTCTGGTTTCTCCACATGCTCGCCAGCACTTGCTCCCTCCTGTTTCCTGGAGAGCAGCCATCCTCATGGGCGTGGGGCAGTCATCACCTTCACGTGTTAAAAGGCAGCTTCTGCCTTCCCAGAACTGTGTCTTGGGTTAATCAAGTCATTAGACGAACCAGTGAGCAGCCCCAGGGAGAAGTAACCGCCAGATAAACCCAAGACAGTGAAACTCTTCTCCTGGGAGAATCAGCCACGGAGGCCCCGCCCCTGTTCCTTTCCCAAGGTCCGCCCGCGAGTGAGCGTGCAGGTGGCGTTCTGGGAACACCGGCTTGGGCAGGGACAGGTTCTCCTTTCTCCAGTTCAGGGTTGGGCAACCTGTTCTGCCACAGTCTCACAGACGCCACTCCCAGGCCTAATTTGCACTGCAGGTTGAGGTTAGTGAAAGACGGGAAGAGAATGTACAGGCGAGGCAAGGAGGAGGTGGATGGAGCGGGGCCAGGTGGGACAGGCAATTGGTTGTCACACCCTTGCCTTGCTGCAGGGTCCTCTGGCCACACATGTGTGTATCCATCCAAACCCCAGGACCGGGGTAACCGGTCGCTCCTGCTATGGCCCTCCATGAACAGGTGAAGGAAAAAGGAAGGTCAGAAGCCAGATTAAATCAGTGCTTCTCAATGGGGGACCATTTTGTCCCCCAAGGGGCACCTGGCGATATCTGGAGACATTTTTGTCTTGTCAGAACCCCAGGGGGTAGAGAGCAGTGGGAGTTTCTTTTTTTATGGGAATTATTATATTTTTAAAGTTTTGTTTATTTAAGTCATCTCTATACCCAATGTGGCACTTGAACTCACAACCCTGAGACCAAGAGTCACATGCTCTTCCAATGGAGCTGGTCAGGCGCCCCTATGGGAATTACTTTTATTTCAGAAACTATTGAAAGCATTATAAAACCTTAAACAGGATTCTGGACATGTAGGCCTACAGAACAGATAAATAAATACAAAAATCTGCCCCACCCTTTGGAGCTGGAACTGGGTGCTAGAACCTAGAGGAAGGATGTTCTTTTTTACGTAAAAGTCTCTGAAGTCATATAAATACAGAATAGTTTACAGTAGCAGGTCAAGATTAAATACTAGTCAATGTCATAACTTAATCAGTCTTGTAGACTGCAGGGTCTGTACCTCCAACATGTAGAGATGGTCCCGCCCTCAGCTGGCCCTGGGGGTCTCTGTCCCCACATCAGGGCACAGACATCCACCAGTGGTAGGGGCTTCAGAGCCTGGCACTTGTGCCCAAGGCAAGTGGGGAGGACAGGGCCAGGAAAAGGAGCAGATGCTCTGAAGGGTTACCCCTGACCCTGGACCCCCAGCTGGAGGCTGGAGGGACTTGCCCTCAGCGAGTCTGTGGCCATCCCTTCTCATCCTCGTTTTTTTTTTGTTTGTCTGTTTTGTTCTTCTCTGGGAGTATTTTCCTTTTTTTATTTCTTTTTCTAAAACTGAGGTATAACCAGGGCCCCTGGCTGGCTCAGTGGGAACAGCATGTGACTCTTGATCTCAGGGTTGTGAGTTCGAGCCCCACGTTGGGTGTAGAGGTTACTAAAAAAATAATAAAAACTTCAAAAAAAAAATCTTAACACAATTAAAATAAATAAATAAAATAAAATTGAGGTATAACTGACATACAACTACTATGGTGCTNAAAAAATAAAACTGAGGTATAACCAGGGCCCCTGGCTGGCTCAGTGGGAACAGCATGTGACTCTTGATCTCAGGGTTGTGAGTTCGAGCCCCACGTTGGGTGTAGAGGTTACTAAAAAAATAATAAAAACTTCAAAAAAAAAATCTTAACACAATTAAAATAAATAAATAAAATAAAATTGAGGTATAACTGACATACAACTACTATGGTGCTCAGTCGTGGTGAAATACTAAAAGAAGAGAAACAGCAGAAACCAAGAACACTGGACTGTCTGTCACAAGGAGACTACTACAGGAAAGGCTAGACCACGGCCTGAGCCCCAGGTGTCACTCAGGAACGAGCCCAGCCCCCATCCTCAGTGTTGGATGATAGAGGCCCCTGTTACTGCTCACACCCTACGGTCACAAGCTGGCCTCCCAAACAGGATTATTTGATCCCAAACGTTAGTGATGCTGAGGGTGAGAACTTCTGCCTTAGATCACCTTCTAACAAACCCTTGATAAAATGGACCCAACATGGGCCAAACCCCAACACATACAGCCTGCTTATTTTACCCAAACAGAAGGGGGAGAAATGCTACATTGTAGATGTTTGGAGTTTATACTCCGTGTGGCCGGCTTCATCCCGGCAAAGGAGAGAAAACAGACCTCCCTTGCCGAGCCCTGGGACAAAGACTGAATCTGCCAGTATGTCCATGCCAAAGGTGTCCAGTGAACTGTGATCTGGTGCCCACGCATTTCTAGTCTATTTTGGCGATGTGATGGTTCATTTTAGGCGTCAGCTCAGCTCAGCCACAGTGTCCAGATATACCAGGTCAAACGTTATTCTGGATGTTTCTGTGAGGGTGTTTTTGGATGATATCTACCTAAATCAGTAACCTTTGTGTGAAGCAGATTGCCCTTCCTAATGTAGGTGGGCCTTGTCTAATAGGCTGAAGGCCTGAAGAGAACCAGAGGCTGACCTTCCCTGAGCAGGGGGGGTTCTGCCAGCAGACAACCTGGGAGCCTGCACTGCAGCACTGACTCTTCCTGTGTCTCCAGCCTGCCAATTTTGAATTTGCCAGGCTATACAATCACCTGAACCCAATTCCTTAAAGTCAGTTGGGCTGCCATAACAAAATTCCAGAAGCTGGGGGGCTAAACAACAGAGATTTATTTTCTCACAGTTCTGGTGACTAGGAAGTCCAAAATCAAGGTACCAGAAAACTCACTTTCTGGCGAGGGCTCTCTTCCTGGCTTATGGACGGACACCTTCTGGCTGTGTGCTCACAAGGCAGAGAGATGGGGCGGGGGTGGGGGGGAACTTGCTGAGAAAGAGAGAGATGGAACTCTCCGGTATCTAGTCTTTTTTTTTTTTTTTAAAGATTTTATTTATTTATTTGACAGAGATAGAGACAGCCAGCGAGAGAGGGAACACAAGCAGGGGGAGTGGGAGAGGAAGAAGCAGGCTCATAGCGGAGGAGCCTGATGTGGGGCTCGATCCCATAACACTAGGATCACGCCCTGAGCCGAAGACGGACGCCCAACTGCTGTGCCACCCAGGTGCCCCACTCCGGTATCTAGTCTTACATGGACACTAACCCCAATAGATCCAGGCCCCCCGTTTATGACCTCATTTAACCTTACTTATGCCCTTACAGGTCTATCTCCAAATATAGTCACATTGGGGGTCAAGGCTTCTGCATGAATTTGGGGGACACGATCCAGATCACAGCAAATCTCTTTCTATTCATGTGCACATCTGACTGGTTCTGTTTCTCTGGAGAACCCTAACTAACAGAGGTGAGATAAGACCTTCTAAAAAAACAAACTCCAACACTGTTTGTTACAGATGACTGAGCGCACATGAACATAATCACCTATGGTTCCCGTCCCCTCCACGGTTTCATGTATCACCTATGGGTGGCCAACTCCCACCCCATCTCCAATGCTGTGTTTGCAGCAGACAGAAGAGTGCAGTGGTTAAGGGCGCAAACACCAGGGTCCGCTAGCCTGACTGCAAGTAACGCCGGCTCTGCAGAACTGTGTGACCCTGGGTAGATTATTAACCCCCGCTGTGCCTCATTCCAACTATAACAGGACGATGACAGGAGATACAGCACAGTGTGTGGTGAGGGTCATGTCTCTGGACATATGGTTTTTAAGTGAACAGAGTTTATTTAGAGCAGTTTTAGCTTTATAGAAAATTGAGCAGATAGTACCAAGAGTTCTCATATATCTCCTCTCCCCTTAAGATTTCCATAGTTTCCAGGGGCACCTGGCTGGCTTAGTTGGTAGAGCATGCAACTCTTGATCTTGGGGTTGTAAGTTCAAGTCCCGTGTTGGGTATAGAGATTACTTAAAAAAAAAAAAAGATCTCCATAATTTCCAGTTTCCCCTATTATTAACATCTTGCCTTAGTGTTGAACATTTCTTTCTCTCTCTTTCTTTAAAAATAAATAAATAAATAAATAGTTAAAAAAAGACATTAAAAAAAGGGGCATCTGGGTGACACAGTCGGGTAAGCATCCGACTCTTGGTTTTGGCTCAGGTCCTGATCTCAGGGTTGTGAGATTGAGCTCTGTGTCAGCTCCATGCTCAGCGTGGAGTCTGCTTGGGATTTTCTCTCTGCCTCTCCCACTGCCCCTCCCCCTGCTCGTGCTATAAATAAACAAATCTTAAAAAAAAAAGACATAGTGTGGAAAACTGGTTACCACTGAAATTTATCACAGTTGAACTAATTTTGATATGTTACTATTAAATAAAGTTCACAGCTTACATTAGTTTTCACTCTTGATGTTGTACGTTTTAAAAAGTAAACTTTAGGGGCACCTGGGTGGCTCAGGCAATTAAGTGTCTGCCTTTGGTTCAGGTCAGGATCCCAGCGTCCTGGGATTGAGCCCTTTGTGGGGCTCCTTGCTCAGCAGGGAGCCTGTTTCTCCCTCTCCCTTGCTGCTCTCCATGCTTGTGCTCTCTCTCTCTCTCTGTCAAATGAATAAGTAAATCTTAAAATAAAATAAAATAAAATAAGCTTTATTTTTTTAAACCAGCTTTAGGATCACAGCAAAATTGAGATGGTACAGAGATTTCCTATATACCTCCCGCCCCCCATTGTCAACATCCCCCACCAGAACGTTATTTCTGTTGTAACTGACAAGACTACATTCACACATTATCACCCAAAGTCCACAGTTTGCATTAGGGTTCACTCTTGGTGCTGTACTTTCTAGAAATTTAGACAAATGTGGAATGACATGTATCCATCGTTATAGTATTTCCACTGTCCTACAAACCCCCTGTGCTCCACTGATTCATCCCTCCCCCGGCCCCACTAACCCCTGGAAACCATTGATCTTTTTACTGCCTCTGGTTTTGCCTTTTCCAGAATGTCATAGAGCTGGAATCGTACAGTATGTAGCCTTTACAGACTGGTTCCTTCCACTTAGCAATGTACATGTAAGGTTCTGCCATGTCTTTTTGTGGTTTGATAGCTCATCTCTTTTTAGTGCTAATATTTCTGGATGGACCACAATTTAGTTATCCATTCATTTGGTTCAAAACTTGTTGGCTTTCGGGGCACCTGGGTGGCACAGTGGTTAAGCGTCTGCCTTCGGCTCAGGGCGTGATCCCGGCGTTATGGGATCGAGCCCCACATCAGGCTCCTCCGCTATGAGCCTGCTTCTTCCTCCCACTCCCCCTGCTTGTGTTCCCTCTCTCGCTGGCTGTCTCTATCTCTGTCAAATAAATAAATAAATAAATAATCTTAAAAAAAGAATTAAAAAAAACTTGTTGGCTTTCAAGTTGTAGCGATTATAACTAAAGCTGCTATAACATGCTCATACAAGTTTTTGTGTGGACATCTTTTTTTAAAGATCTAATTAATTAATTTAGAGAGCATGAGTGGGGGAGGAGCAGAGGGAGAGGGAGAGGGAGAGAGAGACTCTTAAGCAGATTCCACACCGAGCCCAGAGCCCGATGCAGGGCTCAATCCCACGACCCTAAGATCACGACCTGAGCCGAAACGAAGAGCCGGTTGCTCAACTAACTGAGCCACCCAGGCGCCCCATGTGGTAAGACTAACATTGGGTACTTTTTTGTAAAAAATAAATTCCAGAGCTCCACCTGAGAGGGTCTCAGAACCTCCAAAATATTCTCCATGCGTGGGTTTTGCAAAGCCCCCTTACCAGAGTGCCTGCTTGGCGCAGGTGGGAAGCACTGCACGGGCAAATTCATTGTTGATTTTTCTAGAACATACCCTCTGTCAGGGCACAGGAGTTGTGCAATTCATATGAATAAATGAAGAAATGAATTAAGTTGTTTTTATTGAATTGTCTTGCTACCCAATGTGACTGTAGCTCCTAGAGGGAGAACCTCTTTCCTTTTTTATTTTTTATTTTAATTTTTTGGGGGGGAGGGGCAGAAGGCGAGAGGGAGAGAATCCCAAGCAGGCACCACACCCAGCAGGGAGCCAGACGCGGGGCTCAATCTCACAACCGAGATCACGAGCTAAGCCAAAATCAAAAGTTGGACACTTAATCGCGGAACCGCCCAGGCGCCCCGCTTGCCTTAATTTTCTTCTAGCAATTGAGGTATGATTATAACGGAGAAGGGACCCAACATATCTTACGAGATCGCTAGTAGGCAGATGCACCTACTCATGTGTTTATTTGCCCAAATTCATATAAGCGCCGACAGCCAGCTGAAGCTTAATAAGCAGACATTCTACGCAGCTTGTGGTACAAAAGCCAGGTAGTGAGTTCTACAGACTGCAGAGTGCTGTGCATGGTTCCTACAGACCTCGAGGGACAGTGACACAACCAGAAGTTCAAGTGTTCCAAGCTGCGAGGATTGAGACAACGACCAGACCCCACTGATGCTCCCGCTGATTCTTCAGGGGTGAAAACCCAGAAGGACCATGTAATCTCTTACACACACGCACGCACACTCCCTCCCTCCAAGAGCAGGAGAGCCCAAACATGCCCAAATGAATACAAGTTTTCCTTGTAAACATTGTCCTAAGCACTTTGCTGGCTTCCCTGGATGGTAGCTTAAAACATCCGAGAAAATGCAAGTAAGCGATCAGCAGCTTTGCTTTGTTTAATCTCATGGTATTGTTTATTTGAATTTTCATCCCAAATATTTGTAAGATCTTCATATATATTTTTAAAAATTCTTTAGGGACGCCTGGGTGGTTTGGTCAGTTAAGCATCTGTCTTCGGCTCAGGTCATGATTCTGGAGTCCTGGGCCTGAGCCCTGCATCGGGCTCCCTGCTCAGTGGGGAGTCTGCTTCTCCCTCTCCCTCTCCCTCTGCTGCTCCCCCTGCTTGTGCTCTCTCTCTCTCTGTCAAATAAATAAATAAAATCTTTTAAAAAATTCTTTGAAGATGACTTACACTGTGGCAGAAACAAAATGCTTATATCATATAGCCAAACCACACAATACTGCTTGGATCGATTGATTATTTGCATATTAAGTTTGTAAATTAAAGTATAATTGACATACAACGTTGTTAATGGATGTTAGGTGTACAACATAGTGATATGACAATTGTATACATTACAATTCGACAATTCTACAAATGCTCACCACAATAAGTGTAGTTACCATTTGTCACCACACATTATCACAATATTATTGGCTATGTTCCCTATGTTGTGCTTTTTATCTCCATGACTTATTTATTTTGTAACTAGAAGTTTGTACCTCTTTTTTTTTTTTAAAGATTTTATTTATTTATTTGACAGAGATAGAGACAGCCAGCGAGAGGGGGAACACAAGCAGGGGGAGTGGGAGAGGGAGAAGCAGGCTCACAGCAGAGGAGCCTGATGTGGGGCTTGATCCCATAACGCGGGGATCACGCCCTGAGCCGAAGGCAGACACTTAACCGCTGTGCCACCCAGGCGCCCCCCCCTTTTTTTAAAGTAAACTCTGTACCCATCGTGGGGATTGAACTCACAACCTCAAGATCAAGAGTTGCACGCTCTGCGAACTGAGCCGGTCAGGCCCCCGTAAGTTTGTATCTTTTGATCCCCTTTACCTATTTCGCTCATTCCCTCAACACTTTCATTTCTGGCAACCGCCAGTTTGTTCTCCATATTTATGATTCATTCCTGTATTTTCTTTCTAAAGATTTTATTCATTTATTTGAGAAAGAGAGACAGAGATAGCGAGAGAGAGCACAATCGAGGAGGAGAGGGAGAAGGAGGCTCCTTGCGGAGGAGGGAGACTGACATGGGGCTTGATCCCAGAATCCTGGGATAATGACCTGAGCTGAAGGCAGACTCCTAACTGACTGAGCCACCCAGGCGCCCCTGTTTCTGTTCTTTTGTTTGTTTTCAAGATTCCACATATGAATGAAATCAAATGGTATTTCTCTTTCTCTGTGTGACTTAGTTCACTTAGCATAATACCCCTAAGTCCATCCATGTTGTCACAAATGGCAAGATATCATTCTTTTTTATGGCTAATATTCATATATGAATATGTGCATATACAATGTATACGCCACACTTCTTTATCCATTCATCTATTGATGAACACTTGGTTCCTTCCATATCTTGGCTATTGTAAATAAAGCTGCAATAATCATAGGGGTGCAGATTATCTTTTTGAGTTTGTGTTTTCATTTTCTTTGGGTAAATACGCAGTAGTGGAATTACAGGATTACATGGTAAATCCTATTTTTGATTTTTTTGAGGAGCCTCCATACTGTTTTCCACAGCGGTGGTACCAGTTTGCATTCCCACCAACAGTGCATGGGGTTCCCTTTCCTTCATGCCCTCAACACTTGTTATTTCTTGTCTTTCTGACCCTAGCCATTCTGACAGGTGTGAGGTGATATCTCATTGTGGTTTTGATTTGAATTTCCCTGATGACGAGTGCTGTTGAGCATCTTTTCATATGTCTGTTGGCCATCTGGATGTCTTCTTCAGAAAAATGTCTATTCTGGTCTTCTGTCCATTTTTAACAGGATCATCTGTTTTGCCAATGTTGACTTGTAGAAGCTCTTTACGTATTTTGGATATTAACTTCTTATCAGATGTCATTTGCAAATGTCTTCTCCCATTCAGCAGGTCACCTTTTCATTTTGTTGATGGTTTCCTTCACTGTGAAAAAGCACTGTATTTTGGTGTAGTCCCAATAGTTTATTTTGCTTTTGTTTCCCTTACTTAAGACATACCTAGAAAAATGTTGGCAACGCTGATATCCAAGGATTATAGTCTACGTGTTTAGGAGTTTTCTGGTTTCAGGTCTCACATTTAGATCTTTAATCCATTTTGAGTTTATTTTTATGTATGGTATAAGGAAGTGGTCCAATTTCATTTTTTTTGTATGTAGCTGTCCCATTTTCCCAAAGCTATTTATTGAAGAGACTATCTTTTGCCCATTGTATATTCCTCAAGTTTTTTAATGGAAAATTTTATTGAGATCATTGCTGATACCTATGCAGTTGCAAGAAGTAATACAGAGAGATTCCTCACTTTCTCAGTGGCCCCCAATGGTAACCTTTTTTGTTTTTGTTTTTTTAAGTAAGCAAGCTCTATGCCCAAAGTGGGGCTTGAACTCACGACCCCAGGATCAAGAGTCCCAAGCTCTATAGGCTGAGCCAGCCAGGCGCCCCTGCTTTGTTTGTTTTTGTGGTAAAACACATGTGAGATAAAACGTACCATTTTAAAGTGTACGATTTAGTAGCATTAAGTACATCTACACTGACGTGTGCAAACATCACCATCATCCATCTCCAGAGCTTTTTCATCTTCCAACTGAAACTCTGTCCCCGTTAAACACTAACTTCCCCACCCTCTCCCCCATCCCCTGGTAACTGCCATTCTACTTTCTGTCTCTATTAATTTGCTTATTCTTGGTACCTTGTATAAGTGGAATCAAACAATACTTGTCCTTTTAGTCTGGTTTATTTCACGCAGCATAATGTTCTCAGGGTTCATCCATGTTGTACCAGGCATCAGAACTTCTTTCCTCTTTGAAGCTGAATAATATTCCATTGTGTGTATTCATCACGTTATCTATTCATCTGTTGATGGACACTTGCATCACTTCCACGTGTTCTCTACTGTAAAGTAATGCTGCAATGAACATGGGTGTGCAAATATCAGTTTGAGTCTCCAGTGGCAATCTTTTACAAAATGATATGTAATATCAAAACCAGGAGATAGATACACACACACACACACACACACACACACACACACACACATTTCCTGCTATGTTTTATGTTTCTCCCCAGCTTTATTGAGATATATCAGCCAGGATATTGACATTGACACAATTCATTAATCTTATTCAGAATTTCGCAGGCTTACTTGTATCCATTTATTTGTGTGTATGTATTAAGATCTATACAATTTTATCATGTGGATGGGTTTCCATATCCACCACCGCAGTCAAGATTACAAACAGTTCTAACACCACTACTATCCCTAGGGCTGCCCTTTTAGAACCACCCCTCCCTCCTTCCTCCAACTGCTATTCTGTCCCCATGTGGAAAAAATGTTACCATTTCAAAAATGTTATATAAGTGGAATCAGACATTTTGTAACCTTTTGAAATTGGCTTTTTTTTTTTCTGTATTCAGCATAATTCTCTAGAGATTCATTCACTTTGGTTGTTGCATGAATCAATGGTTCGTTCCCTTTTATTGCTGAGTGGCATTCTATAATATGGATGGACCATGGTCTATCTAAGCATTTGCCCATGTGAAGGACACGTGGGCTGGTTCCAGCTTTTTGTCCATTACATATAAAGCTACAATGAACACTCATGCACAGGTTGCTGTGTGAACATGTTTTCATTTCTTTAGGATAAACGCCAGGAGTCCAATTACTGGGTCATGTGATACTTGTCTGCTTAGTTTCTTCTGAAACTGCCAAATTGTTTTCCAGACAGGCTGTACCATTTTACATCCCCAACTGCAATAAGGTCCTTGTGTATTCCGATATACTCCAGTTTTTCCACATCCTTACCAGCATTTGGTGTTGTCATTAATTCTCATTTTAGCCATTGTGATAGATGGTAGTGATTTCTCAGGGTGGTTTTAATTTACATTTCCTTAATGGCTAATGATACTACCTGAACATCTTTTTTTTTTTTTTTTTAAGATTTTATTCATTTACTTGACAGAGAGAGACAGCCAGAGAGAGGGAACACAAGCAGGGGGAGTGGGAGAGGGAGAAGCAGGCTCCCAGCGGAGGAGCCCAATGCGGGGCTCGATCCCAGAACCCCGGGATCACGCTCTGAGCCGAAGGCAGACACTTAACAACTGAGCTACCCAGGCGCCCCTAACTAAACATCTTTTCATGTGTTTATTTGTCATCCGGATATCTAATGTGGTGAAATGACTAAATATTTCAAACCTAGCCCAAATTTTATGTATTACATATATATGTGTGTGTGTGTGTCATATGTATACATATGTGTTGTATATGTCAGATGTATATTTATGTAAAATTGACGACTTCTCATGGAAGCCCAAAGTACAATAATTCAAAAAAGTTTAATAAGTCAACCTTAAATAAAACATACTATAGCTGGAATAAAACACCGATAAAGTTCTGACAAATGTGGGTAGTTAGGCATCCACTGGAAGTGGCATAGTTTAGTGCAACCATAATATGCCATGCTAGTTACCAGCTGACTTAAAACCAGGGCTGCCTGCTAAAAGAAATCTACCGCCCTCGGTTTATAACTTGGAAGGACTGTTTCCTGTTTTCTACACCACACGTCTCACTGCTTGATTTGGGGAAATCTGGGGAAATTGCTTTCTTGTGTGGCTTATTTTTCAGGGCAGTAGGTCATGTTTGAGGAATAAATACATGTTTGGTTAATAAATAAGCAATTTCATGTTCCAAGGAAGATGTGAAGGGATTACTGAAAAATTATTCACTTTACAGCAGCAACTGAGGAAGATGTATTTTACATTTTCATATAGTGCACTTGGTAACCATTATAATTCAAGTCCTTGATGTTGAGTCAAACGAGGCATGTCCATTTTTCTCTGCAATGGTTAATTTTATGTATAAACTCGGCTAGGCCATGGCACCTCATTGTTTGGTGAAACACCAGTCTAGATGTTGCTGTGGAGGAATTATTTTAGATGCAATTAACATTTATTGTTTTTTTTTAAAGATTTTATTTATTTATTTGACAGAGAGAAAGGGAGCACAAGCAGGGAGAGAGGCAGAAGCTGGCCCCCTGCTGAGCAGGGAGCCTGATGCGGGGCTCAATCCCAGCGCCCTGGGACCATGACCTGAGCCGAAGGCAGACGCTTAACTGACTGAGCTACCCACGTGCCCCAGTTGAAGGTCTTAAGAGCAAAGACTGAGGTTTCCCAAAAAAGAGGACATTTTCAGGGTACCTGGGTGGCTCAGTTGGTTAAGCATTCAACTCTTGGTTTTGGCTCGGGTCCTACTCTCAGGGTCATGAGATCAAGCCCTGCGTGGGGCTCCATGCTCAGCACGCAGTCCGCTTGAGATTCTCTCTCCTTCTCTCAGCCCTTCCTGCTTGTGGTCTATCTCTAAAATACATTTAAAAATCTTAGAAACAGAAAAAAGAAAGAAATTCTCTTCAAGACTGTTGCATAGAATCCCTCAAGTTTCTAACCTGCTTCCCTATAGAATTCGGAGTCAAAACTGCAACATCTACTTCTCCCTGAATCCAACCTGTGGGCCATATATGTATTGTCTATATAGGTTTATACACACACACACATATATACATACATGTATTTATGTATATGTATATGCATATCCATTTACTATCGTTATGCTATCGTTTTACAATAGATTACCACTGGAGACTCAAACAGATATTTGCACACCCATGTTCACAGCAGCATTACTTGCAACAGACAAGATGTGAAAGCAACCTGAGTGTCCATCAATAGCTGAATAATGTGATGTATACATAACAGATTAGATTGTGACTTGCCAGCCCCCACAATTACATGAGGCAATTCTTCAAAATAATTCTCCCCCCTTCTCTCTCCCTCTTTTATACACCACACACACACACACACACACACACACAGAGGCATACCTTAGAGATGTTGGGGGTTCAGTTCCAGACCACTATGATAAAGTGTGTGTTATAGTAAAAAGAGCTGAATGGATTTTTTTTTGTATCCTAGTATGTATAAAAGTATGTTTACACTATAGTTTAGTCTATTAAGTGTGTAATAGCATTATGTCTAAAAAACTCCAACATACATACCTTAATTAATAAATACTTTATTGCTAAAAAAATGCTAACCATCATCTGAGCTTTCAGTGAATCATAATCACTGATCAAAGAACAAATATAAAAATAATGAAAAAGTTTGAAATATTGTGAGAATTACTGAAATATGACATAGAGACATGCAGTGAGCAAATGCTATTGAAAAATGATACTGATATAGACTTGCTCAGGGTTGCCACAAACCTGTAATTTATAAAAATGCAGTACCAGTGAAGTGCAATAAAAGGAAGTATGCCTGTACATGTATACAACAGAATCAAGAGAGCAAATATATATGTACATCAATTTATGTCTCTCTCTCTCTCTATATATAATCCACATCTCTGGAAAACCCTAACATATCCTCCGCGGCACATGAAAAATGTAAGAAACTCCCACCTAATACTAGCAACAGATTCACAAAGATGTAGAAATGAACCTGTAGCCTCTGAGGTTGCTAAAACCAACTAGGAGTTTTATTTTTGCCACACAGGGAGTAATGCTGCAAACACCTGGTCTCTTAATGCATCTCTGTGCATTCACAGCACACCCTTCCCCACGCACCTCACACCATCCTCCCCACCTGGGAAGGCAGTAGGGGCAGATAAGGCAGGTGACTTGTCCAAGGACCCATGAGCTGAAAGATGGAGCCTAACAATGTGACTCTAGGCCAAGGTCATTCTCCCTACTGGCGCCTGAGATGGGGGTGTAAAACTGACGCCTCAGGAAGCATCTTGTAACCCAGGGGAATATATGGGTGATGGAGACAGACACAGAGCTCATGTTCCAGCATGGGGTTATCAGGACTGTGGAGAAAAATAATCCCGAATGAAGGAGGGGGCATCTGCAACATCACAGGGGGCCACTGGGAGAGGGGGCCATGCAGGTGTCAGGAGCATATGGGCAAAGCTCTAGGGCTAGAATGTGCCAGACTTGAAAAACAGAGGATGAGGAGGCCCATGGTGAAGTGGAATGAGCAGTCAGGGAGAGAGCAAAGGCCTGGTAGCCCCCAGCGATGTCTGACTTTGGCTTTTTTTGTTTATATATGTATTTTTTAAGATTTTACTTATTTGACAGAGTGAGAGAGCACAAGCAGGGGGAGCAGTAAAGGGAGAGGAAGAGGGAGAAGCAGGGCTCAATCGCAGGGTCTCGACCTCAGCCGAAGGCAGACGCTTAACCGACTGAGCCACCCAGGCGCCCCGGATCATCTCTTTTTAACACTATTATTCCATTGTCTGGACAGACCACAGTTTATCTATGCACCTGCTGAAGGACATCTTGGTTGCTTCCAAGTTTTGACAACTGTGAATAAAGCTGTTACAAACATTCCCGTGCCGGTTTTCATGTGGACATGTTTTCAGCTCCTTTGAGTAATTATCAAGGTGTGCAAATGCTGGGTCACATAAAAGAGTGCTTAGTTTTACAAGAAACTGCCAAACTATCTTCCAAAGTGGCTGTACTATTTTCCATTCATACCAGCAAAGAATGAGAGTTCTCGTATCCTTGCCAGTGTTTGGTGTTTTCCAAGTCAGATTTACCCTAGTCTAAGAGGTGTAGGGTCGTAGGTCCTTGTTGCTTTGATTAGCAATTCCTTAATGGCAGCTGAACATCTTTTCAAATGCTTATTTGGTATCTGTAGATATTTGGTGAGGTTTTCTGTTCAGGTTTGTCCATTTTTTAATTGGGTTGTTCATTTTCTTATTGTGGGAGTTTTAGGACTTTATAGTTTGGATAAGTCTTTTTTTTTAAGATCTTATTTTTAACTAACCCCTACACCAAATGTGCAGCTTGAGGAATTCGAACTTACAACCCTGAGAGCGAGAGTTGCATGCTCTACCGACTGAGCCAGCCAGGCATCTCTGGAAAACAATCTTCTATCAGATGTGCCTTTCCAAATATTTTCTTCTCCTCTGTGGCTCATCTTCTCATTCTCTTGATAGTCTTTGCTTTTTATTCTTAGCAAGATGGGAGCCATTGGAGGTTTTGAGCAGAAGAGGGATGTGATGGAACTGAAAATTTAATTCCTATTAAATATCCAATGATGGTATCTGGGAGGCAATTTTCTAGAGCTCAAGGGAAAGGTCCAGGCAAGGGATAAACATCTGGGAACCATCGGCATGCTAATTTTTTAAAAACTTAAGGTGAGATTCATATAATAAAATTAAATATTTAAAATAAACAATTCAATGATATTTAGTACATTCACTACATTCACGATGCTGTGTAAGCACCACCTCTAGTTCCAAAATATTTTCATCATCCCCAAATAAAACCCTGAACCAATTAAGCAGTTACTCCCTCTCCCCTGCCCCAGCTCCTGGGCCATCTGCTTTCTGTCTGTAGGGATTTGCCTATTCTGAACATTTGAAAGAGACTCACAGTATGTGGCCTTGTGTGTCTGACTTCTTTCACATAGCATGGTTTCAAGGCCTATCCACCTTGCAGCATGTATTAGGACTTCACTCCTTTTTGTGGCTGAATAGTCCATTGAATGTGTACACCAATCTATCCTTTCATCTGTGAATGGATATTTGGACTGTTTCCAGTATTGAGCTTTTATGAAGAGTGAAATAGCAATAAACATTTGTTTATAGGGATTTGTTCATGTACCTGTTTTCTATTCCTTCGGATTAGACACCTAGGATGTAGATGGTTTTTTAAGATCGGCAAGACTGGAAGCTAAGGGGGTGAATGTAGATAGGGGACCGAGTCCTGACGTAGTTCATTACTAAGAGGTCAGTGGGAAGAAGAGGAAGCTATAAAGGAGCCTGGAAAGGGGCAGATGATGGGATGGGAAGAGACCCAGGAGTGTGTGGTACACTGGAAACCAACTGAGAGGAGAACGGACTCCTGCATTCAGCAACAGGCAGGTGCCTGCGACCTTGAAAAGAGTCATTTCAGCAGAGTAGGAAAAGCCTGAAAAGAGCAAATAGAAATTAGAGAAGACCTAAATAAACAGACAGATACACCATGTTTATGGATTGGAAGATTTAATATTGTTAGGAGAATAATTCTCCCCAGATTTGTCTATAGATTCAATGCAATCACAACTAAAATCCCAAGAGTTTTTGGTAGAAATTGATCGGCTGATTCCAAAATTTACACAGAAATGCAAAAGACCTAGAGTAGCCAAAACAATTTTAAAAAAGAGCAAAGTAGGGGCGCCTGGGTGGCTCAGTCATTAGGCATCTGCCTTTGGCTTGGGTCAGGATCCCAGGGTCCTGGGATCGAGCTCCGCACTGGGCTCCCTGCTCAGCGGGAGGCTTGCTTCTCCCTCTCCCACCCCCCTGCTCGTGTTCCCTCTCCTGGCTGTCTCTCTTTCTGTCAAATAAATAAATAAAATCTTAAAAAAAAAAGAGGGGGGGAGAACAAAATAGAAATCAAATACCTGATTTCAAGACTTTTATAAAGCTACAGTTACCAAGACAGTGTGGTCCTAGCATAAGGGTAGACCTATCAATCAATAACAGAATGTGGAGTCCAGGATCAGACTCACACTTAAACACTGAATTGATTTTTGACAAAAGTGCCAAGGTAATTCAGTGTGGGAGCAGACATTTCAGGGCTGGTGCTGGAACAACTAAATATTCCTATGGAAAACAATGAACTTCAATCTTACCTCATGCCATATACGAAAATTAACTTAAAATGTATCATAGACCTAAGTGCTAAAGGCATCAGTTTTGCTTAAGCTGGGATTCCAATGTACAGCCATGGAACACTGGTCTATAAAATTGTTCCCAATAGACATCTTTTTTTTTTTTTTTTTAAGATTTGTCAGAGAGAGAGAGAGAGAGCACAAGTGGGGGGAACAGCAGGCAGAGGGAGAAGCAGGCTCCCCACTGGGCAGGGAGCCCAATGCAGGACTCAATCCCAGGACCGTGGGATCATGATCTGAGCGGAAGGCAAGACGCTTAACTGACTGAGCCACCCAGGTGTCCCACCAACAGATATCTGGTCCTTAAAGCAGGACTTTTCCATGTCCCTATTGTCTCACCTGCAGAGAAAGCTATTCACACTCTGACCTCTTGGGTCTATTCCTTCAGTTTCTATCCATTCTACCTCCAACTTCCTCCAACTCTATCTCCACCACCTTCACTCTAGTGCAGGCCCCTGTTCTCTCCACCCTGGGCCATGGCAATGGCCTAAAGGGACGCATCACTTCTTGTCCTCCTTCAGCCCAGGCTCCACCCCGCAGCATGAACAACTATGGGATTCTCCTGATTAAAGCTAAAGATCCTCCCTACAGCTCACAAGGCCCTCCCTGCCCAACGTAGCTGTTTCTTACCTCTCTCTCTGCCAAACGGGCCTTTCTGTTTCTACATTATTTTCTTCAGGGTCTTGGCACAACTTGTTTCCTCTACGTAGTGCCCTCCTTCTCCCTGCTCTTGCTCAACCTTTGGGACTTGGCATAAGTGCCTCTTCCTTCGAAAGATCTGACTTCTCCACCCGAGGAGTGCCCCATGCTATGATCTCATTGCACCCCGGGCTTTCCTTCCGTTGTACTTACATTTTCCTACCACTTATGAGCTGATCAACATGGGAGACAGTCAAATGAGCTCATGGACTGTTCACACCACGAGCAGGAACACTGTCTTCTCAGTGTACCACTGGAGGCCAGAGACCAGCTCAGTGTTTAGCATGTCAAGAACACTTGAGAAATACTACCTGAGGGAGAGATACTGAGGTTCAGACTCCACTTGCCCATCTACTGTGCGTTACTCAATATGATGAGCTAAGGTCCAGAAAACTTCCAAGTGGCCTGCTTTCACGGATTCCTCATAACCCATCTGTGGAGCTGTCATCATTGTTTCCACAGGTGAAGAAAAGGAAAGTGTAGACAAGTCCAATAAATTTTCCTGGCATCACCCAGCTACTGACAACGGAGTCAGGCTTCAAATCCAGGTCTTTTCTGATTCCAGCATAAGATCCCACTCTCTACCCTCTACTGCAAGTGGCTCAGAAAGAAGGAGGAGCTGATGCAGTATGATAGCCACTTAATCGGCAGCAAGTCTGTATTATTCTTTCAATAAAAAAATTTAAAGTATCATGTACGTGGTGGAGAACACCCCACGTGATGTATCGTTTATGTAGATGCAGATGCTGGGTATTCACTAGTGACTATTGGTAACATCTTTGCCATTAAATTGAAAGTAGGAAGACAGACAATAAACAGGGCATCCAAGAAATGTGAAGGAAAAGGAAGCAGTGATCAAAAGGAGGGGAGGGTTGAGGTGGTTCCTCAGCTGAGACCTGAAAATGAGGAAGTGCAGGCCCCAGAGGCAGGAATAGGGACAGTCACAGGCTGTGGGGCGTGACTTAGGGGAGCACTTGTCCATCTGCAGGACTAAACGATGTGGCACTGGAGACACTTTCAAAACACAGAGAAGCGGCCTAGAGGCTCAGGGCCTTCATACTTAGAACAACGCTCTGTCCCTCACTACTTTCACCTTTTGACATCTTCCCAATGACGCTTTCTCTAGCTGCCCCATTTAAAATCCCCACGACTGTCCATGTTTCCATCTCAACACAATGTATTTTACTTATTTCTTTTGCCTCTTGCTTGCCTTCCTAGCAGAGCTCCACAACAGATGATACGGTTGTTTCGTCTGTGCGATGCCACAGCACTTGCGTCTGGGACTCAGGAGCAGGTCAAAAAATATTTGCCAAACTAATAGTGCTGGGTAAGTTCGAACGAAAAGGCGGCCACGATCGAGGCCCACCTGGCCTTGCCTAACAGACCCTGCCATCCCCCGACCACAACTAAATAAAAGCAGCTCTCAGACCCGCCCTTGGCCCAGAGGCCCACTAGCCTCAACCCCAGTCCAGCCTGCCCGCCTCCCACCCTTACGCACGGCCTTTGGTCTTCACTTCCAAGTCTCAGGCCCCTCGGCCAACCCTTCCCCGCCGACCCGCGGCCATTCAGTCCCATCCCCCAACCTCCCGTCGCAGCCGCGGGAACCACCACGGCCACCGCCGCAGTGGCGCCCGCTCTGCGCATGCTCGGCAGCGTGGGGACGCAGCGTGAGGACGAAGACCCCGATGCGCATGAGCAAGACCTTCCCGGACTGAATGGGGTGGTACATCAGGAGCGCCAGCTCTCTCGTCCCGCCCACCTCCCCGAGGCCCCGAGCGGACGCGCACGCGCACTGGGAGCGGAAGGGCGGGCGGGCGCGCGCACGAGGCCGGGCGGGCGGCGGAAGCGGGAGAAGCCGACAGTCGGGGGGAGGGGAGTTGGCGGGTGCGCGCGCAACGGGGGCGCGGGGCGGCGTGGGGGGGCGGCCGAGACGGGCGGGCGCGCGCGCGACTCTTACCCTCACTCGGCGGCGGCGGCGGCCTTTGTTTCGTGAGGAGAGGCGAGACGCCCACTCTGCCCCCGGCCCCGCGCGGAGGGGCGGGGGCGGCGCCGGGAAGGCGACGGCGCCGGCGGCTCTCGGTAAGGAACGCGGGCCGCGGGGGGAGCGCGGCGCGGGGCTTGGGAGGACGGTTTGAATGGAGCCGGGGCGCCAAGGGGGGAGGGGGCCGCCGGCGCCCAGAGCGGGGCTGGGGTACGGCGGCGCCCGAGGGTCAAGAAGCCTGGCCGGCACCGCGCGCGCGGGGAAGGCCACAGTGTAGCGAGGCCGCGGCTGCTAAAGCATCCGCGGGCCGTGGGGTGGGGGCCCGGGCCGCGTGGAGGCCGCGCGCGCGCTCTCGCTGGGGTCGCCGGACAAAGCTCTCCGCCTACTCGGCAGGCCGGAGTCCCGGCCCCCGGTCGCTGTGTCCGTCGCGGCAGCAACAATAGCAAGACGTCGGGGTTTTTCTGGCTACGTTGTAACGGGTCCGACCCGAATGTTGTCTTTTCGGGGAGGCTGCGGTCGTGGCTCAATAGGAAAAACCCCAAATGAGTTCAGTGTCGCCTGGAAACGAGCATTAGGAGTTCCTTTGGGTTAACCGACCTAAATTTTATTTTTAAAAAATCACGTATTCTTGGTTTTCAAAGAAAAGTAAATAACTCCCCAATTCCTTGCAAGCGGTGACTTCAGAATGTTTGACCTGAAGTGGGGAGTCTAGAGCAAGTGGGGGAGGACGGATAGAACTGTTTGGTGTTGAAAGCATTGTTTTTGTTTTGCATCCTTTTGCCTTCAGTTGATTTTCCAGATTAAGGCTTTTATTTAAAATGTGGGCCTTTTAGGAGACTGTTTTGTGCTGGTCTTGAAGACACCAGCCTTGATTCCCCCCCACCCCCCAGTGAATCCTTGGGGAAACTAGGGAATAAGTGCAAGAGCCACTTCCTAGGAATTTCAAATAAGTTTATAGTTTGAATTGACAGACCGGATTGGAGTTTGATTCCCTGGGATGTCCGTCACTTAGCTGTGTGACCTTAGATAAATAGCTTAATCTCTCTGAACTTCTTCGTTTCCTCGTTTGTTTAATAGGGATAATGGCACAAATGGAGTTGGTGAAAACCTGTAAAATGGTTCCTGGCAAGTGGGAAGTACCATTGTTACCGTCAGGCCCAATCTCCTTCATTGTTGAGCAAATATTTGTTGAGTCCCTACTGGGTGTTAGATGGTTGGTGGTTGGATGCTCTGAGGAGCCTCTCTAGTCTTGTAGGGGAACAGATGGTAAATGTGGGAACAGCTCCCTGTGGCCTATCATGTAATCCTCATTACCCTTCCTGTGAGAGGAACACAGTGGATGTACAGGAAAGTGATGGGAGCCAGAGATCAGGGAGGTTGTACGGAAGAGGGGGCCTTTTCTCGGAATCAGGGAGGATATCCAGGCTTGCATGTGACCACCTGGACCAGTTATTGCACCCCACTGTTGCATATCACCTTGATCCTTTCCTGTGTAGCAGTTACCCTGGTGTGTAATTACACATCCATTCTTCTCTGAGAGCCATCAGAGCAGCGATCATGTCTGCTTGGTCTCCTGGAGTGTACCCTGGGTCTGGCCTATAGTAGGTCCTTAGGGAACATTTGTGGAATGAATGAGGAGAGTCCTTAGGGGGATGGAGTAAATATATGCGTGCACAGGACTGGGCTTGGGTTGTAAGCAATAAATGTTAGTTGCTCTTGTTGGTTTTTTAACTTTCCAGGCCATTGTCCCCTGGGAATGAGGGTGTGGGGTGGTGGTTAGTATGGTGGTGGTGAGGACTGCTAATTTTGGAATCAGACCTCCTGAATTCACACCCAGCCTTCTAAATCCTAGCTTGACCTCGAGCAAGGCATTTATCAGTAGGTCCCCCACTTGTGAAACAGGTATGACAGCAATGCTCAGTTGTTGTAAGGGTTGAAAACATAACATAGGAAGCTCTTTAACACACTGCAGTGCCTGGCATATGGTGAGCACTCAATTTATTGGAGTTAATGTTGTTCTTTATACGTGTTTGTGTGTATATATATGTAAGTCAATTATTTAAGGAATGAAAAACATAATTTGGAGTCATCCTGTATCCCAGGAAGTTCAGGTTTGATGTGCTGGTTATATACATTCTGATTTCTTTAAAATCAATTCATATGTAATTATGACAATAATAAATGCTCCTCCATGTGCCACATACTTTTGTCATTCCTTTTGGACCCTCAAAACACTGGGAGGTAGCCCTAGGCTCTATTCAACCTTCTGGGTTCGAATCCTGGCTTTACCACTTTCCCTCTTAGTGCCTTAGAGAAATGGAGGTGACAGTTCCTGGCATTTAGTGAATCCTCGGATATGTTGGACAATTTTGGCCGCAGTCATTAAGGCTGCCATGACACAGAGGAGCCCATTCACACCGACCATAGACAGAACACAACATGAATAGCGCCCCCCAACGTTGTGCAAGAAGTGGCCCAACCTTACATTCCCTATTGGAACAAGTGGGTATTGAGAGCCTACCACGAGCCAGGCCCTGATTGGGGCTGGGGATTCAGCCGGGAACAGGCAGACAAGGGCCCTGTTCTCATTCGATCATATCCATCTCCTTAGTGGCAAAGGGGGACGGTAATGGTACCCAACTATGATGATTGTTGCAACGCCTAAACAATGACGACTGTAAAGTACTTAGAATGGTGCCCAGCACACAGTGCTGAACAGTTGGGTGCTAGTGTCATTTATTAGGATTCCTACAACATCCTGGCAGCTTGAGATACAGAATATATTTTTGCTCTGCTGTGATAGTTGTGTATGTTTTCAAAGTAGTAGCAAAGGAATCAACTCTTCTATTTTGTTTTTCATAATTAAAAAATTGTAAGCTTGCACTTTCACCATAATGCACTGGGAAGAAGGAAGTGTGTTTGGTGGCACGGGTTTTGGAAAATATCAAATGTTTGTTTCCCATCTCACATATTTCCTTGTAACTTATAACACTGATTGGAACACTTAAGAGAATTGGAGTTTAGAAAAAATTACGGGCACCTGGGTGGCTCAGTCGATTACATGTCTGGCTTTTGGTTTTGGCTCTAGTGATGATCTCGGGGTTGTGAGATCGAGCATGGGGCTCTGCGCTCAACAAGGAGTCTGCCTGAGATTCTCTCTCTTCCTTTCCCTCTCCCCCAAAACAAACAAGTAAAACCTTTAAAAATAAATTTTAAAAAAAGGGATGTGCAAAATCTACTATAAAAGGGAAGTAACAGCTGCTGGAATATTGGGGGGAAATGTCTGAGGGGGAACACATCAGAATCAAAAGTCTGAGGCTAAATGGAGCTCCCGTTGCTGTCAACCTTAAGGAGATCATCCCTGAGAAGTATAAGGCTCATTAATATGATTATATGATTGGAGTTTTCTGTTAACTGCATGCTGATGATACTAATTTTTCAGAACATGGATTTGATGGGCGTGAGAAATTTGGTCGCAAATAATCTTCATGTGAGGGAAAGGCCATTGAGGGTAGTGCCAGATGTAGCTGAATTTGCTGGGCGGTTGGATTTCATAGGACAGAGAGAAAGGAAGGGATGCATCGATTTCCCTCTCAAGTCCCTTAGAGGTGGGGCTTTCTTTAGAAACAGGTAACTGTTAGCAGGGCATAAACCAGGCCCCTTCTAAGCCTTTGGGACTAGACTGGTCTCCAGTGTTTCCCCTTTGGGACTGTTACTTTGTTATAAAGGGGGCATGTCTTTATTTTTCATGGGGATACTTGTTACTGGGAATAGTCTGGGCTTTGCTCAATGTGAGTTCAGCCATATGTGAGATAAAAGGAGGATGGACCCCGTATTTAGTAGCAGCGGGCTTTAAAATGGCTCCTTGGGATGTTTAAGTTCTCTTTTCGCTGTTAAGTCATGCCCCACTGGCTCAGGAAGCAGGTGGCTGCGTGGCAGTTGCTGCCTCACCTGTTCAAGAGGGGACAGGGTTTGATGTGGGTCACCCTGACTTGCACCAAAAGTTCCAGTAAAGCAGAATGGTGGATGGTCTCATGGTCTTAATGGTGACACTGAAGCCCGGGGGTCCACTTGTGCGCTGGGAGCTGCATCTGGCCCTGATGACTGCCAGTTGTGTCTTTGATCACAGCCTAACCTGCTGTTGTGCTAAACACCCATGGCTAGCTCCAGGGAACACACCCGGATACCCTGCCTGTCAGAGTGCTTGCACTTTGCACCCTTTCAGGCTGTCCTCTGCCTTTTGATCCTCAGCCAAAATAAGTTACTCAAGCCTGGAGTCAGACAGACTTGAGCCAGGACTCTACTTCCTGTGTGATGTTGGACCACTGACTTAACCTTCCTGAGCAGAAAACCCCGTTCCCCACTGTTCCTCCCTCCAGCCCCCTCTTACCCTATAGTCTCCCCAGTTGGTACGTCCAGTCACCAGTACTGAACCAAGAGATGCAAGTTGGAGCCGAAATCCAGCCTGGCTGGGCTTTGCCAAATCTGGCTCCAAGGCTGGTCCGCCCCCAGGAAGGGACACTTTCTGTATTTCAAAGGGCATGTGCTAGCTGAAGCCCTATTGGTTACCTTAGCCATCATTGACTCCTTTCTTTCTTTTAACCTTACATCTGTTCATCAACATGTCCAGAAAAATCTTCTAAAACCATCAGACCATGTCGCCGCCCTGCCCAGAACATTCCAGCGGTTTCCCCTTGCACCTAGAGTAGACTCCTACCTCAGCACTGCTGCCCTCGAGGCCCGTGATCTGCTCCCCCCACCTCTGACTTCGCACAGTCCCACCTCAGGGCCTTTGTACTTGCTGGTCCCTCTGTCCATCAATAGCCACTGGCTCCCATTATTTCAGGTCTCTGCTTAGATGTATCCCCTCCCTGAGACCATCCCTGGCCACCATGATTGAGAGAGTAATTCCTGTCAGCTTGTTAACCCTGCTTATTTTTTCATAGTACGAGTTCATAGCATCTCCCCCCGCCCCACCCAAGGAACATCATGTCATATTTATTTGTGTGCTTGCCTCTCACTCAGTTGTCAGTTCCACAAGGCAGGGATTTTGCTGGCTACTGGATTTCCAATACCTGGTACCCTGCTTAGCACAGAGTTGGTTCTCAGTCGGTGTTTGAGGTGGCTGGGAGGGCCTGTCACAAGTGAAACTGGGCGAGTATAAGTACCATGCCTCCCTGGCCATTCTTGCATTTTGTGCACCCCTATTGGGGGGGACTTCTCTCCCACCCTGTCCGCAGGTTATGTGTCATTCTCAGCGTTGAATATATAGCAAGTACAGACCGAGCAGTGGTAGACCATGACATCCATCCAGTGGGGCTTGACCAGCCTTAAAAAGAAGAAAAGAAGAGAGTCTATCCATGTTAAATGGGGAGCATGGTCAGGATAGATTTGTAAAGCTGGTTGGATTTACTTGATGTGTGTTTGCTGGGTCATGTTGTGACTCCAGGTCATGGTAAAAAGAGTTTGGAAAGCGCCCATCTAGTAGATAGATGGGATAGCGTTTGTATTCTCTCAGTGGAGACCCTGCATCTCCCTGCTGGATTAGAGCATGAACTCCCCAGGGGCAGAGAACCGGCTTGGCTGTCATCATGTGTTCACATCTTCTGGTGCGTTATAGATGAGGAGATCCTCTTCCGTGGTTTTCGAGTGAATGAAAAAAAAATTTAAAGGGCAGGAGGTGTGGATTCCAATGAATAAAATGATACATACTTCCCAGTGCTAAAAATAATACAGTAGACTGCCTCATCTGTGGGGGATACGTTCCAAGATCCCCAGTGGATGCCTGAAACTATGAATAGTACTGAACCTATCTATACTGTTTTTCCTATAGGTACATACCTATGGTAAAATTTAATTTATACATGAGGCACAGTAAGAGATTAACAATGTGAAAATTAATAGTAGGAAACCTCATTTAAATGGTATCGGGAAGACAGAAGAAGGAGCTCTCAAACCCTACCACTTGTCATCAATTGCAGACCCAACAGGAAAAGACCTACCTTGCAAGTCACCTTGCGGGTCACAGAACTTTACTACCCTAGCTGAGAAAGAAAGGTTTTTCTTCTGCCCCAGTAACAGCCCAGCCAATGAGACTGTCACAACTCAGCCAATGAAACGCTACTACATTTCGAACTCCCCGTTTACTCCAGTGGACTTCTTGTTTGTAACAGCCCTCCTGACTTCCCCCTTTCCTTCCATAAAAGGTCATTCTTTATTCTCCACACTTGTCTTTGGTTTTGCCATAGTTTGCTTGTCCCGGATTGTAGTTCTCCGTTACTCCCGAATGAATGCACTTTTGCAGGTAAATTAATTGACAGGTTTGTTTGGTTTTTTTTTCCTTCCTTCCTTCCTTCCTTCCTTCCTTCCTTCCTTCCTTCCTTCCTTCCTTTTTTTGAAGATTTTATTTATTTGAGAGAGCACGCATGTGCGTGCGCACACACGAGCCAGGGGAGGGGCAGAGGGAGAAGCAGACTCCCTGCTCAGGACCCTAAGATTGTGACCTGAGCCAGAGGCAGATGCTTAACTGACTGAGCCACCCAGGCGCCCCTGAGAGTTTTATTTTAAGGTTAACAACAACAAATAATAAAATGGAACAATTATGACAATAATAGTGTAGTAAAAGTTGTGTGAATGTTCTTTTTTTCTGAGAACACCTTATGGTACTGTACTTGCCCTTCTTGTGATAATGTAAGATGATAAAATGCCAGTGAGATGAGATGAAATGAAGTGAGTGATGTAGGCATCGTGATGTAGTGTTAAGCTACTATTGATTTTCTGGCGGAACTAAGCAGGAGGATCATCTGCTCGAGGACCAGGGCAGACCGTGGTTAACTGAAACTGGAAAGTGAAACCTGCAGGGCGGGGGGACAGGAGGAGGAACTACTGTACTTGGTAATGGACAGACTTGGCATGTCTCCATTTTAGGTAGAACCAATAAGATGCTGTAATTAGTTATCATGACATGGTTTTTTTTGTTTCTGAAGTGTATTCCTTTTTAAATGTAGGGCAAGGTTTTGCTACTTAATTATATTGCGAGGAAAATGCTCAGCAGGCAGCATGGAACAGCTAGTGTTGGGGAAGCACTGTCTCAGGAATAAGCTATTTCCATATGTCACCCAAGACAGCAGATGCCTCGTCCCATACATCCTTTCAGGTTCACAGACCAGCGTGCCAGGTCTGGTCAGGTATAGACAGTTTTCCTAGTAGAGTATTGGGGGAGGGGTGCCTCGTTTTGTAGTTTTAATATAACAAATAAGACTGGTTTTGCTGAAGGCATCCTGCCCAGCCTCCTTGATCCGTCCCCGTACCCTGCCATGGCTGGACCATAATGTGTCTGATGATGAAACTTGCAGGGGAAGAAATTTCTCCATGCCCAAAAAGCAAAGTCATAGCTTTCCTGGGGCCAAACTTAAAAATAATGCTGGTTTTCAGGCAAGATACAAAAACAAAAACAAAAACAAAAAACCACACACACACACACAAAACAACCATAATCTCAGCAAGCAGATTTTAGAGGGTCCCGATTTCCTGTTAGCTGTCTGTCCTGCTTCAGGGCTGGCCACCACCGTTCTTTTTATTTTAACTTTATTTATTTTATTTTTTCAATTTTAATTCCAGTAGAGTTAACATACAGTGTTATATTAGTTTTAGGTGTCCAATATAGTGATTTAACAGTTCTCTACATGATCTCAGTGCTCATTACGATTAAATGTAGTTTTTAATCCCCATCACCTATCCCCCCCCAGTTTGTTCTCTATAGTTAATGAGTCTGTTTTTTGGTTTGTCTCTTTTTTCCCCTCGTTCACTTGTTTTGTTTCTTAAATTCTCTTCCCCCCCCTTTGCTCATTTGTTTTGTTTCTTAAATTCCACATTATGAGTGAGATCATATGGTTTTTGTCTTTCTCTGGCTGACTTATTTCAGTTAGCATAATACTGTAGATCCATCTATCTTGTCATGACCACTGTTCTTTTTTATAAGAGAAAAGCAAAGGGTGGTATGAAAGAAGAAACTAGACATACTCCTCAAGCAGTCTGGTTCCGCATTTGAATGTCAATAGATGTTTCTATTTTAAATGATAATTTTGATGAAGTTGAAAGTAGAAAATAATGCAATCCTCACGTCCTTTCATCTTTTTTATTTCCATAAAGGTACTTCCTGGACATCTTTTCTGGGTATTTATTTCCCAGGTATTTTTCTGAGCGAGGTTGGTTGGTTGGTTTTGGTGTTGTTTTTTTTTTTTTTTTTTAAATATGATTGCAAAAGTAATAGAAGGTTGTAAAAAAATAAACACACACAAAAAACACCAGAGCTCCATGATGTGGAAAGTGTCAGTTCCCCATCATACAGCTCCTGAGAGAGCTGCTGGCCTCTACCAACCACACTTAGGCAAGTTTTCTTTAGCTGGCTTCTGCATTCAGCTGAACTTGAATCTGTTCTTATTCTTAGCAGAGTGGGGCTCGGGTCAAGCACATCTTACACTGATGCTCCCTTCTTTCCTCTGCTTCATCTTGGACCTTCCTCCACATCCGTGTGCATGAAGCTACCTCATGGGGCACGGATTGTATGGGGGTTCTGATTGTTTAGCAATTGGGGTGCTTCTCAGAGAAATCAAGGTGATATGGCCATGTCACCTCCAGACCCATTGGCCCTGGGAATCTGTTTTTATCTTGCAGCTTACTGAATGTCTTAGCTCTTGGGTTTTTGATTCTTGCCCCAGAGTAGTTTTATTTCCCATCACATTCCTTTGGGCGGCCTACCTGGATTCCCAGGCTCCATTTCTTCCTCGTGGAGCCCCCAAACACACCCGATCCACAGGCCACACACTTCTCAGTTAGGCTCTCAGATACACATGCTAGTGGTTTTACTATTTTGTCCCTCTGTCCTTTTGTCCTTTACTTTTCTCATCTGCTTAGGTGTGGCTGTCTGGTTTGAGACGGATTTCAGTTTTGTGTTTAATTACCTTGTATTTCCCAGCCCAGACACCAAGTGACTTGCCATAGAGGGACTTGTTGTAGGAGTCCGGTCTGAACCGTGGAAGTCTCCTGAAGCCCCCAAGACTATAGGATGACCTTGGGGACCCAAGGAATTTGCTGAAAATGCCAAATCCTTAGTTTACTGTGTAGGAAAGGTAGAGGTGTTTGGTGATGAGTGAAAAAGGGGTTGGGGAGAGGGCTGTTCTTGGCCCTCAGATCCCACCTCACTTCTGAAATTTCTGGCCAAGCTTCTCAGGCCCTCCTGAGTAGGCAACTCGTGAGAGCATAGTAGTGCCTGGTTCTGTACTCTCCCCAGCTCTCAAGAGGGGCAGGCCCACCCCTGCCGTTTAAGAAGGGGTGACTGGCCAAAAGGAGTTTGATGATGGATAAGAACACCAGGTTTGTGGCACTAGGATCCAAGAGCATAAAGGGTAATTTGTAGCAGCTCAGATCCTGCCTGCTGATTGGCAGGGCGGATCTCATCACTTATGACAGCTGGTCTTTGTTTGCAGTGGGACTGCGTGGCCTTCAGGCAACCTCTGTTCCTTCTCCAGTTCGCGAAGCTGCCTTGTGTAGCCTTTACTTCCCGAGTTTGTTCCTAAACGCTTTGGGACAGGAGCATCACTTGAGGTTTGTCCTGTGGAGGAAGCTAAGTTAGGAAGCACGTTCTCCAGCCTGGTTACTTACTATGTGCCTCAGTTTACTCATCTCTTTAAGAGAAGAGGAGGATGGAAGGACTTAATCTGCATGTTGCTTCTGGGTGAGTAGTGACAAGCAATAAGCAACTGCTCAGTAAACATGGGGGCCTTGGTTTTGCCAGCAGGGTGGTATTACTTCTGCCTGTACATGCCTTACCTGCGTTAGTTCAGGTGATGCTGGCTGTGACATCCGAGGGAGGGACTGGTCTCATTTTCAGCCTACAGAGGAAGAAATAGAGGTTGGAGAAGGTTAAGTCACACATCTAGTACCATGCGGTTGGCAAGTAGGAGAGTCCAAACTTGAGTCCAGGCTGCACTTCAGTGAGTTGCACGTTGGCCTGGGCCTTGTGACTCTAGCAACTTCACTGAGATGCTGGGTGGCCTGTGAGCCTCAGGGACCCCTCTGTCAGCAGGGCCCATGATAGTCCCTCTGGGAGATGTGGTGGTATGGGCTCAGTGAGTACATCTCAGCCCTTCCCACCAAATGGGCCCACAACCTTGTTTCCCCTCTGGCTGGATCATCTTCCCTGTTATTTCTTTGGGACTGATAAGATCCTCAGCAGTTGTAAATCACAAGGGGGCGGGAGCAAGTCGCAATCTTTCTGGATTTTAAAATATCCATTTCCTTCCTCTATCTCCATGACCTTGAGATAGTAAAGGAAAACTGGTTTCCTCTGCTCACAGCGCTCCGACACTAAATGTGTGGGTTTTCCACAGGAGCGAGTTTCTGCAGATACGAGCTAGGTGTCCTACTCTTCAATTCAATTCTGACGCTAATTACCCAGAGTTAGTGCAGACTGTAGAGGTTAAGGGCTCAGCCCCAGAAGACTGCTCCCCACTTCAGACCCCAGTCACAAGTAGTGGGCCCGCAGGTTACCCACACTTCTGTCCAGCTTGGTTACAAATGGGTCCCCATGAACCCCTCCTCAGGTTTGATTATTTGATATCACAACTCACAAAACTCAAGGAGACACATGTGTTTACCTGCGTATTATAAAGAATATTTAAGGGTACAGATAAATAGCCATATGAAGAGGTGACTAAAGTAAGGTCTAGAAGGATCCTGTGCCCAGGAGCTTTTGTCCCCATGGTGTTGGAGTGCACCACCCTCCCAGCATGTGGATGTGTTCACCAACCCAGAAGCTCTCCTAGCCTCTTAGTTTAGAGTTTTTATGGATGGATCATCTTGTAGCCATGATTGATTATTCACTTTTCAATTCCTCTCCCCTCCTAGGAGGATGGGGCTGAAAGTTCCAAGCTTCTAATCATAGCTTGGTCTTTCTGGCAGCCGGCCCCCAATCCTAAAGCTACCCAGAAGCCCACCACGAGTCACTTCATTAGAACAAAAGACACCCCTACCACTTAGGAAATTCCAGGGGTTTTAGTCAAAAACTAAAGGCAGAGACCAAATACATATTTATTATTCTCTCAGGTAGACAAGATTTTCTTTCTTTCTTTCTTTCTTTCTTTCTTTCTTTCTTTCTTTCTTTCTTTCCTCTCTCTCTCTCTCTCTCTCTCTCTCTTTCTTTCTTTCTTTCTTTCTTTCTTTCTTTCTTTTCATTTCATTTGGGAGAGCGCACGCACATGCAGTCATGCACCCGTGAGCTGGGGAAGAGGGAGAGGGAGAAACAAACTCCCTGCTGAGCTGGGAGCCAGATGCGGGGCTTGATCCCAGTACCCTGAGATCACGACTTGAGCTGAAGACAGATGCTTAACTGATTGAGTCACCCAGGCACCCTGGTAGACAAAATTTTTTTAAACGACTCCAAAACCATTTACCATGTAAGAACAAACTTGATAAATCAGATGCCATTAAAATAAGAACTTCTCTGCATCACAAGACACCGTTAGGAGAATGCATAGGTGAGCCCCAGACTCAGAGAGGAACCACATATCCCCAAGTAAAACACTAGTGAAAACAGGGCCTTTGCAGAAGTGGTTATCTCAGTGGCCAGCATACAGAAAGGTGTGTAACACCATTAGTCGCAAGGGAAATACAAATTAAAATGGTAGTAAGATATGATTATACCCTCACCAGAACGGTTATAAGTTAGACTGACACCACCAAGTGTCAGTGTCAATGTAGAGGAACTAGAATGCTCTCTCCTCTGCTGCAGGGATGGTGGTTATGTGAGATTATAGTCCTAATTTGGAAAGCTTCTGGTATTTACCAAAGCTAAATTTATGCCTTCCTATGACGAATGGTTCCACTCCTGGATACCCGAGGAAAATGGGTTTCCACCATTTGTGATGTTGTCCATAGCAGCTTTACCTGCACTGGCCAAAACCCTGTAGCACCGAGTGTGTGAATAGGAGACTGGACTTATAAGGAAGAACGAATGCCCACCGTCCCACCAACATGCATGCCCCTCACAGAAGAGCAGAAGGATACTACTGTATGTCTCTTTTTTTTTCAGATGCAGTTCAATAACAAGTGAAACCACCAAAGAGTGACAGAGTCAAAGCAGTGTTTCCCCCTGGGAGGGTGGTCCTTATGGGAAGGGCCAGGGGTGCCCTGCAGGAGTGTTGTTCATCCAGCTGTACCCCTACAATCAGGGCACTTGAGGTATGCTAAAACCCAGAACAAGTACATAAAATGCTCCCTCTTCCATACCACACTGAGGACCAGAGTGCTGCTTCTGGTTCCTTTTCCCTGTCGTGTGCCCCCCGCCCTGTGCTGCTGTGGGTCTGCCCATGTGTCTGTATTTGTGTGCGTACGAGCACCCCGATTAGGAGTCTCAGTGTATGGGGGAGCCCGCCTGCTGTGCTGCGCAGGATGGTTTTGCGTTGTGCCTGTACTGTTTGGGTCCTTTTTAGTGTCACTTCCCTTTACTGTCACACGTGTCTGAGCTTTCAGTCCAGAAATGGGTTTGCTCCCAGTGGCTCCGTGCACTTACCTTCTTCATCACAGCCTGACACTTGAGAGGTGACAGCTTCCAAACACATGCCCTTTTTAAAAGCCTCTTGTGAAACCCCATGCTTCTCAAAGGTAGATGTTGCCATATTTTGACACGAGTATTTTTTTTTAATTCAGTTAATTAACGTATAGTATATTATTAGTTTCGGGGTTGAGTTTAGCGATTCATCGCTTAAATATAACACCCAGTGCTCATTACATCCCGTGTCCTCTTAATGCCCATCACCCAGTTACCCCATCCCCCTACCCACCTCTCCTCCAGCAATCCTGTTTGTTTCCTGTGATTAAGAATCTCTTATGGTTTGTCTCCCTCTCTAATTTCGTCTTGTTTTATTTTTCCCTCCCTTCCCCTATGTTGGTCTGTTTTTTTTCCTTAAAGTCCACATATGAGTAAAATCATACAATAATTGTCTTTCTCTGATTGACTTATTTTGCTTAGCATAATACCCTCTAGTTGTAGCCACATCATTGCAAATGGTAAGATTTCGTTTTTTGATGGCTGAGTAATATTCCGTTGTATGTATGTACCACATCTTCATTCATCTGTCGATGGACATCTGGGTTCTTCACATAGTTTGGCTATTGTGGACATTGCTGTTATAAACATTGGGGTGCGGGCCCCTTCAGACCACTACATTTGAATCTTTGGGATAAATACCTCGTAGTGCAATTGCTGGGTCGTAGGGTAGCTCTGTTTGGCACAAAAGTATTTTTTGGTGCCCTCTAGCATCTTCAGTGAGCTCCATATGTTGATGATGAAGTTAGTGCTTCTATGGGTGGAGGTAATAAGTTTCTAGAGGTACCATGCATTTTTTAAAAGATTTTATTTCTTTATTTGAGAGAGAGAGAGTGTGTGACAGAGAGCATGAGTGGGAGGAGGGGGAAAGCAGGCTCCCGATGTGGGGCTCGATCCCAGGACCCTGGGGTCATGACCTGAGCCAAAGGCAGACGCTTAACCAACTGAGCCACCTGGGTGCCCCAGTACCACGCGTTTTGGTGGGAGGAAGGTCTGACGCCAAGTATAAACTACCTGTAGAAGAGCCATCATTCCAAAGGCTCTTCCCATTGCTTGCTCTTTGGCATGTCTGCCTTTAGATAAGGAGAAGATGTTCCCTAGATGGTGTGGATTTTATTTTGCTGTCAGTTTCAGTTGGTATGACTTAGAATAGAGATCTTCAGGTGATAAGGCACCCATGAGTTCCCGGATGCCACAAGATTCCTTGAGTATTTTCAGGGCCATTGTCCCTCTTGCCACCTCACCGCAGTCTCTCTGGGCCTCTCTGAGAGTGCCTGTGGACACGAAGGGCTGGAGCGGGGGGACGGGGGGAGTGCCCTGAGGAGCCAGCCGTGGCTATATTCATGTCACTCAGCTCTCCACCTGTGAAGTATGACTGTAGGTGCATCTTGCCCTAGACAAACCCTGGGCCAGAGGTTTCAGACTTCAGAATCCGCATTTTAGAAAAGGAGGTTGGGGCACAGATCAGTCTCACATGGCAGAGACTGGAGTAGCATCTGGAGGTAACAGGATCCTTTTCTGTAGCGGGTGTGACCATTCACATGTATCTGAATCAGGTCTGATTTTGCTTCTAAATGAGTTTGTCTCAAAGTTATTTTTTTAAAAGTTTGATTCTACCCCTGCCCTGGGCTTATTGGGTTTGGATTTGTGGGGAAGAGATGGTGAGCAGACACCAATCCTCCAGCACCCTTGTGAGGTTTATCTAAAGTACAGCACTGGGGCTTCTTGCGCTTTGGAGGAAATCCAGGAGGCCCAGAGGACCTGGAGCACTTTGTGTAGTTGGGTCTGTTCCTAGTCAGGCTGGTACACTGGTCACTGGTCCGTGCCCTGCCAAGATTTCTGGTCCTCTCTGTTCTGATTTTTTAGCCATGAAACTGGAACAAAGAAGTTTGCGCTTTCTATCTATTATCCAGGAAAATACACCCACCTTTTAAATTAAAGCTGTTGTTCTAATTAAGAGAATTAAAAATGTTCTTACACTTCTTAACAAGATTTATCCTTAAAACCAGAAGTCCCCAGTGAAGTTTAGGAACAGAGAGAGTCACTCCAAAAACCAAAAAAGTCCACAGAAACAAAAACTGCATTTGTGACATGCCAACAAGGGATGGGCTTGTAAATAACTTGATATGTGACAGAACAAGGGAATACAGTGGAGCCACTGGAATCCACCTTTTGAAGACCACTACGTGATTAAAATGGTCTTGGGTATAATCCTATGAAGAAAAGCTTGGCTAGAATGTGCTGAGTAATACTGTTGTTTTTTTTTAAAGATTTTATTTATTTATTTGACAGAGATAGAGACAGCCAGCGAGAGAGGGAACACAAGCAGGGGGAAGTGGGAGAGGAAGAAGCAGGCTCATAGCAGAGGAGCCTGATGTGGGGCTCCATCCCATAACGCTGGGATCACGCCCTGAGCCGAAGGCAGACGCTTAACCGCTGTGCCACCCAGGCGCCCCTGAATATTACTGTTGAGTGTGTGTGTGTGCCTGTGTGTAGAACAGTCTAGAAGGGAGGCAGGGAGGTGTGATGGGGTCCCAGGGGCAACATGAGGGCAGCTCTCCACCCTGAGAGGGCCGGCTCTGCATGGCTCAGCTCCATCCTTGTGGCTCTGATGGTGTCCCATGTCTCCGAGGAAACCCCTTCTTCCCATTCCCCACCTCCCCCTGCCCTGCTGGGAAAGGGGTAAGGTGGGCAGGGTCGCTTGTTGCTTTCTGCAGGGCCAGCAAGCGCTTCACCTCCGTGTCTGGTGGGATGCTGGGTGATTTTAAGTTTCTGTGTTCTTTTTGTTTTCTTCGTCTCAACACTGCAATTGTATTACTCCATAATCATGAAAGAAGTTATTAAATTGAAGAAAATTGTATTTAAGGCCATATGTAACTACACAACAGAATTGAACTCATATTATAGAAAGTATATATAAAATTTATCACCTCATGGCCCTATGGTGGCAAGCAAAATTTACCGTCATCATTAGATTTTTTTGTAGAATAGTTTTGGATCTCGTAGAGGCTCGGGTCATGGTGCTGGGTATCAATTTTTAGTTTTTGGCAACATTCATTTAAACTTCAGACGTGTGAATATCACTGTAGAACTATATGAGATACCAGAGTGCCGTTATTTATGTAATACTTCTCTTTAAATGAACCTGCGTTTCAGACTTCCATTCATTTATTTTAAAGGAAACTTGGTCTCACTGCCCTAAGTGGAAAACCAGCATCGCTTGCCGTGAATATTTATATTTGCTGAACTTCCGAAGGCCCAGTTGGATACTGTTGCTGGCAGAGGCTTTGAGCCTTAGTCTTGCTCTCTCTTGTTGCTAATAGGAAGGTGGCAGGTATTAGGTGTGAAGGGCGAATCTGCACTGCCCTGAGTGAGACCCCAGGTGGGACAGTGGCTGTAGACCTCCATCTCCTGAGTCCCATCCCTTCCTCGGGACTTTGATCTGATTTTATATGCTTGATGTATTCTTTTCTGTGACAAGAACAGAGGAGAAAGGTCTGGGTGTTGGGGCGGGGGGTGTTGCATGTCGAAGGTGCCAGCTCCCTGTCAAATGAGTGTTTCTCACAATGCTACGTGTGGTCCTCCCTTGCCAGCTCTGGCACCCTGGCTATGGCTGTGACCCCCCAGACTGACCAGGACCTTTCTCTAGCAGGAGACCACTGTCTGCAGCTCCTGTGAAGATGTCCACTCCAGACCCACCCCTGGGTGGAACTCCTCGGCCAGGCCCTTCGCCGGGCCCGGGCCCCTCCCCTGGAGCCATGCTGGGCCCTAGCCCGGGTCCCTCACCGGGCTCTGCCCACAGCATGATGGGGCCCAGCCCAGGGCCTCCCTCAGCAGGTCACCCCATCCCGACCCAGGGGCCTGGAGGGTACCCTCAGGACAACATGCACCAGATGCACAAGGTAGGGAGCCTGCGCCCGCTGCCCTGGGTCCACGTGATCGGAGGTGGGAGGGTGGACAGTGCATCCTGGCTTCTGCTCTGAGCCAGCAGCCTTCCTGCCTTGTGTCTCCCGGACTCATCATTCCGCATGGGAGATGTGGTCACACCGCTCCAGAGTTGCCTTTTGTTAATGAATGACAATGTCCAAATCCGTAGAAGGTGGCTTGTGTCACATGGCTTCCTGCGCGCGGGCTGTTCTGCTCACCCGAGCTCTATATCCCCACTCCATCCTGCACTTGGATGCCACTCACTGTCTTAATGACTTTTGGAACTGATCAGAGATGCTTTTGCCAGCGAGGTGAGAAAAAAAATCTCTTAACACAAATAGTTTTCCTTTCTCACTGTGTTCTTGGGTGGTGGCTGGGGAAAACAAGGAAATATCCTTTTATCTATATCAGCATCTAAAGGAGAAGGTGACAGGTTCAAGCCTCAGAGACCACAAGAGATCCTCATAGAAGATGGACTTCATGCAGCCTAGAGGTGAGGGGTCTCTGCTGACCCCTCTAGTCTCCCTCCCAGGGCTGTCCATGTGTTTGTACCCATTCCACTTAAATCTCCCCCTGCCCATCAGATGTAGGTGGTTATTGTGCCCATTTTACAGGTGAGGAAGTAGGGTCTCGGAGAGATGGTCACTTACCAAGTCAGTGCTGGAGCCATCTCATCCCTCTGGCCCTTCTTGCCCTCCTCATCTCCTGCACATTTCTGTCAACACTATCTTTCTTGTCGCTTCCTTCTTGGGAAGCTATTAGTGACCTGACTGCCCCCCCACCGCCCAATTTAGTCTGGCTTCTCCAGCACAGCCTATTTTCCTCTCTGCCCACTTTGTTTCTTTCTCTTGGAATCGCTTGCACATATTCCACACGTCTGCCAGACACCTGCCGTTTGTCCTGCACTGTGTTAGGAGCCCAGGAGCCAGGGTCCATGGTAGTGGGACGCCCTTTTCCTGCGTTTGAAGCTGCTCCTGTGGCCCCCGCCAAGCACCCTCTCTTTCTCCTCTCTTACTTCTTTCATGGCACACACTGAGCTGTAGTTGACTTTGTTGGACCAACCATTAGACTGAGTTCCTAGAAACCAGGATATTCGTGCCAATCAGGGCCTAGCAGAGTGCCCTGGAAGGGTCCCCGTTACCAGCCATTCCAGTCGGGGAAGTACTTAGTACTGAGCCTTTGGAGGGAAAATAGGTGGCATCGTTCTGCAGAGGTCTGGCGTGCCTCTTCAGAGGAACAGAACCACGCCACAGATACCATTCTTCCCAACTAGTAGGCTGGAGGCCGATCTCAGATCAGAAGACACCGAAAACAGTGTAATCGTACTTATAGGCAGAAATTTGTGTCTGTTCCTCTGATTTGTAGTTCCCCAAGGAAGAAGGTTTCTGATCCAAAGATTGGTGGTCACCAGGTCTCCTTGTGACGATTAATGGGGAGCTTGGTGTCCCAGCCAAAACAGCTCCTCACCAGGAGCTCTGTGTCTTTTCTACATGGTATTTTAGCCATCTGGAACTGACTCCTGGCTCCCTGATCCATCTGTCCCTTCACTTCCAGACCTCCAGTCTCCTAGGTGGTCACCCACCACTGAGTGACATTGCTTCATGCATCTGTTTGACACTTCAGTAGGTGTCAGGACCATGGCTTGGGCCTAAGCTGCTTGGTCACAGTGGTGATTCAGTACATACCGTGGCAACCTTGGGGGGACGTTTTCAGTGGCAGTGAACTCCCGGGCGGCACTTAGCATGCTGCCTCTTCCTGTTCCCCCTTGTTGAGCTTGCCTTGTCATTGTCCCCTCTTGTAGCCAATGGAGTCCATGCATGAGAAGGGCATGTCGGATGACCCCCGCTACAACCAGATGAAGGGAATGGGGATGCGGTCGGGGGCCCATGCAGGGATGGGGCCCCCGCCAAGCCCCATGGACCAGCACTCCCAAGGTACTGTTTCATTACTCTTCTTTACTTGTGTTTGTTGCCCCCCACCCCAACCCCAGTCATTTTCCTGACTGGGTTTCCTGATCTCCCACAGGCAGATTCAGGGTAGACCCAGGACAGTTTGGCCCTGTGGGAGGCTCTGCCACGGAGGGCTGTTGAGTTTGGGCTTGGCCAATGCCCATATTGGGCCGATTTGTCCTAGAGCAGCCTCTGGAGAGGGAACCCTGGTGGGACGCATCTGTATGCAGCCCTGGAGTTTAGGCAGGGGCCGAGCAGGGTGGGCTCCTCGGGCCAGCAGCTCCCGTGATATCCAGGAACATCTTAGAAATGCCAATTCCTGGGGCGCCTGGGTGGCTCAGCGGTTAAGCGTCTGCCTTCGGCTCAGGGCGTGATCCCGGCGTTGTGGGATCGAGCCCACATCAGGCTCCTCTGCTATGAACCTGCTTCTTCCTCTTCCACTCCCCCTGCTTGTGTTCCCTCTCTCTCTGACTGTCTTTGTCTCTGTCAAATAAATAAATAAAATCTTTAAAAAAAAAAAAAGAAAAAGAAAAAGAAATGCAGATTCCTGGGCCCCGCTTCAGACCGCTGAGACAGAATCTTGGGGTGGGGGGCTCTGCTTTAACAAGCCTTCCATGTAGTTATTCTGAACAGGGCAGTTGGAAAAGTGATGGAGTAGATGACTTCCTGTCATCAGGGTGGGAAGCTCAGTGCCTCCAGGGGCTCTATACTTAATGGAGGTTAGGGGTGTGGTCTGTTCAACTTGAGGGGCAAGAGGGCAGGCCTGAGGGAGGCCTGGATCTGTGCAGCAGCTCAGCATTGACCGTCAGCAGGCAACACGCTGAAGGCCGAGCCAAACCAAACCGGCCGTGCCAGCCACTGGTCTGGGTGCTTCTCCTTTGAATTATGGGATTAAAGTCATTTGGCCGCCCCGTGTCTTGGGATAGGAGCTGGTGTAAGCACAGTTGAAAGTCTTTGCCTTAGAAATCATAGGATGTGTGTTGCTGAGTGACCACTTGAATCCACATTGCTTCACAGGTTACCCTTCCCCCCTGGGCAGCTCCGAGCATGCCTCCAGTCCGGTTCCAGCCAGTGGCCCGTCGTCAGGCCCACAGATGTCCTCTGGGCCAGGAGGGGCCCCCCTGGATGGTGCCGATCCCCAAGCTTTGGGGCAGCAGAACCGGGGCCCGACTCCATTTAACCAGAACCAGCTGCATCAGCTCAGAGCCCAGATCATGGCATACAAGATGCTGGCCAGGGGACAGCCCCTCCCCGACCACCTGCAGATGGCGGTGCAGGGGAAGCGGCCTATGCCCGGGATGCAGCAGCAGATGCCAACACTACCTCCACCCTCTGTGTCCGCCACGGGACCTGGCCCCGGCCCTGGCCCTGGCCCGGGTCCGGGTCCAGGACCAGCACCTCCAAATTATAGCAGGCCTCACGGTAAGGCCCGCTGTCCCCAGCGCTCGGGGTAGGGAGGGGCCTCAGAGCAAACTGACCAGAAGGTGGGCAGCGACGTCAACAGACCTGGGCGCAACCACCCACGGGCATCCTCCCCTCCACCCCCAGACCACACGGTGTCGACAGCGCTCAGGGCATTCAGGCAGCAGGGCTGCTTTTGTGCTCAATGTTGTTTCTCCAGCTGCCTCCCCGCCCCCCACCCCCACCCCCTTGCCCACACTGAGGGGCTTGTTATTGGGTGCGTCCCCTGGAGCCAGGCCTGCCTGTGGGGGTGATGCAGGCATAAACGCAGGATGCCTTTTATCCTCTTGTTTGTCTCTCCCTATGTATAGGTATGGGAGGGCCCAATATGCCCCCCCCAGGACCCTCAGGCGTGCCCCCTGGGATTCCCGGTCAGCCTCCCGGAGGGCCTCCCAAGCCTTGGCCTGAAGGTAAGTCCCCTCTGTCTTGGTGGCATGTGTCTTCCCTGGCTTCCATCACAAACTTGCACCATGCAGCCCCTGAGAGGAGCCTTCTCAGAGAGAGGGGGCCAAGGACAAGTCCTCACTTCTTTCAGCCTTCTTTGGGTCTTCTCTGCCCCTGGTCAGTTCACAGAGGCTTGGGTTTGGTTCCACTGCATGATTCCTGCCCCACCTTGTCCTGTGGGTTGTGGTAATTCTGGGGTCTCCTCACCAGGAAGAGGAGGATCCTAGCGAACGAGTCCCCTGGGTGACTCAAGTGAGAGGCTGTGGAGAGGCGCTGCCGCAGCCACAGATCCCATCCTTCAGGAGTGGCGCCTCTGAGCCCAGAGGCCGTGTTTGACCCCCTTCCCTCCTGAGAACACCCCCCCCCACCCCCAGTGCTGTGGGAGACTGGCAGGGTGGCTCAGGCTCCCGTTTCTGCTCTGTGCAGCCACTGTGTTGGGTGAAACGTGGTCGTCAGGAGGTATCGGAGGGTCGCCTCTGTGGGGGTGAAGCATGGATAAAACAGGCTCATTCCTTGTCCCCTTGGATCCTGAGGTTTAGTGATGGGCACAGGAGAGCTCATTGCTTAAATAGGATTCCTTGGGTACTGGATGAAAGTCTGGAAACTGCTACTCCCATGAGGCCACACACAGCAGGACCACAGCTGGGAGCGGCGCTTAGGCAGGGATGGCTTCAGGAAGGGGCACGTCTGCTGAGCTCTGGAGGAGGCAGGAGGGAGGGGGACCCCCGAGGGACCCCTGAGTGAGAAGCAGCATGGCAGCCTGCGCAGGCCTCATCAGCCTTGGGGATGAGTTTGTCCCTGGGGCTGTGAGCGCCCAGCAGGCTTTTCATTTACCCCCAGAGTTGAGCCAGAGCTCAAGCTGTGCCTTTCCCACCTGACTCCTCTCCCCCCCACCCCCACCCAGGACCCATGGCAAATGCTGCTGCCCCCACGAGCACACCTCAGAAGCTGATCCCCCCACAGCCAACGGGCCGCCCCTCACCTGCACCCCCTGCCGTCCCGCCCGCTGCCTCCCCGGTGATGCCGCCCCAGACGCAGTCGCCAGGGCAGCCTGCCCAGCCTGCCCCCATGGTGCCATTGCACCAGAAGCAGAGCCGCATCACCCCCATCCAGAAGCCGCGGGGCCTGGACCCTGTGGAGATCCTGCAGGAGCGCGAGTACAGGTGAGGGTGCGGCCGCCTGTGGCCACTTGGAGTTGCTGCCCCTCGCGCTGGTCAGCTCTGACACACGTCAGTTTGACTCACAGTTCTAAAGGCCGGTGGGGTATGTGACCAGAAATCTGTCACCAATTGCCTAGTTCTCTGTGTTGCTATCCTTCCAGAGAAATCCTGTGTGTGTATAGGCAGAGCAGTGCAAGTAGCCACATGGTGCCCAAGTGTTTCATGATGTGCACACGGTTCCTTGCCTGGCAGCAGGGCTTAGGTCATCCCTTATTTGTACCAAATGAGCTTTTCTTTTTCTTGGATGTATAGTATTCTATCTGGGCTGTACCGTAAGTGATTTAGCGAGTACTCTGGCTGAAGGGATGTCAGGTTGTTTCTAATCTTTTTTGTTTGTTTGTTTCCTAGTCTTTTGTTAAAACAATTCTGTAGTCAACACACTTGCATCTCTCTCTTTTCCCGTGTGTGCACATGTGTCAGAGTAAATCCCTAAACGTGCCATGGCTTGGGTACAGGGGACGTAGGCAGGGAAATTTCCTAGATTCTGCAAAACTGCCCTCCATAGAGGTCAGACAGGTAGATGTTGAATGGAAGTGCTTTATTCTCCTCGCTAACTTTGGCTCATCAACACTCAAAAAGCAACCTGTCAAAGCTCTGTGGTGGGCCCTCTCAAACATCACTAGTTGCCGGCTGCTTTGCCAAGGACTTCCGGGTGCCAGGTGTGGGGGGAGATAGCGGGTACACAGTGTGCCTGTATCACTCTATCCCATGTGGCTGGGGCACCTCAGGTTCGCCCCCCGAACACCTTGCCCTCCCCCATTTTCTCCATTGCATCGACAGCTTGTTCTGGGCTGGCCTCCCTTGGTAAACGTAAGCCCCATGCGGGAGGGGCTGTGCTTTGTTCACCATAATCCACAGATGTATCAGTAAATCTTTGTCTAATAATAGTCTCCAAAGTGCCTCGCCAGCTGTGATGTGCTCTGGAGCTCCAGCTCCTGTACCCAGGCACCTCCTCTCCAGCTCCATTTAGATAGCTTAAACATGGCCTTTCTAGATGTCCTTACATCCCCCACATTTCCCTCCCGTTTCTATCCCCGTGCACCTGACAGTAGCTCACTGGGGTAGACCCTGCCTCCCCTTCACTGTTGCCCACCCTCCCTCATCCCCCATGTCCTCGTCTCAGCTCCCAGCCCCCATCCTGGGAACTGGTGGCCTTTTCCACACTGTGGACCCTGCCACCTGGTCTACACCCCCCTTGCTGGCCTCCCTGCTTTCCCCCTTGCTTATGCAGTCTGTTCCCACATAGCAGTTTTGGAGTCTCTTTTTATAATTAACTTCCATTAGATTTATTCCCCAGGTTTAAACGTGCCACTGGTGTCCTGTTGCCCCTCCAGTAAGGACCTTTTTGTTTAGCCTCTGCCCAAGGCTCTGTCCTTGCCTACACCACTCTCCCTTTTCCTCTTTTTCTACAGAACAAGTGAGACTCATTTCTGCCCCTGGGGCTTTGCACAGACTATGCATGACCTTGGCTAATTTAGGCCTGATTGCTGAGGTCAGCTGCTCATAGAGGCCCTGCCTCCCATCTCACTTCCAACCCCCTTCTTAGAGGGCTTGGTACTCTTTGGAATTAGTGTAGATATTTAGTTTCTTAACTCCTTTATGGTCTGTCTTATTGATAAGGCTGTGAGCTCTATGAGAATAACAAATTAGTGTTGTTTACTCTTGTTTAGTGCTAAGGCCCAGCATCTGGATCAGTCCCTGGCACACAGTAGGTGTTTCATAAATATGTGTGAAACATTGAGAAGAGGGATTATCTCATTTGAACTTCAGATCAAGCCTGTAGGGTTGCTCTGCTGGGTCGTCCCTGGGCTAGGGTGGAGACACTGGTCCACCTGATTCCATAGCCGGCTTTTCGCTGCCGAAATGTCACAAGGTGGCTGTGCCCTGTCGGGCTTGCTGTGCCTGCCCTGCTCTTTCTGTATTCTGCGTTTTGGCTGGCTTCCTTTTCTGAGCCATTTCACATCTCATGACTAGGATCTGCCTTCCTTGAGGGATGGATTCTCCTGAGGTTCCACCTTTAAAGGAAAGGAACAGGTGGGCTCCCCCCTCCCCGCCATGAGTAGAGAAGAGCTCTCATCACCTCTCCTTTCTTCTGTCTTTGCCACCCAGGCTGCAGGCTCGAATCGCACACCGAATTCAGGAACTTGAAAACCTTCCCGGGTCCCTGGCCGGGGATTTGCGAACCAAAGCGACCATTGAGCTCAAGGCGCTCAGGCTGCTGAACTTCCAGAGGCAGGTGGGCACAGGCACAGGCCCGTTGCTTGAGGAAAAGAGCCTTTTCTGCCAATATTGATTCAAAGAGCAGCCACTTGCCAGGCAGTTACTAAGTGTGCCTTGATCATTAAAAGCAGCAGTGGCCTCACATCCTCGCTGGCTGGCTGTCCCCCTCTGCTGTCCATGTCCTGCACAGTGGTGGGACGTTAGCTTTTCTCGGGATGGGTAGCTGTGGGTCTTTCCTAAGGCCGTAGATGCCAGCTTGGAACAGGAGACTTAAGTGGGTCTGTTTTTGAGGGTGCTGTACTTTCAAATGACCCATAAGAAAGATTTTGTGTGTGGTTGACGGGAGGCAGAGCTGGAGCCCTGAAGGTATGAGAGAACCTTCTGCTGGGTGTCTAGAAGCAGTCATCTCCTGACCTGTGCTCATGCTGTGTATGAGCACCCACAAGACAGCATTTAGAACAGATCCTTCTGGAAGGAGCAGCGTTCTCTCTAGCTTGAGATATGTAATTATGTGTGGACCTGACAACGTCATGCACATCATTTCTTCCTTCCTCAAGCTACGACAGGAAGTGGTGGTGTGCATGAGGAGGGACACAGCCCTCGAGACGGCCCTCAACGCCAAGGCCTACAAGCGCAGCAAGCGGCAGTCCCTGCGTGAGGCCCGCATCACCGAGAAGCTGGAGAAGCAGCAGAAGATCGAGCAGGAGCGCAAGCGCCGGCAGAAGCACCAGGTGCGTCCCCACGCAGCTGCGAGGCTCGGCCTGCGTGCCTGGGTTGCCAGGGCTTGCATGCTGGCGAGTCTGGTTTGGTTTGTGTTTAAGTATGCTGCCCGTCTTTTCTGCTCATCACAACAGTATTCCAGGCACCGAGAATATGTTAGTGGACAAAACCAAATGGCAGTGGGAGGATGGGCCATAATCATATGTGCCATGTTGGGAGGTAATAAGGTGTGAAGAGATGTAAAGCAGGGCTGGAGAGTGACAGAGGGGCTGTTGACATGGCATGGTTGGGGGAGTTCTCTGAGAAGGCAGAATCTGAGGGAGGGAGCCGCAAAGACATGTGGGCAAGGAGCTTTGCAGATGGAGGGGAAGCTGCAGAGGCCCTGGGCTGGAATGTGCCCTGTGTTCTGTGATCAGCAGGGATTCCAGTGTGGTTGGAGTGGAGTGAGCCAGGGAGAGAGTGGGATGAGGGGAGGACAGAGAGGTGTGATAGGCAGAGCGTCTGGGCTGAGGAGACAACTTGGGCCTTTGCTCTGAGTGAGATGGGAGCCATGGAGGGTCCTGAGCAGGAGGGTGTGATCTGACTTAGCTTTTACAAAATCAGTCAGGAAGACCGCATCTCTACTGGAGTAGGACGTGGGGACGATTTGGTTTGTTTGCTCATTTACGTTTTCTAAATCTCTCCTTTAGTCTATATCTAGTACTGGTGTAGTTTAAAATTTAAAGGGGCAACAACCTGTTAGCGTTTTGGTATGTACCCTTCAGGTTGGTTTTCTGTAGGCACAGAGTATTCAAAAGTTAAATGGCCTCCTTTAAACAAATGTAGATACACACTGACTGGTTTTTAAGTATTGTAGAAGCATGATTTTTTTTTTTTTAAGATTTTTATTTATCAGACGGAGAGAGACACAGCGAGAGAGGGAACACCAGCAGGGGGGAGTGGGAGAGGGAGAAGCAGGCTTCCTGCTGAGCAGGGAGCCCGATGCGGGGCTCGATCCCAGGACCCTGGGATCATAACCTGAGCCGAAGGCAGACGCTTAATGACTGAGCCACCCAGGCGCCCATGGAAGCATGATTTTTAACATCTACATTGTATTCCTTCTCTGTCTTGGCATCTAGTAATTTATGTGACTATTTCCCTGTTGGGGTACATGTAGCCTATTCTCAACCTTGCAATGTTAGAAATAATACTAGAAGAGGCATTCTTGAACTTGAATTTTTTTTGGCCTATACCTACTGTTTTCCTTAAAGGGACTTCCTGGCAGTGGAATAACTTGTTTGGAGGGTGAGGGCGTTTTGAAGTGGTTAGTGTTCAGTGCCAGGTTGTTTGTGCAAGGCGGATGGCCCTGTCTGTTATCCATGAGGGAGGGCCCCTCTCACCACAGTCCCCAGCGCGGGGCTTTCATTACAGAGAGAATGCTGAATCTCAGGGGCAGACAGTGTCGTTGTACTGTTTCGATTACATCCTCTTGGTTTTAAGCAAGCTGCCTTTAAAGTTTTGTCTGCTTTGTGGCAACGCTACAGCGACCCCTGGGGAGTAGCCAGTCCTCTCTTTTGTGTATGTCCCTGCAGGAATACCTCAACAGCATTCTGCAGCATGCCAAGGATTTCAAAGAATATCACAGATCGGTCACAGGCAAAATCCAGAAGCTCACGAAGGCGGTGGCCACGTACCACGCCAACACGGAGAGGGAACAGAAGAAGGAAAACGAAAGAATTGAGAAAGAAAGAATGCGGAGACTCATGGTAAAATTCTGCCGTCACGACATCATGTCCCTTTGTGTCCCTTTGTGGGTGCTTTGGGTGTGGCGGGCACCAGGGTTTGATTGCCTGGTGTTACGCCAAGGCGGATTACTGCTCGGAGTCAGAGGTGGGACAGAGAGAAAGAAAGGGCTTGGGTTTGGGAGTCTAAGAGAACTGGCCTATTCATTCTGTCAGTGGTTGCGAGACCTTAGGCTGATTAGCTGGCTGCTTGCTCTGTGTTCTCTCCAGAAAGTGGAGGGGGCACGCACTCTAGGTTGGGAGAGTGACTGATGATGTGATCCCTATCCTCCGTCCCCACTCTTTGCGTCTGGCTATTAGAGTGATCCTCTAGTTGGGCATATACTGACACAGGCACTGCTGTATGCATGCGGCCCCAGTAGTAAGGAGAAACATGCAGTTCCTCCCCTCAAAGGCCACTCCTGCTGGCCCTAGAGAGACAGATGCCCAGGCCAAACAAACAAGACCATTTTGGGCGGTGTGAAGTACCTGAAGAGAAAGAAGCAGGATGAGGGAGTGGGGATTGATGGGGTGTTAAGGGAAGGGTGGGCATGACTCCCTGGATGAAATGCCTCCCAGAGAAAGAGGAACTGAGGGCAAGCGTCTCAGGCAGCAGAAAGCCAAGTGTGAGGCCCAGCAAGAGGTCCCTAGAATAGCGTGGTGAGGGCACGAGTGAGGTCAGAGTCCCTAGAGTCATGTGGGGCCTTGTAGGGCACGAGGAAGGCCTTAGATTTAATTCTGTGTACGAGAGGGAGCCATAGGAGGCTATAAGCTAGGGTGACATCTGATTGATTATTAGAAAGCCAGGAGGGGCTTGCTGCTTGGGTCTGTGGGAGTAGTCTGGCTTGGACCAGAGAGAAGTGTTTGGATTTGCATTGCGTTTGTAGACAGAGGGGCCGGGACTTGCTGTTGGCCTTTTCAAATGACTTCTGGCAAAAGCATGTCTGTCCAGCAGGCCCCCTCAGGGTCTTCCCTGGGTAGGCGTAGAGGAAGTACTGAAGGGGACTCGATAGCTGTGTGAAGGTGTACGTACAGCGCGGCTCTGGTTTGGCTAAGCACTCCCTTAGTGAGGGTCTGGTTGCTGGTTAACACAACCCCCAGCGGGCTTCTTGATCCTGGATTACCTGCCTTGGCCACTAATGGACGGGCACGTGTCTCTTGCAAGCAAGCATCATAACCTCATCTTTCTGCAGGCTGAAGATGAGGAGGGGTACCGTAAGCTCATCGACCAGAAGAAGGACAAGCGCCTGGCCTACCTCTTGCAGCAGACAGATGAGTACGTGGCTAACCTCACGGAGCTGGTGCGGCAGCACAAGGCTGCCCAGGTCGCCAAGGAGAAAAAGAAGAAAAAGAAAAAGAAGGTTTGCTGGGACCTGGCCGTGTGCCTGCCCCTGGGTGGGACTGGAGCAGCCGTTTTGGCACGCGTGCCTCGGCCTCCCCGGTCAGCGAGTGAACATGTCTCTCTTTACTTCCAGAAGGCAGAAAATGCAGAAGGACAGACACCTGCAATCGGACCTGATGGCGAGGTGAGGGATCAGGAGTTTCATTCATGGAAATACCAGCCCAGCCCTGGGAGCTTAGACCTATTGCATCTTTTAAATTTTTTTTTCTTTTTTAATCACCAGAGCTGTCTATGACGATGGGAAGAATCCACATATGTCCCCTGCCACATCCCACCCCCTCCTCAGTCCCACTCCTAAGGGGTACATTGTTAGCTGTCCTGGTGCGTTTCCTTCCAGACTTCTTTTTTGTACATGCCATTATTTTGTTAGTTTCATTCTGACATAATTACAGGACAGAGAATTCCGGCCTCTTCCTCACCTGGGTTCGCCGTTTTCCCACACATTTTTTCCTAAACCATCTGAGAATCAGATGCAGACATGACGACCCTTTAGCTCCGTATATTTCAGTGTGTTTCCTAAAAACGAGCTGCTTCTTTTCCATAACTGTACAGTGATCAACAAGCAGAAACAGACATGGCTGTGATAATACCATGATCTCGTCCACAGTGCTTGTTAAGGTTTGGCCAGCTGCCCCTCTGGTGTCCTTCACAGCAACTCCGTGGCCATGGGTGGCATTCAGTGGCGGTGATTCTAGTCCTTTGATCCTGAATAGCTCCTTGCTTCGTCTGAGCCTTTTCTGGCCTTGGCATTCCTGAAGAGCACAAGCCAAGTATTTCCCACAGGGGCCTTTCATTTGGGTTTGACTTGCCGTTTCCTTGTGGTTAGATTCAGGTTATGTGTTCTTGGCAGGAAGACCCCAGAGTGACGCTGTGTTCTTCTCCATGCGTCTGTCACATCGGGGGTGCATGGCGGAGATGGCTTCGGTCACTGGTGATGTTGACCGTGATCCCTTGGTGTTTGCCAAGGCATCTCTGGTGAAAAGTTACTGTTTTCTCCTTTTGTAATTATTAAGTACCTTGTGGAGAGATGCTCAAGGCTCTTTAAACGTGTTTTATCTCCTCTAAGGTCCAACCACTGCTTTCTTCATTTGTTTAATTAGTCTCTGCCTGTATCAGTTTTGCCGTGATGGTTACAAAATGGTGAGTCCCCGCCTTCACCCTCCCCTCCCCTCCCCCGTGATTTCTTCTGCATTTTTTAGATGACTTTCTGCAGGAAGGAAAAGCTTTCTCTCTTCTTTCCTCTTTGGTCCATGGTACATAGTTTGCCAACCCCTGGTACTAACTGACAGGATTCTCATTTATTTAATCCTTTATGGTCATTATTTTGGTGTTCAAGTTATTCCAGTTTGGGCCAGTAAGAGCCCCTTCCAATTTGCCCATGTGTCCTTTGAGGGCTTCCTTACCTCTTGCACACTGAAGTGGCCCAAACTCATCTTCTGGTTTCCCAACCAATATTTAGAAGCCAAGATCTTTCTCTCTTTTTCTCTCTGTCTCTCTCTTCATTTAATAAGTAAGTAAGGTAAGTAAGTAAGCAAGTTCTACACCCAGCATGGGGCTTAAACTCAAGACCCCGAGATCGAGAGTTGCATGCTGTACTTCCTGAGCCAGCCAGGTGGCCACCAAGATCTCTCTTTAGATGGGATTGTTGATTCGGGGTGTCATTGCTTCTAGGCCCTCTTGGCAAACAAGAAATAGGTGTATGTATGCATACACATTTGCATTGCTATTCTGTATGTTCAAAATCTTATCTTCACATGGATATCTCTGTGTCTAATCTAATACCATAGGGCTATTTCTGTTGTCTTTTTATCCTTATTATAACAGCCTGAAACCTGGCTCCCGTTAGCCATGGTGTATTTCCTTATTCGCCCAATTCTAGAAAGTAAATTCTGGGAAATATATTCAAAATTGTTAACTTGTACTCCTCTGCAAAAGAAGCCTCCTAGCTAGAGTTTAATTGGTATTTGGAGTTATTCAGCCTGAAATGAATGTGCTCCAAATATTACATTTAAAAGTTAACTTTATCTGTTCTCCCCTGTGCCCTCATTAGTGTGGTTCCCCTCATCCTTGTTGGTTTTATTTACTTACTCATTGTTTATTTTTTTTAAAGATTTTATTTATTTGAGATAGCACGAGCCAGGGGACAGAGGGACAGGGAGAAGCAGGCTGCCCACTGAGCAGGGACCCCCGATGCGGGGCTCAATCCCAGGACGCTGGGATCATGACCTGAGCTGAAGGCAGATGCTTAATCGACTGAGCCACCCAGGTGCCCCTTTCATTTATGTATTTAATATGTGAAACTTTACTAGTCTGGTTCTAAAAGTCAGAACCTTACAAGTGGCCCACTCAGAGAGGGCTTGCTGTCTCCACACACCGTTTTTCCCTACCACATCCCTTACCTGCCTCCTGAAAGCCACCGTTCTCACTCAATACACTCATTTGGAGGAAAGATGTATAAAAGGGGGAGATGTAAATAAGTGGTGTTTCCTTTCCCACCTCCCCTGCCCCCTCCTCACTCCCACTTCCCAGAGGAAAACTGTGAATAACCGTTGGGGTGTTTGCTCTGGGGCCTTTTCTGTGTATGTGCCACCAGATGGTTTTCTTTTTCCAGCCTCTCATTGTATCTCTGACATCTTCCCACGTTAGCTCACACACACTTACCTTATTCTTTCAGTGTCACTAAAATGTAGTATCTCTTACAGAAAATATTTAAATGGTATGATGAAAAGCAAAAGCCCCCGTGGCACCTGCTCTCTCACAAACGTGCGTGTTGAACAAGCATCCAGGAATCTTTTTGCCTACATCCTTTTTACATTGTTTTAAGGCCATTTGGGGCAATCTAGACAAAGCTAGACTCTCCATTCAGCAGAATATCTTGGGCTACTTTCCAAACCAGGCCATTAATTCTGTTTTAATTGTATGGTGTCGATGTGCTGGAATCTTGTTCAGCACGTAGACGGATAGTCATTTAGGTTGCTTTGCATTTGTAACCGCGATGAAGATCCTGCACTGCTGGGCTCTGATGCGCCACCGCGTGCCCCTCCCTTCCTGGTGGCTGTTGCCGTTGTTCCCTTTCTCCCATTGCACGCATTGTTGTCACGAGCCTCGTACATTACCTTTCCATGCTCTCCCCCAGTCGGTGTGGCCTGCCATAACAAAACGGCATGGCTGGGGTGTTTCAATAACCAAAAAAATATGTTCTTACAGTTCTAGAAGCTATAAATCCGAGATCAAAGCGCAGCAAAGTCAGTTCCTGGTGAGGGCTCTCTTCCTGGCATGTGGATGGCTGCCTTCTTGCAGGGTCCCCATATGACAGGAGAGATAGCAAGCTTTACTCTCTCTTACAGGGGCACTGTCCCTTTCCGAGGGCCCCACCCTTGTGACCTCAGCTAACCCTCATTACCCCCCAAAGGCCCCATCTCCACATATAGCCACATTGGCAAGTTAGGGCTTGCTTCAGCATTTGAATTTGTGGGGGGGACACAGTTCAGCCCATAGCAGATGCATACTTTTTCCTGGAGGCCAGATTCTTAAAGACTAGTGATTAACTCAAATACGTATTTATTTCATGAGATTTTTTTTTATTATTATTTATTTATCTTTTAATTGGGCTGCATGCGTGGGGTGTGTGGGGCTTGAACTCGTAACCCTCAGATTGATAGTCGCATGCTCTGCCAACTGAGCCAGCCAGGCGCCTCATGAGATTTTATTTTAAGTGTTATATTAAATTTTTAAGAATGTGGGCTGCTGTTTTACTACAGTAAAAAGCCTTTATAAGGCCATTTGGGGCATTTAAGGGAAAAGTCCTGTGGCGGCAAAGCGCAGTTCAGGGAATCCTGTCGGGTAATCACTGTGGCTGCTCCTCCCGTAGAGTAATAGACAGAAGCATCACTCTGGGTGGCTGTGAACTGCTTGATCTCAGCCAGCACTTTTCAGCCTTGGCACCTCTGAAATTGCCTGGGAGCTTTTCAAAAAGACCCAGAGCAGTTGAATCAGATTTGGGATGGGGGGAAGTGCCAGCTTCGGCACCGTTAGCCACCCCATGGAGCACTTGGGAGTGAAAGTCACTGATTGGGGCGCATGGAGGCCGTCTGCAGAGCCTGTTCGTGCGGCACATGGTTGCCATCACCTTCCATGGTGGGTAACTTTGAGGGTGGGTTGTCTGGTTGCATGGGAACTAATCTGTACTGTGTGGGCGATGTTGACAGTGAGTGTGGCACCTTGGGGGGACAAGGGGGACGTAGAAGTTCCTGGAAGGTGCAAACAAATGTTTAAACCAAAAACTTCATCCTCGTCCTAGAGGTTTTCTCCAGGAAATTTGAGGGCACTAATGGAGAGGGGAATGTTCTTCCAATGTTGGCATCTCAGAATGAGAAATTGAGGAATTCCGTATTTGCTAAGAGAAAGTTAGTTGTTTTGCTTTTCAAATACTCTAGTTAGCTGTTCCACAGAAAAAAGAGGACCTTTGAGGAAGTCTACAAATGTAGTATCAATGGGAAAAAAACCAAGGGCCAAAAGAATGTGCATAATATAGTCATTTGTGTATAAATGGGGAGAGCACAGTCCTTGTTTCTTATGCACGGAGTAGATCTACAAGGCTGCGTGAGAAACACTGGTAGACACACATGGAGGGAAACTGTCAGATGGGGTCAGGCGAGGGTCCCCACTGTGCTCTTGTGAAGTTGGAACTATACTACCTGTTTGGAAATGAAATACCTCAAAGAAACAATTGTCATTGATGGATCGTACATTATTACAAGATTATTAATATGTCATTGAGCCTTTTTTATATCATTAACCCATTTTCACAGCCACCGGCCACATTTTGTGCCTTTTTCTGGGCAAGGAGTTGGGAGAGCATGTCCCAAGTTGGCCATAGTTAGCAGAAGCCTGAGGTATGGAAACAGAACCTCAAGTTACACATGTGACTCTTTTTCAGCCTCTGGATGAGACCAGCCAAATGAGCGACCTGCCAGTGAAAGTGATCCACGTGGAGAGCGGGAAGATCCTCACGGGCACCGATGCCCCCAAAGCAGGGCAGCTAGAGGCCTGGCTTGAGATGAACCCGGGGTGAGTTGGCCTCATTCCAGGGGCTCTAGCATTTGGGGGTGATTTTGCTTTCGTTTAGAAGCAGGCCAGTTCGCTAAGGAAGGTGAATCCTGTGGGTTCTGGCAAAGTGTGTATTAAAACACTATTATTTTTTCTAGATATGAAGTAGCTCCAAGATCTGATAGTGAAGAAAGTGGCTCAGAAGAAGAGGACGAGGTAAGAGTCCCATTTCCTGGCTGCTCTGGCTCTCAATGTGGTAACTTCCACGTCTTGGGCCCTCGTCATCCCTTTGCACTGTGATCCTCTCCTGCTCTGGGTGGGTGTTGTATGGGGCAGGAAACAGGCATGGGGCAGCTGAGGCCCCCAGTCCTGGCTGAAATTTGATGCTTTAGAGCTGCACTGTCCAGTGGTAGTCTCTAGCCACATGTGATTCCTCAGTCTTAAATTAATCAAATTAAATAGAATTTAAAACTGACCATCCTCAGCTCTACGAGCCATCTTTCAAGTGCTCAAAATTTGAAGTCCTCCTGTCCGGAAAGATCAGTGTGAAGTTGTGATCATTAGATCATGTACATGTTTGCCCATTATAATCTATTCTTTGGAAACATAAATAGTTGCATTTGTTGTGTAAACTCTGAATCATTTACTGTGCCACATTATGGTGCTATTTCCTTGGTTGACAAAGCTGTACTGAAGAGGCACGTTCCTCTCTCTGTTCTCGAGTGCCTCCTTGGGAAGGATCCCTCGGGAGCAGACTCGGAAGGCCGTGTCTCCATCCTTAGCATCCACATGGGTCTTCCCTGTCACTCCCCCTTCAGTTTGCTAGAGTGTCAAGTATTAACTAACCATTTTGATTTCTTCTGTGAATGCTTTTGCGTCATTGGCCCATTTCTGATCAGTTATAAGTGGTTTTTAACTGATTTTTCAAGTGCTCTTCGTGTATTTTCCCCCACCTGAAGTCAGCACGGTGTTCACCTATAATCTTTCTTTCTGTTTGTGCTGATTTTACTTTCCTCCTCATTACCATTTCAGGTCATCTGGAATTTTACTTGGTGTAGGCCGTGGGGCAGAGCCCTACCTTGTCCCCCTCCGAGGAGTACTAAGTGAACTGGCATACAGTTTAGTCCTCCCATCCCATTGGCCTGTGACCTTTTTTTAAATGATGTATTCAGTTTTTATAGCCAGTGGGGTCATTTTCGGGCCACCTGTTCAGGTTCCTTTAACATTGATTGTAATGATCCTCCAGTAAAATTTTGTTGTAATTTTTTAATAGCTCTGTAGAGGTATAATTTAAATACCATAAAATGCACCCATAGGAAGTGTATGATTTGGTGATTTTTAGTGAATTTGTAGACTTGTGCAATCATTGCCACCAATTTTAGATTGTTCTGTAATCCCACAGTTCTCCCTCCTGCTGGTTTACAGTTTGTTCTGACTCCTTCCTCCAGCTCCAGGAAACCAGTGATCTGCTTTCTGTCTGTAGATTTGCTTTTTTCTGGGTATTTCCTATAAATGGAGTCCTATAACACATAGTGTTTTATGCCTGGCTTCTTTCAGATAGCGTGTTCATTCATGTTGTTTGCGTATCAAGAGATCATTCCTGTTTATTCCTGAGTCCTATTCCATCGTACGGTGTAGCATGCTTTGTTTATCCATTCACAAGAGATCATTCCTGTTTATTCCTGAGTCCTATTCCATCGTACGGTGTAGCATGCTTTGTTTATCCATTCACCAGCTGAGGAGCATTTGTGTTGTTTCCATTTTTTGCTGTTTGAATAATGTTGCTGCGAACATTCCCATACATGTCTTTGTGCGGACATATGTTTTCATTTCTCTTGGGTAGATACCTAGGAGTGGAATTGCTGAGTGATATGGTAAGTTTATGTTTGCCTTTTTAAGAAACTGCCAAACCGTTTTTTAAAGTGGTTGTACTATTTCATGGGTTCCAGTTTCTCCATATCCTAGTCCACACTTGGTGTTATCTGTCCTTTTGATTACATCCATTCTAGTGGCTGTATAGTAGTATCTCATTGTGGCTTTACTTTGCATTTTCCTAGTAACTAATAATGTTGAGCATTTTCACCATTCATGTATCTTCTTTGGTGAATGTCTTTTCAAATTTTTTGCCTATTATGAATTAGGTGGTTTGTCATCTCATCACTGAGTTGTCAAACTCTTTTTATTTTTTTTTTTTTTTATTTTTTATTTTTTTTTTTATTTTTTTTTAAAGATTTTTTTTTTTTTATTTATTCGACAGAGATAGAGACAGCCAGCGAGAGAGGGAACACAAACAGGAGGAGTGGGAGAGAAAGAAGCAGGCTCATAGCAGAGGAGCCCGACGTGGGGCTCGATCCCATAACGCCGGGATCACGCCCTGAGCCGAAGGCAGACGCTTTAACCGCTGAGCCACCCAGGCGCCCCTGTCAAACTCTTTTTATATTCTTGGAACATGTCCCCGATCAAATACCTAACTTGCAGTATCTTCTCCTAGTCAGTTTGCCTTTTGTTTTTTTTCCTCAGTGGTTTTTTTTGAAATGCAAATGTTTAAATTTTAATGAAATCTAGTTTATCACATTTTTTGCTTATGCATTGTGCTTTTGGAGTTATATCTAAGAACTCTTTGAAGTCACTTAGATTTTTCTTCTGTGTTTTCTTTTAGAGTTTTGTAATTGAAGCTCTTACATTAAAAGTCATAGTTGAGTTGATTGCTGTGGTCTGAGATACAGGTATAAGTTTGTTTGTTTGGGTTTTTTTTTGGTTTTTTTGCGTATGGGTATCCACTTTATCCAGCACCATTTGATGAAAAGACCACTCTTTCCTCTTTCAGGTAGTCTTGGCACTTTTGTAGGAAATCAGTTGACCATAAATGTAAGGGTTTGTTTCTGCCTCTTATTTCTGTTCTGTTAATCTTCATGTCTGTCTTTGTGCCACAAGCACTTTATCTTGATTATTGTAATTTATAATAAGTTTTGAAATTAGATAATGTTACTTTCCAATTTTGTGGCTTTCATTGTCTGTTCTAGATCCTGTGTGTTCCTATGTAAATTTTAGGGTCAGCTTATCAGTTATTATGAAAATGCTTGTTGGAATTGCGTTTAATCTGTAGATTGATGTGGGGAGAACCACACCTCAACAATATTTAGTTTTTTAATTCATACTCATGGAATGTCTCCATTTATTTTTATCATCATTGATTTCTCTTAGCAGTGTTTTGTGGTTTTCAGTTTACAGGTTTTTTATTTTTAAATATTTATTTTGATAGTATTATGAATAGAATTGATTTAAAAAAAATTTTTTTAAGATTTTACTTATTCATTTGAGAGAGAGAGTACAAGCAGGGAGAGAGCCAGGGAGAGGGAGAAGCAGACTCTCCACTGAGCTGGGAGCCCAACTTGGGGCTCAATCCCAGGACCTGGAGATCATAACCTGATAACCATCTGAGCCACCCAGGCACCCCTAGAATTGATTTCTTAATTGTATTTTTGGATACTTTATTGCTATTACATGAAAATACAGCTTCTTATATTGGTTTTGAAAAATACTGGTCTTGTATGTATATATGAACTTGCTGAACTCATACTCTTTGTTCTGATAGTTTGGTTTTGGTTTTTGGTTTTTGTAGATTCTTTAGGATTTTCACATGCAGGATCATGTTGTGTTTAGTAAATAATGGCAACTTTACTTCTTCCTTTCCCATCTTTGTGCCTTTAATTTCTTTTTTCTTGCTGTATGCCATTGGCTGGATCCTCCAGTACAGCGTTGAACAGAAGTGTTGAGAGCAGACATCCTTGCCTTATTCCCACTCTTCTGGTAATGCATTTAGTCTGTCACTACTGTTTGGTGTTAGCTGTAGGTTTTTCGTAGATGCTCTTTACCAAATTGAGTGAATTCTCTTCTATTTTGTCTCATTATTTTTTTTTAAAGATTTTATTTATTTATTCGACAGAGATAGAGACAGCCAGCGAGAGAGGGAACACAAGCAGGGAGAGTGGGGGAGGAAGCAGGCTCACAGCAGAGGAGCCTGATGTGGGGCTCAATCCCATAACGCCGGGATCACGCCCTGAGCCGAAGGCAGATGCTTAACCGCTGTGCCACCTAGGCGCCCCTTGTCTCATATTTTTTGTCTATTAAGTTGGTTGTCTGGTTTTGTCTTTTATCCATTAATACAATTTATTATATAAATTAATTTTTGGATATTAAACTAAACCTTGCATTCCTAGGATAAGCCCTACTTTGTCCTGTTGTATAATCTTTTCTGTATATTGCAGTGTTGCTGATGTTTTGTTGATGACTTTAGGGTCTATATTCTTGAGATACTAGTCTGTAGTTTTCTTGTGACATCTTTGTCTGGCTTTGATGTGGTTAACATTGGCCTCACAGAATGGATTGGAAAATGTGTTCCCTCTCCTGTACTTCCTGGAAGAGTTTTTGAAGGGGTGGTATTAATCATAATATTTGGGGGGGGGGCACCTGGGTAGCTTAGTTGGTTAAGCATCAGCCTTTGGCTCAGGTCATGATCTCAGGGTCCTGGGATTGAACCCTGTATCGGACTCCCTGCTTAGCAGGGGTCTGCTTCTTCCACTCCCTCTGTGCTCTCTTTCTCTCTCAAGAAATAAAATCTTAAAAAAAAAAAAATCTTAATATATTTAGTAGAATTCACCAGTGAAACCATATGGGCCTTGCCTTTTCATTGTGGGAAGATTTTTATTTACTAATTCAATTAACCATTAAAGATTTTTTTCCCAAATTTTTTCATTTCTCCTTGACTGAGTTTTAGTAATTTGTAACTTTCTAGGAGTTTGTGTGTTTCATCTTAGGTATTTGTTGACATAGTTATTTATAGTATTTCCTTATATTTCTGTGGGGTTGGTAGTGATATCTGTTTAATTGCTCATTTTAGTAATTCAGTAATTTTTCTTTCATTTTTTGGTAGTCAGTCTAAGCTTAGGTTATTCATTCGAGACCTTTTTTTCCTGGTATACTTGTTTAGAGCTATAAATTTCCCTTTAAACACTGCTTAAACTGCAAGCCCGTAATTTGTTTGAGAGAGAGAGAGCGCGGGGTGGGCGGGAGCAGAAGGAGAGGGACAAGCAGACTTCACGCTGAGCATGCTGACTGAGCCACCTGGCGCCCTGTGCCTGTAAATTTTTGTGTGTTGTTTCTGTTTTCATTCAGTTCAAAATATTTTCTAATATTCCTTATGTTCTGGGTTGGTTTGTGGTTTTTTTGACCATCGGGTCATTTAAAGCTTGTTAAATTTTAAGCATCTGAGAATTCCCTGGATTTTTTTTCTGTTTTTGATTTTCATTTCTTTTTTTTTTTTTAAAGATTTTATTTATTTGACAGAGAGAGACAGCCAGTGAGAGAGGGAACACAAGCAGGGGGAGTGGGAGAGGAAGAAGCAGGCTCCCAGCAGAGGAGCCCGATGCAAGGCTTGATCCCAGAACGCTGGGATCACGCCCTGAGCTGAAGGCAGATGCTCAACGACTGAGCCACCCAGGAACTCCTGTTTTTGATTTCTAATTTAATTTTCTCATTGTATGAGAAGATTACTTTGTATGATTTTAATTCTTTTTAATTTATCGAGACTCATTTTTCTGGCTTAGGATCCTGGGGGATATTTCCTGTTCACATGTTCTGCATTCTTTGGGTGTAGTGTTCTGCATATGATAGTTTAGTTGAGTTGGTGAATAGTGTTGTTCAGGTCATATATACCTGATTTTGTTTAGGACTGTTGAGAAGGAAGTAGTAAAATCTCTAACTTTTTTTGTTGAATTGTCTATTTTCTCCTTTAAATTCTGTCAGATTTTGCTTCATGTATTTTTATATACTTAGTTCTTAATATTTTCCTGATGTATTTGATATTTTATCATGATTAAATATCTGCCCCGTCTCTAGTAATTTTTTTTAAGATTTTATTTACTTATGAGAGAGAAAGAATGAGCTGGGGGAGAGGCAGAGGGAGAGGGAGAAGCAGACTCCCTGCTGAGCAGAGAGCCTGATGTGGGACTCCATCCCAGGACCCTGAAATCATGACCTGAGCCAAAGGCAGATGCTTAACCGACTGAGCCACCCACACGCCCCTAGTAATTTTTGTTTTAAAGTCTGTTTTGTCCGGTGTTTATATAGTCCCTCCAGCTTTCTTACAGTTGCGGTTTCTTTGCGTGGTATATATTTTTCCATTCTTTTACTTAAAACCTATCTGTTCGGGGCGCCTGGGTGGCACAGCGTCTGCCTTCGGCTTAGGGCGTGATCCTGGCGTTATGGGATGGAGCCCCACATCAGGCTCCTCTGCTGTGAGCCTGCTTCTTCTTCTCCCACTCCGCCTGCTTGTGTTCCCTCTCTCGCTGGCTGTCTCTATCTCTGTCGAATAAATAAATAAAATCTTTTTAAAAAATAAATAAATAAACCTATCTGTTTGTTTGAATCTGGAAGAGCAGATAGATAGCTAGAGCTTGCTTTTTAAATCTAGTATGACAGTGCCTGCCTTTTGATTGCATTTTAGACTGTTCACATTTAATGTAATTATTGATATGACTCTGTCTATTTGTGTTTACTATTTAGCTATTTCTTTTGTCTCATGTCTTTTTTTCTTCTTCTATTCCTTCTTCACTGCTTTTGTGTTAAATATTTTTTACTGTACCATTTTATTCTTTAAGTTTTCATTGTTACCTTTTTAATTGTTTGCTTTGTAGTTGCTCTAAGGATTACAATATGCATTTTTATTTATCACAGTATACTTCAGATTAATACTAATTCCATTATGGAAAAATACAGAAATTATGCTTTACTCTAGTTATATTCGCTACCTTTCCTTTGTGTTGGATATATACATATATGTACACTTGTATATTGTACTTATATATGCTATAAACCCTACAAAGCAGTCTTCTGATCCATACCTCATGTCATCGTATGATTTGGTCTAAATAAGTCAGTAGAGGACAAGTAAGGAAAAATGGATTTATACAGCCTTTCATATTGATCCATGTAGTTGCCATTTCTAATGCTCTTGGCGTTTGAGTTACTATCCGTTAGCAACAAATTCTCTCAGCCTTGGTAAATCTGGGATTGTACTTTTGTAGCTTTGACTTTGAAGGATTGTTTAGTTGGGCACAGATTGCTCTGGTGACAGCCTTTTTCCTTGTGAATGTGTTATTCCACTACTTTATGGTCTCCGTCTTGAATGAGAATTTAGCCACTAATTGTGTTGGTGCTCTTCTGTACTTCATGATTCATTTTTCTCTTTCTTGCTCTCAGGATTTTGTTGTCTTTGGCTTTTTTTAGCAGATTGTGAACTCTGTGTTTATTCTCCTTAGTGTTTGTTCAGCTTCTTGGCTGGGTAGTTTCTTGCTTTTCATCAAATTTGGGGAGTTTATCCTTGCTGCCTTCTGTTGAGATCCTCTATTTGTTGGTTTATTGTGTTTAAAGATAGTTTTCCTTGGTTCTTTAAACATATTTATAATAATAGTTGCTTCGAAGATTATATGCTAACATCTGGGAACAGAGACAGATCCAGTTGCTTTTTTCCTGAATGTCCATCACACTTTCCCTTTCTGCGCGTCTTGTAATGTTTAGTGGAAGCCCATTTTTCTGACTACGCTGGATTCTGACTCCCACTCCCACTCCTGGGTTTTGGTAGTGGTGTTTGTCTGTTTAGTAACTTACTTGGGCTGAATCTGTGGAATTCTTTCCCCAGTGGTGTGTGCTACTTTTGATGTCTCTGCTCAGTTTATTTTTTGGTTTTATTCTCATTTTCATTTTTAATCCTGGCTTTCTGGGAAGAGGCCATGTTTCTTTGTAACTTAGTAGCCATCGAATGATTGGGCAGTGTTGTGCTCAGACATCTTGAGCCAATAAAGCTTCTGTCTCTGGCGGAGCAGTGTGTATAAAGGAATGCATTCCAAGTTCAGGCCATTTTCAGGTCCGCCCTGGCTTTTACTTTTTGTGAGGCCCTTTTTCATTTCTCTCTGCACATGGTCACAGGCTTAGCCAGTAATTTGCCTTCCCAACCAAAGCAAAACTGAGAACCTCACTTATATAACAACAGTGCCACTGGCTGGTATGGGCCTTGCCCCCTGCTGCAAAGTGACTGAGTCCCCATCAGCCTCAGCTGCCAGTGCTCTTGGCCTGGCTGTCCTGGCGGAACCTTCAGGATGGAGCTGGGGCTAAAGAGAGATGGAAGCAGTCCCAAGAAGAATGCTACCATCTCTGACTCTTCCTACCCATGGTTCAGGAGTTTTTGAAGCATTAATGCTTCTCAGGCTCCTACAGCTCTCGAATGGTTGCTTTTGCCTATTTTTTTCCAGCTTCAAAAAGACGTTTTTTTCGTGAGTTTGTGGACTTCCTCACTCAGACTTGGCCAGAAGTCCTACACCTATTTTAATTCCAGACATGGTAATATAATATCAGCTAGCATGTCTGTACCAATTACGATTTTTCCCCCCAGAATATTTGTGCTGTGATCACCTGTTAATTATTCCAGATGATTTATAAAATCATTTCGCATGCTCCAGGGAATATTCCACGGGATTTTGATCGGAATTATTTAGTAAATTAATTCCAGATACCTTTTAGTTTTGTAGCAATCCCATTATACATAAAGATAACCAACCTTTTGGCACTTTGTATGATTTACCCAGGAATACAAGAATAGTTTAACGTTAAGAAATGCATTCGTGTGTGTTTCAGCAATATGTCACACAAAATTCCTTTATCATCTGCTCAGTAAAAGGCTGAAAAATCCCTTTAGTGAAGAACAACACTTAAACCTAATTTCAGGTTTATAGAAAACCTTGCAGTAAACTAGGATGGCTTTTCCCACCAGTGTTATTTGACATAATGTGGATGTTTTAGCCTTGTTGATAAACCCAGAAGTAAATCAATGGCAAGAAATACTGAAAATTGGCTATAAAATGTTTAATACTTAGAAAATCTAAGAGAATCAAATGAAAAACTGCTTTGAGTTGGTTGGACAAGGAATAAGCATGGTAGTATGTATTTTGTGATGGAGGGAGGCACAGTGCATGAGGCATCTACTATCAATAAAAAGACAATACCCTGAGATAGCTTTAAAAAGAAGTGTCTGTGCTCTGTGCTTGGAAAACCAAAAAATCATAAACTGGGTAACTAAGAGAAGAGGCATGACACATTTCTGGGATAGTAAGAGGGCACGAAAACCGCACTTGATTCCAGAAGTGTGTTCTCCCCTTTGGAGCCCTGTGCGTGTCCCTGTGGGATCGCCTGAGGTCACACGGGCTTGTGTTTTGGTAGGAGGAGGAGGAGGAGCAGCCACAGCCAGCACAGCCTCCCAACCTGCCCGTTGAGGAAAAGAAGAAGATTCCAGATCCAGACAGCGATGATGTCTCAGAGGTGGATGCCCGGCACATCATTGAGTAAGGCATCTCTCCACGGCCTCCTGCTCTGCCAGCTTCCTTCCGGGTGGCACCAGCAGGACTGTTAGGATCCCAGACTCCCTCTGGACGGCACGCACCACTGTCCAGCCAGCAGACATTCTGGGACTGCAGACAGACCAAATCGGTTTCCTTCAGATTTCATTGATTTTCGTAGGCATTGAATATTCCCTCCATTCACATGGTTCATCTTGTGCTTGAGAGATAGTTGGGTGTACAACAAAAGCCGCCTCATTCTTATTCCCTGGGCTCCCGACCCCAGTCCCTCCCTGGAAGGAACTATTTCCAGCATCTTCAGAGATATTTCATGCATCAACAAGCAAAACGTGTATATATTTTTCTTTTTTACTTGTACACGTGTATCTAGCACACTTTTCTGCCCCTGGCTTTTTTCACTGAAAATTCTCTCTCAGAGGTGATGCTGTCTCCACGCAGAGTGTCGCCTCCTTGGCATTGTGTGTTACGCTGGCCTGTGTGAGTCTGTCCCTAGTGGCGGGCATTCACGTTATTTCTCATCTTTTGCTCTTGTAAGCACAAATATGGCTCACATACTAATTTCATCGTTGCTTATGGTATGAAGTTAATGGATACTCTTGAAAAAAAATAGAGGACTGAGAGCTGTATACGCTATCGATATGAAAGCAACCCTAGAGCAAGCATGCTCTTCTTGGAAATCATCAGAGAAATGGGGAGAACCCCACTAAACTCACTGAAAGATGCTTAAGAAGATAGAAAGACTCCACAGCACAGCATAAAACAATATGACAGAAGTTGGATCACCTGTATCTGTCACATTAATAAAACATAGTTTAGTTTTTTAAATTTTTTAAATTTTATTTATTTATTAGGGAGAGAGAGAACAAGAACAAAAGCACAAGCGGGGAAGGGAAGAAGCAGACTCCCCACTGAACAGGGAGCCTGATGCGGGGCTCAATGCCAGAACCCTGGGATCATGACCCAAGCCAAAGGCAGGTGCCTACCTGACTGAGCCCAAAGCATCGATAGTTTAAAGTCACTTTTAAAAATTCCAAATTGGATCATGAAACAGCCACAATGTAAATGATTCTGGTTTTGTCTGAGGCTGTGCTGTGTGCATTTTCCCTTTAGGCTCATGAGTGCCCAGTAGGAAGAGTGGGCTATAGGACCAGCCTCTGGCGGAAAGAAACACCCTTCTTATGATGTGGCAGTGACCTGATTACTTTTGTGGCAGGGCGGGGTCAGGACCCACGCGTCCAGTCGTGAGCCCCCTTGGATTAGTATTTGCGGCCTGGCTCACCCGCAGACTTTCTGGCTACACTTGGGCTTAGTTTATGGCTCAGGCCATGGGTCACTGGGCAGAAAGGGCTACTCATCAGAGGCTTGCGTCAGAAGCATATTGTCACAGATAGGAATGGGCGTCCTTACACGGTGCTTCCATCTGACCCCCAGGAACGCCAAGCAAGACGTGGATGACGAGTACGGCGTGTCCCAGGCCCTTGCTCGGGGCCTGCAATCCTATTACGCCGTGGCCCATGCTGTCACTGAGAGAGTGGATAAGCAGTCGGCGCTTATGGTGAATGGTGTCCTCAAACAGTACCAGGTAAGGTTGGAGGGGACGCATGCACACAGCAGTGTCAAGGTTCCCCGGTGGTAGGTGGCTGCTGAAGTCATATTCCAGTCTTTCTCTTGGGACACAACGCTCTTCCCCTCTGAACCTCCGTCTCCCCATGTGGGAAGCAGGGGCCTGAGTTAGCTTCGCCTCCAGGAGGGGAGGATCTCCTGGTTGCTTAATGCATGCCAGGCTGGGTGGGAGGCCGCTACCCACTTGCTTCTCAACTACCCTATTTAGTAGGTGCTTCCGTCTCTGCATTTGATGGGGGTGGGGGACAAGGAGGAGGAACAGGGAAGTGCAGCTATTCCTCAAAATCGCACAACTCAGGAGTGGCCAAGCCAGGACAGAGCCCAGCCTGGGTGCACAGGTGCTCAGCGCGTGGTCCCTGGAGCCCTGCCATGTGTGGCAGTTAAATGGCAGCAGCCCTGCTTCCCGGTGGCCCTTCCGGGTAGAAACTCAGCTGTTTGAAAGTATACCAGAAAAAGAGATTTTATAGACCTATCACCAGCACAGCAGCCCTGTGATTTTATAGGAGTGATTGCTGAAGATGAGGCCAAGAAACCAAGGAGTGGACTAATAGAAAGCAAAATACTAAAACTCCTGGTGGCCACAGGTGGTTCATGGCTGGGCCGACCTTGTGCCTAGCTGTGCTGTGTCTCTGCAGTGCAGGGAATGCTCTCGTACAGACTTGGGCTTCAGTCCTGACCGCTCGCCTCTCTCCTTGCAGATCAAAGGCTTGGAGTGGCTGGTGTCCCTGTACAACAACAACCTGAATGGCATCCTGGCTGATGAGATGGGCCTGGGGAAAACCATCCAGACCATCGCTCTCATCACGTACCTCATGGAGCACAAGCGGATCAACGGACCCTTTCTCATCATAGTACCTCTCTCGTAAGTGCTCTCACCCCTAGGTGGGTCTGGATTGTCCAGCAGGGAGGCCCTGCTGCTTGGGTTCACCTCATTAGCTCTTTAAAGACACCATCTCCAAATACAGTCCCATTCTGAGGGGACTTGGGGGGACACAACTCAGCCCCCGGTATCCTGCCTCTGGTTTCAAGGGGCAGGATAGGAGAAGGGTGGGTGAGGGAGTGCCCATCCATCATCCCTGTTGGGGCAGCTCTCACAAGATGACTTTGAGGTCCCCTTCAAGTTCCCCAACCAGCACGTTCTACACAAGGTGTTGCAGGAGCCAGACAAGCTCCCGCTAGCAGAGTGGAGCTGAGCCGTTTGAGTAAATGTCCTTAACTGTTCCTCCCTGGGGCACTGAGCCCTCCGGTCCATGTCCCAGCCTGGCCCCCGCAACCCCAACGCTTAGTGTGATAGGATCTGGGTCCTCCCACCGAGTCCTGAAGAGGCTCTTACTCACCACCTCGTGGCACTCCTGGCCACCTCCTTCCGGCAGGCAGCCCTCTTCCTAGCTCAGCATTGCCACAATATGGTTCACCTGCCCCAGAGTTTTTCTAGAAGTCCTAGGGCTGGCTCTCATGGACCCAGCTCGGGTTTCATGTTGTGCATGAAACCAGTCACAGGCCTGGGGTATGGTCTATCCTGGTGTATCTGTAGTCTACACTTGGCCTGGCCCTGGATGGGAACCCACCACCACCACCTTAGGCCAGCACTCAGCAGCGACCACTTCATCTTCAAATCAGCTGTCCAGGGGGAGAACAGGAAGCTGAGTGCTCATACCCCGATCCCACAGGAAATAAGATAGCCTCCTGCTTTTAAGACGGCCTGGCCGCCAGAGGCCATATGGCCATTCTGGAGGGTCCCAGAATTCTCCGGGAGTTTACTTGGAGAAGTTTATTTCTTCCTTCTGCCTTCCCTCCTTCATGGTCCTGTAAACTTGGCTGCCCTGCTAGGAACAGATCCGCATGAAGAGAGAACTGTTCTCACAGTGCGACAGAAGGTCCCAGCCTGAGGACAGATGGCCTTGCCGCCTCCCCCGTCATAGCCAGACCCAGCTTCTCAGCTTTGTGCTGCACTTGCCCATGCACTGTCTTCCGGCCCACCAGTGACTGGAGTACCCCCTTTTTAGCTCCTGCGCCCCTCTGCTTGAGTGTGAAGTTTGACTTCATCTCCCCCAGAGTAGTTCATTCCAGCATGCTGTCCTACAGTGTAGGTGTTTTGTTTGTAACTTTTCATTTTGAAATTATTTCACTTATAAACAATTACAAAAATAGAATAAAGATTTCCCATATTCCTTTTTATTAGCTTCCCAAATCTTTCCTAACTCCAGGACAGTTATAAAGACAACTGGTCTCCTTTAGGTGATGGGTGCCAGTTTCCCCACATAATCTTAGGAGTTTCCCTTTGTAATTTGTAAGTTCCTGATGGCGAGGCACTTAGAGACCACGGAAAGGTCCCATTTCTCATCATACTCTCCCAAGAGATTTCCACATCCATCAGATGAGTCTGGCTTGGGACCCCTTTCCCTGTGGGAAGGGCCGATGGTGGCTTTCTTTCCATTGCTCCTCCTACATGTGTGGGAGATCCACTCTAAGGAAGAACTGTGCCTTTTCCATGTATTAATTTATTTATGTAACTCTATCTGAAAGTGGCCGAATGGACACATTCATTATTTTGTTACTTAAGTTGTTCCAGATTTGGTCTGGGCAGACCCTTCAGGTTGATTTCCCATTTCCTGGTTCCACGTCCTGGTCATTGTATTGTGGTGTTTGCTTTAGAATAGTTTTAGCTTTACCGAAAAGTTGCAGAGGTACTCTCGAGGGCTCTGTGTGCCCTCCCCCAATTCCCCTGTTGATAACATCTCACATGACTGGTACGTTTGTCACAACTCAGGAACCAGCGGGCACATCACTGTTAACTAACCTCCAGACTTGATTCAGCATTCACTACTTTTCTCCTGATATTCCATTGCCTTTCCAGGATTCCATACTGCTGTTCCTGGATCCCACACTGCATTCAGTCTTCCTGTAGCCTTCGCCCTCTGTGGTCTGCGAGCGCACCTTGCTTTCCATGTTTTTGTTGATCTTGGCATTTTCAAGGAGGACAAGTCAGGTGTTTCGTAGGGTGTCCCTCAGTTTGTGTCTGTCTGGTAATTTTCTCCTGCTTGGACAGGATGGTGGGCGTGGGGGCCAAAGAGCACAGGGGTGAAGGGCCCCTGTCATGACGTCATTTCGGGGGTCGTTACTGTCAGTGTGCCTTGTCCCCTGTGATATTGACCTTGATCACATGGTTGAGGTCCTGCTCATCAGGTGTCTGCCCTGTGAAGTTAGTCTTTCTTCCCGTTCCATATACTGTATTCTGGAACAGTCCCTAAGCCCAGCGCCCATGTAAGTGGGCAATTAAGCTCTACCTCCTTGAGGGGCAAATAGCTCTATAAATTCTTTAGACTTCTTCTGTGCAGAAGATATATTTCTTCTCCCCATTTGTTAATGTATTTAATCATTTATATCAGTGTAGACTCATGGGTACTTATTTTATACTTTAGTCTGTACACCAATACTAGTGTGTCTTGTTCTCGAATCATCCCAGCGTTAGCCATGGGGAGCTTTTAGTTGACTGCTCTGTCCCTTTGACATGGCCCCATTGTTGTGGGGTTTTGAGACACTTAGTTGTATTTCAGCACCTGCTTTACTTTTACATTTGCTATCTGAGGCCTAGAATCAGCCATTTCTCTAAGAAGCTCTGGCCTCTGTTCTTAGAGAACTGTATTAGAAACCAAGAGCTGGGTGCTAGGGGTGCCCCTCGCTTCTGAAGCTTCCTTACTGGCAGGCCCTGTCAGCGGACAGCACTAGGATATAATTGTATGTGTTTAATGTGATTTGTGTCTAGTCATGGCCAACAGCTGTGTCTCACTCAGAACCACGGAGCTCCTAGCTCTTCTTATTTTTTCATTCACAGTGTACATCACTGGCTGCGTATACGTGTACGGCACTTTCCAAGTAGTTAATCCATGTGAAACAACTTTGCCAATTAGAGTACAGTGTTTGGGTTCAGTTTTTTTTGTCTCTTGGCACAGTTTCCAATCAAAATACCTTTTTCCAAGATAATATAAGTCAGCTTCCATGTGTTTATCTTCAGGCTTTTTACACCCATGTCCCACCACACAAGGGTCTGGTCCATCAGATGACATCTCCTCCCGGCCAGAAGAGCTCCTTTTGCCCAAGGGAGCAGTTTTAGACGTCAGGCATCCAGCTGTCCCATCCATCTGTTGAGACGAACAACTGTCCACCATGAGTTTGCTTGTCCTGCCTCCCACTAGACTCTGTCTCCCCGCCTGGCTCCTCAGTCTTCCCTGCCCCCGACTCTCTTGGCTCTTCTCCCCTCCTACTACAGATGTTCCCCACACCTCATGTTTTGGCCCTCAGTTTCTTTCTTGGTGCCCTGTCTGCCTTTGCTCCATACAATAGAGTCCGGACTTCAGTGACTATACCAGGGCAATCTTGCTGATCCTCAATAATGCCTCATCTGCAGGCCCAGTGGCTCCAAGATGCTAGGGTCCAAGCTTCTAGAGTTTTCTGCTCATCTGCCCTTAATGTATGACTTCTGCCTTAACCTTCTTACCTCATGGTTGCAAGATAGCTGCACTGCCTCCATCATTTCATCTGGGTTCCCAGGTTGGTGAACAGGGCAAAGAAGAACTGGTTCTCCCCTCTCTCCATGCTCCTTTGAGAGCTTTCCCCCACTTTACCCCAGCAACTTGAGCTTCATCTCATTGGCTCTAACTGCATCCAGCTGGTTGGCCTGGCTACTGAGGAGCCTGGGAGCTAGGGGCTTAAGGTAAAGACAGCATCACCCTCAGTGGGTCTTCTTGCGGCAGGGAGCTGGGTAAGCCACAAGCAGTCTCTTCCACTCGACCTTTGAGTCCTGTCTTTATAAACTACCCAGACTAGACTTTTTGAGTAAGTTCCCTTTCTTACTGAAAACGGAATATTCCAGTATTTCTTAGGGAACTCACCTCCCGGGAACTTGGACTTGTCATCACCCTCACCCGAGGCTCCGTCTCTTGTCCCAGGTGAATTATTTCTCCTCGTCTACCTTCCACCTGCCCCCGCGCCTGGTCCCTGCCTGTTTCTCTGTCCCTGCTCTTCCTGGCCTTGCTCGTCCCATGGAGGAGCAGATGAGAGTCTACTCTCCTGCTCTGCACCCAGTCCTCCAGCCCTCCGTCCGAGGCCAGGGCGCCTTCACCATCTCCATTGTCTCTTACCAGGCCGGAGCCTGCAGTGGCTGGCCATTTTCATTTCGAGGTGGCACAGAGAGCCTACAGTGTCCCCTGTGCTCCCTGATCTCCCCAGCATACCTCCAGCACGGCTCTGAGCCTAAACTGAGGCACTGTGAATCTGCGGGTTTCCTGGCATCAGGCCTACAGCGCATGGCGTGTTCTCAGAGGGGCCTGGAACCCCATAGCAGTGACAGGACTGGTCTCCCAGGTTCAGCTCCTGGATCTGGCCTTCTGCAGCCGCCTAGCTCCTGCCACCCTAGCAGCAGCTGCCCCTGTACCTGCCGCCACACCTCTGTGTGTCCCTGGTCCTCTCACCTGGGCATGACCCCCTCCTTCCCCCAGACGGTCGGTTACTTGGCCAGCTCTGAGCATCACAGCCACGTCGGCCTCATGCCTCAGTGGACATCGGCATAGACAGGAGCTATTGATGAACGAATAAGAACCTGACTGTCCCTTCCTTGTTTCCATCAGCACGCTGTCAAACTGGGCATATGAATTTGACAAGTGGGCCCCCTCTGTGGTGAAGGTGTCCTACAAGGTAGGTCACAGTCTGAAGGGATGGACATGCGTGAAGTCAGGGTAGGAGAGTGGGGCGTACAGATGAGCGAAGAAGGAAGTCCACTTGCATGAGTGGTGTGACGTATATGCGCACGTTTTCCTATGTTGTACTCATGGGATCATGCTGTTGATGCAGGGTTTGGGTCATTTATTTATTTCCAAGTAATGCTGCTTTTGTAAATGATGCCATGGACTCAGTTCGTGGAATCTGGTGCCATCAGTGCTTTCACTGGAAGATTTCATTATTGTCACCTGAGCTTTGGTTAAAACCCATTCATGTAGGATGCCTTAACGAGTATGCCTGTGGTCTACAGGACATGGGACTTGTGGGCCATATCTAGATCAATTTACCGCATGAGGTAGAAACTAATTGTGCTTGTTATCTTAGTGGGGAAACTGAGGCAGAGTGGGCAGCCCTCATGCAGCCAGGTTGTGTCCCTGTGCTGTGAGGCTCTCTGCCACATGATGGGGAGGAGGGGGTCCTGACACTGGGAACAGTGTGTGCAGGGAGAACTTGTTACCTTTAAGGAGCTAAGAATAGTTCTGCCGGCAAGAGCTTATGGGATTCAGTGAAGTTCAGTCAGCCTGGAATATGAGCCTGGAGAAAGCACCAGGTTTATACCCTGGGGCCCTGGTCACATGGGTCAGGGGTTTGGAACTGGGGAGGGATGGGGCAGGTTTGCTAACTGGGGAGAAGCTGGAGCTACATCAGGGAGTGGTCAGCTGGGCCACACTCACATGGGAAGCCTTGAGGCAGCGGCCCTGGTTTCCAGCTAGGAGGCCTGAGAGGAGCCCTGGGATGAGGAGGGAGCTGACTGGCCACAGAGACCAGGGCAGGTGTAGGGCAGACAACAAGCTTCCCAGAGGCCCCCGGCTGCCCATGGCCCGCATGCCTTTCTCCTCTGCCTGCAGTTGCCACTCTGCACGCAGGGTTGGAGGACAGGCCCAGCAGCCTTGCCTAGCGCCTTTCCACAGCAGCCACTGTGGCCCTAGGGCTGAGCCGTGCATGCGTTCTCTCCCTCACAGGGTTCTCCAGCAGCCAGACGTGCTTTCGTCCCCCAGCTCCGAAGTGGCAAGTTCAACGTCTTGCTGACGACTTACGAGTACATCATTAAGGATAAGCACATCCTTGCGAAGGTAGCATGTCCTTGTGTAAAACACACCAAACCCCCCATGGTCACGTGGTGTCAGTGAACACGTGATCCAGGGTTATCCTATGTATGTCACACAGACCAGCTCCTCAGAGCTTCTGCCCAAAGAGCTTCATCACATTCGGTGTCCCCCGACCTGCCAGCCCTACCGTTGTTGTGCCTGGCAGGGTTATGGTGAGGCCAGTCTTGTCTCTGCCTGACTCTCATGGCCTCGGCCCTCCTTCCCTGCTAGCTGTACCACCCCCACCACAGCCCTCAGGACACCATCCCGCAAAGCAGGTATGATTTCAGCATTCAGGGCTGAGACTTTGAGGCCCTTTGTGTTCTATTGGCCTTGGGCTGCTAGGCTGGCACGCATTTGGTGGGGCTTGTACAGGCCTAGGAGCCTCTCAGCTGGCATAGTTGTGAAGTCTGACCATCAGTGAATCACTGAGACCATGCCTTGGCCCAGATTTAAAATAAGCCTGGTTCCTTGCCTGCAAAAGGCCATTTTCCCAGTTTGAAGGCTAAAGGTGATGCCTCTGTTCTGACCACTACCCATCCAGTAGAGAGAAGGTCGAGCAGTGGTTTTTTGACCCAGGGCTGGATGTGTTCACAAGTCACCTCTAGGGGCTCGGTTATTGTAATGACTTGGGGTGCTTCCTGTCCATCTCCCAGCTTACACATAAGGGAACAGAGGCCCAGGGAGCTGGGGTCTAGCGAGCAGGCTCTTCCCCTCGGGCTTGTGGTGCAGATTAACCCGTCTGACTTAGGGCAAAGCCTGGCCCATCCCAAGCCCAAGAACGAGGCTCTGAAAATCCTTATCTGACAGCGTCATTAGTGAATGTCAAGGCCAAGCGACGGAGACTCGTCATGGGAGATGGCCGCCTTGCCCTTGCCCTGGTCAGCTCTGCCTTTTCACTCCGGGCGCCTGACACGCACCACCTCACTCAGGCCTCACTGTGCCCCCTGGCGGTGGAAGCTGAGGCAGAGAGCAGTTCTGAGGCTCATCATGGGGTTCTGCAGACTTAAAGCACGATTCAGACCTGGGGCTCCCGCCTGTAGACTCTCGCCTACTGTGAGGATCCACGTCTAGCCCGTGTCTGTCGGTCGTGTAGCCACCGGCAGGCTCTGGGCACGGCCCCAGCCCTTTGGGGCTCACTGTCCGAACTTACCTATGGCACTCCTATTTTTAGAGGCACAGCCTGATGCCTGGAAAATGTACCCATTTCTGAGCCACATTCCCTGTAGACCCCCCACGCAGGGCCCTCTCTAATCAGTGAGGGGGTCGTTATTTGGAGGATTTTTCTGTGCTACGTTTAAGCATATAATTTGGGGGGAACCAGAGTACTGTTCTGCAGCTCGTTCACCCAACAGTAGGTCAGGGGAGTGTCTCTGGTGTGCCTGTCTGCACCCCATGCTTCATAGAGGTGCTGTTGTGTGACTGTCACCTAGTGAGCCGGTCCCTTTGGTCCGGGGACCTCGTCATGCTCAAGTTCTTCACCCGAATATGCTGGCCCATCTGGAGACTTGCCTAGTGGTAGGGAGAGTCAAGCTCAAGTGGGGGCAGCCCCGCTGCTGCCCCTCCCCTGACTGCTTGCTCTTGGGCCCACAGATCCGTTGGAAGTACATGATTGTTGATGAAGGCCACCGAATGAAGAACCACCATTGCAAACTGACACAGGTCCTCAACACTCACTACGTGGCCCCTCGCCGCCTGCTGCTGACGGGCACGCCGCTGCAGAACAAGCTCCCCGAGCTCTGGGCGCTCCTCAACTTCCTGCTGCCCACCATCTTCAAGAGCTGCAGCACCTTCGAGCAGTGGTTCAACGCGCCCTTCGCCATGACCGGAGAAAAGGTCTGTGCGCGTGGCTGGCTGCGTGCCGGCGGTAGGGCAGGGAGGGGAGCCATGGTCGTGGGCCGTCCGTAGAGGAACTGTTCCTGAATGGACAGTGCCAGGCTCCGCTGGCTTCTCTCTGGTGTACGCTGAGGGCCCGGGGCTGAAGGCTTCACTGAGCAAGCTGCCTTTGCACCGAGACTGACGGGCAGAAATCAAGAGAGTGAACTCTGGGGAGTCTCTGGGGCTTCCCTGACCCGGTGCCTCAGGCCCAGGGAGGGCAAGGAATCTGGCCCTGTGGCAGCTGTGCGACTGGCAGGGCACAGCTGGAGCTCCTCGGGGTCCTGTCGGTGCCTATAGAGAGTTCAGATTTCACCCTAAGGGCAGCAGAAGGCTCAGCCAGTTTCAAAGGAGCAACGTGGTCAGAGTCTGTATATTTTGTTTTTAAAGAGTGCTGTTGACCAGTGGCTCTTGATGTCTGTATGGCTGTGGGTGGTGTCGCCAGCCTGCAAACCAGACTACAGCACTGCCGTCGGGGGCCAGGTCTTTATCTGCCTGATGAAGTCCCCAAGCTGGCTCCCATTGTGAGCCTCCTGTGTCGTTGGGGTTTGGGGGGAGGGGGGTTGTGGGCAGGTCGTGTTTTCTGTTGAAGGAGGCTGTGGCTGGAACCTGTGAGAAACTGGGCACAGTTGCAGAGGCTGGGGGTTGGTGAGCGTCACTCCCTACGGTGGCTGGGCTGCCCGGAGCTGTTGCTGTGTCCGGCCCAGGCCAGCCGGTGCCACCTTACCATCATTCGCGAGGTACCCTCTCCTTGGCGCCCGTGGAGACAGAAGCCCTTCTGAAGGAGAAACCGTGGTTTTTCCAAGAGTCTCCAGAGAGCAGCTCCCCAGTGTTCAGACTTCCAGGATCCTCATTCTAAGCAAATGTTCTGGTTTTATTTATTTTTAAGTTTAGCAAAAGTTCTAAAGCTCTACTGAGAGATGATCATGGGACCCAGAGGGATAAGTTTAAGTGTGGTCTGTTTGACTCTTTAATTTTTAAAAGTTTAGCTTCTTAGCAGAGTATCAGACACCTTGGGAGAGCAGAGTTTCTTTCCCTCTGTCCCTGCCAGGCTGAAATGAGAGGATTTGGGGCTCCCAGTGACAGCCCTCCATGAGGACCACCCATTTCACACCAACAGTTCTATAAACGTGGTGTTCTCCACCTTTCGTTTGGATGTGTTGGCAGGTTTCCAGAAACATGAGTTTATATTACTCTTGGGGAAACAACCAACTATCCTGTGTGTTTCTTTCCATGAGGCCTGTGGGGTGTGGTTCCCTGGAGCCTTGGTTTCTATACCCTAAGAATTCTGTGGAAGGTCCCAGGTCCCCAAAGTAAAGGAAGACGGTGCCCCACCAAGCCCCCTAAAGCATTCGGCAGTCTGAAACTGAGGACCAGGCGACTCTGGATGACCCTGCCTACCGCTCTCTGCATCCCCCCTCTTTCCTTTGGAGATAATCTTGTTTGCTTGTCTCACGGGGGTGCCAGGTGGACCTGAACGAGGAGGAGACGATTCTCATCATCCGTCGTCTCCACAAAGTGCTGCGGCCCTTTCTGCTCCGGCGGCTCAAGAAGGAAGTCGAAGCCCAGTTGCCTGAGAAGGTAATGGATTGTTGGGAGTGGACGAAGCCTCGGTGCGGTGTCGCACCAGGGCTTTCCCAGAGTGGGCCCAGTCCGGTGGCGCTCCAGTGGTCCAGGTTGTTTCTCTCGTGGCCCTGGTCTTGCTTCAGCTTTGTTGTGTCCACGTGACTTGAGGATGGCCGTTCACACGCGCTGGCTCTGTAACATGGAGGCGGGTGTGGCTTAGAGTGGGGAAGCCCCCCTCTTGTCTGTGGACCCGATGCCTGGCGGGTCCCATCCGCCCACATCCGGCAGTGCTTAGCAGCTGTGGGCTGCTCGTGGGCCCCCTCACACCACAGGATGGCTCTGGCTTGTGGTCCCAGTCCCCCGGCTACCCTCCCAGGACACCCTCCACTCCCCCTTGCAGTACTTGCCCTTTGGTTCCCAGTGGGCTGTAGAGGAGCCTTGGGAAGATAGCCAAGTTGCCCCTTCAGGCCAAGGACATCCCCTCTACGTTTCTCTGTCCCACTGCACCTACCATAGCCCATCTCCCCTTGCTCTCTGGCTATGGGGGCTTCTTCCAAGCACATGTCCTAGGGTCCAGGATAGTGCCTCTGAGATGCTCCGAGACCAGAGATGGGCCCAGGCTGGGTGTTAGTCTCAGGGAGTCTCCCCCTAACTGACTGGTGATGTGTGTCCCCCACAGGTGGAATACGTCATCAAGTGTGACATGTCTGCACTACAGCGAGTGCTCTACAGGCACATGCAGGCCAAGGGGGTGCTGCTCACCGACGGCTCCGAGAAGGACAAGAAGGTTAGACATGGGCCCCTCCCCTTCCCTGTCTGGACGTCCAAGGCCGTGGTGGGGGGACTCGAGCATCCTATTATCAGCAGAGCCTTCTGCCTCCTTGGAGTTTACTGTGGAGGTTAAGGCCTGATCTGGTGACCATCCTGAGGGCATCGAATGACTATAGTTAAATCATAGCTGGTGGGAACGGGTTCATCTGGTAAGGCTGACTGATCAGGGGCTAATGACCCATCTCCAGGGAGTCCCCCAAGACCCTCCCAGTCTGTCACTGTCTGGTGTCCTCTGCTTATGAAATGCTGGCCTCCTGCAGATGCATCCATCGACAGGGCGGAGCCCAGCGCGACCCCCAGCAGAGTTTTAGAATGTTCTCACCTTCCCAGCTGGGAAAGAGCTGACTCAACAGCCATGGCCACTAAGCCCCTTCACCTTGTTACTAAGTGAGGTTGAAGTGATATGGAGGGAGGACTGGGCTGCCACCTCTGGGACTGCTCTGAGGCTGCAGACCCCACCCATCCCAGCTCCCCTCATCAGGACAGAAATGTCCTTCCAGGTCCCTCGATTCTGCGCCCCATGTCTCCTCCCCATGTCTTCCTTTCCATGTGTCCTGTGGGCCCTTTCTTCCCTGAGCGGGTGCAGCAGCATGTTTCCTGGGTTACTTCTCGGCCCGCAGCAGGCACCCACCCCTGCGTCCGTCCTTCTCTCTGTAGCCAGAAATCTTCCTGAGTTGTCATGGCCCATCTGACTGCAGCCCCCCAGGGACTCCCCACAGTGCCCACAACCAAGGAAAACGTTTGTCTTTCAGCCTCAGCCATTTACCGTTCTTACTTCCCTCCTGTCCTGCCAGCCCCTCCCGCGTACTGGCCATCTGTGCTTCCCCAGAGCTGGCTTCGAGCCCTCTGTGCTTCCACAGGAGCCAGCCCCTTGCTCCCAGTTACTCTGCCACAAGCCACACCTCCTCTGAAGTGTCCCGTTCTGTAGTCTTCCTCCCACTGCACCCCCAACCCCGCCCGGGGATCAAGACCCAGTGCGGGCCTCTCTTCTGCCTCCCCAGGGCAAAGGTGGTACCAAGACCCTGATGAACACAATCATGCAGCTGAGGAAGATCTGCAACCACCCGTACATGTTCCAGCACATCGAGGTGAGGCCAACTGCCAGGCACAGCAGGCCCTCCCTTCTCAGAGAGCTGCAGTGTCTCTCCCTGACGGCTTTTTTAAAAATACTTTTTAATATCTTAAATAGGTAATGCCTGTACAGTGTTTCATTATTGATTTTCTGTTCATAAGTGATTGTTGTAAAGAATCCAAACAATGTAGGGAAATACATGATAGAAACGAAAGCTCCAGAAAGTCTGCCCTCAGAGAGCCACGGAAAGCATTCCGAGACTCTTCTTTGGGGTTATTTTTCCCACCTGATAAGGTCCCACGGCCTCTGCTGCTTGGCACACTAGCTTTTCCCACTCAGTGACATGGGGGGCTGTTCCTGGTTTGGAGCATCGAGAGCAGCTATTTTTGTCATGAAATCTCTGGGTCAGAACTTTTTTGGGCCACAATACCATTTGAGAGTCTGGATTCTTGCTTCTGAATTGCGCATGTATGTCTGTACTGAAGTCTCGGGATCTCTGCAAATCCCTGTTGTCCCTGGGAGTCCGTCCCGCCATTCCAAGGCTGGTCTCAAATCCTTGTGCGCTCATTTCGGTGGTTAACAGTGTTCCATCGTGACTGAGTTTTCTTGGTTGAAGAAGCCCAAGGGAAGGGACATCAGCAGAATAGAGAAGCAGTGTGCAGCGTCCGTGTGTGGCCCCGGAGCCACTGTGGATCACTGAGGACCAGTGTGGGAGCTCCGAGGTGTGGGCCTGAGTCGCCTCTTCCTGCGCTGCGCTGACCTATCTCTCATTCTGTTGCAGGAGTCCTTCTCCGAGCACTTGGGTTTTACCGGTGGCATCGTGCAAGGGTGAGAAGCTGCCCAGTGAAGGGGGCGGGCATGCTGTCCACATGAAGGTCTTTTTCACTTCTTGACTGGCTTCATTGCTCTCGTCACATTTGTCCAATTTCAGAGGCTATATTTGTGGCAGAAAATTTAGAAAATACAGACAAACCCAAAAAAGGGACTAGAAATTCTCCATTAATCTTGAGAGGCAGACCTGACTTCCAGGCCCCGTAGTGCCACATCTGGGCATTGTGACCCTTGACAGCCTTCTTAATTACTCTGAGTCTAAACTGTGACTGCTAAGAGAGATGGTATTCGATCTACCTTGTCAGGGGTGGTTTTTTCCAGCATGTTTTTGGGTTTGTTTGGTTTTTTTAAGATTTTATTTATTTATTTGAGAGAGGGCGAGCGCATGCATGAGCAGGGGGAGAGGCAGAGGGAGAAGGTTCCTGGGATCATGACCTGAGCTGAAGGCAGACACTTAACCAACTGAGCCACCCAGGTGCCCCTCCAGCAGTGATGATGCAACCAGGCTTCATTAAGCCCTGCTGTTGGACGTGGGCACCCCGTCTAGGTTTCCTCATTGCAAACAGCCTTGTTACAGAGCTGAGGCCACCAGCAGTTCTGTGAGCTAGTAAACAGTTTTGGAGAACAGAGGCACCAAATACAAGATCAAAAAGTTGTTTTGCTATATATTTTTTTATACCAAATTGCCTCATGGGGAGCTCACAGACCTGGGTTCGAGTCCTAGCCCTGGCACATCAGCAGCCATGTCACGCTGTCTCCCCAGCCTCAGTCTGCACAGCTGTAAGCCAGGGGTGGTTGACTAGAGAGAATGAGAGAAGGCGCAGTGGTCCTTAACCCTGTGTGGGGCGCGGAGTGGGCACACCGGCGTGAGCCTTTGGTCCTGGAGGTTCTCTCATGGACTAGGGAGGAGGCCTCGCTTCCTGTTTGCCGATAGCATCTCTTCTCATTCTTTTTTTTTTTTTTTTTTTTTTTTTTTTANGATTTTATTTATTTATTCGACAGAGATAGAGACAGCCAGCGAGAGAGGGAACACAAGCAGGGGGAGTGGGAGAGGAAGAAGCAGGCTCATAGTGGAGGAGCCCGGTGGGGCTCGATCCCACAACGCCGGGATCACGCCCTGAGTCAAAGGCAGACGCTTAACCGCTGTGCCACCCAGGCGCCCCTCTTCTCATTCTTAAAAGTATTTGAGTTGGATGACAATCATGTGCTCACCCTTGACCAAGAATGGCCCTAGTATATTTTAGTTGGCTTGAAATGGCTTTGCTGAAACTTCTTAGAGGTCAGCGGGTCTGTCTAGGAAGCCACTTCTGTGCCCTTGACCCCCATGATGAGCAGCTTGCGCAGGCGCCCAGGTCAACCTGGAGATGGGAGGTGCGCTTCCTCCTCGCTCTCTGTCTACAGAGTGCCGTCGCTAATGTTGTGTTCTTCCTCCACTCCTTGCTCACCAGGCTGGACCTGTACCGAGCCTCGGGGAAGTTTGAGCTTCTCGATAGGATTCTTCCCAAACTCCGTGCCACCAACCACAAAGTGCTGCTCTTCTGTCAGATGACCTCCCTCATGACGATCATGGAAGATTATTTTGCGTATCGTGGCTTTAAATACCTCAGGCTCGATGGTGAGTGTGACCAAGAGAGATGTTTGTGGAGAGATTTGTTATGCACAACTGACAAAGCTTCTGGCTGGTGTACCCTCCTTCACGAGGCAGAGCAAGACCCAGAGACTGGGTTTAGCATCAGGAGTGAGCGTAGCACGTTCAGTGACACACAGGTTTGCAGGACTGGGAGGGAGAGCTCTGCAAGTATTGTGGCTGGATCAGAGCCTGTGGCCTAGGAGAGTGGCCCACCTGGATCTGACACCATGTCTCCTAAACACAAGGCTTACGGTCTTTGTACTGCAACTTGGGGTCCAGTGGTTGTGGTCCTCTTTTGGTGGGAAGTGGCAGAAGTCCACCTCCTGTGGACATCAGGAAAAAGTATACTGAGCCCCAGGGGTTAGCTTGCTTCAGGTGCAGCTGGATCCATGTGTCTAGATGATATTGCTGGGGCTTTTCTCAAGCTCTTCGTCCCACTGTCTTCCATCTTAGCTTCGTTCTCAGGCATCCTGTTCAGGCTCTCCTTATATTTTTTCAGTGTCCCCGACAGAGGGTGCAGCCCATCTTTTCCCCCCACAGGTCCAAGGACTGGCTCTCATTAGGTTGCTGTAAGCCACATGCCCTTTTCTCCACTGCCAGATGGTTGTAGAGCTGTCACTCGTCAGGCCTGGAGCTGGAATCAGGCTCATCCGTGCCCAAACCATGTGCACTGAGGGTAGTGGGTGAGGGAGAGAGGGAGCTGGTGATGCAGGATGACAGCAGGTTCTCCTGGGAACAGTGCTTAGCTTCGACCCTCGTACTCTTCTGGGAAGCTGTGTTTCTCGGCCTTGATCCCAGCACATGGGAGTCCCAGGGAGGAGGGTGCTGAGTGAGATGGTGACAGCATGCTGGGCATGTGTTCTGACCCATGTTGACTGGCCGGGGAGGCACTAGAGGAAGTCCCTGCGCTGTGTCCAACTGTGAGAGTGCACGGACTCACCGGAAGAGTGAGCTTGAGAGCTGCTGGCTTGAACACGATTAAGTCGGTAGCTTCTTTCCCACAGCTTCTCAGCGCTTTGATTGCAACTCATTGCCAGGTGCATTTCCCTGGCAGGATGCCCCAAACCTCTGTACCTTCATTTGTTTTTTGCTGTGCAGCTGGTGGAACTGTGGTTTCACAGACTACAGACCTGTGGTTGCTGGGCTCATCGCCTGTCGGTCTCTGGCCTCCCCACCCTCACCCACAGCATGCCCTTTGTGCCCGTCTTGCCTTCTGTCAGCCTGGTCTTGGAGTTCCGTCCAGGGTAACCTTTATAAGCACAAATGACAGTGTGTATCTCCCTGTGTCCCTGCCTCCTTCTGGGACCTCCTTCCCACTCCTTGGAGACTGAAAACTGCACCCCTGCCAGTGGTATGGCCAGGCCTCTCCAGTTCGCTCGCCCGTCCTTCAGGGGCCAGGCCTTGTGCGTGCTGGTCCTAGTCTGTGTCACCATGCCAATCCTCAGGAGAGGCTCTAGATGGAGAGCATATTCCCACCTGCCCCAGCAGCTGTTCATTTGCCCCGTTTCTTTCCTTGTCCTCCATGGTGAGGAGAGGACTTTTGTCCGCTACTCAGTACCCATTTGGTCACAGACCAGCTCTGGCAAAGTACAGACAAAAGGCAGGGGCTCAGCAACATGTTGTGAGATGGAACCTTCCACTATCAGAGCAGTGAGAGTGAGGGTGTGGGCTGGCATGGGGGCAGCAGGCACTTCAGCATGAGCTGCTCCTTCCCTGCTCTAGGCCTCAGCCCTTCCTCAGGAAGGGGCAGCTGGGGGCATGCCTGGAGCCCAGGCTCCTGTGGGCATTGGGTCTCCGTGCTATTCATCATGATGGTTGGGCAAGTGGCTGGAAGCGTTTAATTTTTTTTTTTTTTTTTTTTTTAGATTTTTTATTATTTTGACAGAGCGCGAGCATAAGTAGGGGGAGCGGGGGAGGGGGAGGCAGGCTGTCCACTGAGCAGGGAGCCTGATGCAGGGCTCGATCCCAGGAGCTCAGGATCATGACCTGAGCTGAAGGCAGATGTTTAACCTACTGAGCCACACAGGCGCCCCTAATTTTCATTTCATCACCAAAAATGAGTCCTGATTTGCCAAAGGCACCTTTGCTCTGAGCTGGCAGCAACCCAAGGAGCTTATGTGCCCCTCTAGTGCTCACAGTGCTGGAGATCGTGTCCTGAATGGTCACAGGAGAGTCCCTGTGACTCCAGGAAGAGGGGGAAGCCATTCCTGCTTGCAGGGAAGAGTCCCTGTTAGGGGGCACCTGTGTGCTTGCCTGCAGAAGAGTCTCTGTGAATAGAGAAACCCATTGTCCTCGTTCCGGGCACCATGCCCTGGCACCCGCCCTGTGTAGTGCTCGCATAGGGCCCGTTTGACTCCGAGTTGACACAGTGGCCTGTTGGCAATCCTTTTCATCTCCTGGGGTGGGAGGCGTGGCATTGGCTCATGTTCACCGTAAACCTGAATCGCTTGTTCGTCGCAGCTCAGGCACGCGTGTGTGGTGACTGCAGAGTTGGCCCGGGAAGCCTCTGTGGCGTGTGTGCCAGCACTGTCTTCCATCTGTCCTTCCTCTGTGTCTCTTCACCGTCGCCCCCCACCCCGCCATGCATGGTCCCCCCCTGCTGACAGCCTTCTCCCTGCGCCCCGCAGGAACGACGAAAGCGGAGGACCGGGGCATGCTGCTGAAAACCTTCAACGAGCCCGGCTCCGAGTACTTCATCTTCCTGCTCAGCACCCGCGCCGGAGGGCTCGGGCTAAACCTCCAGTCGGCTGACACTGTGATCATCTTCGACAGTGACTGGAACCCCCACCAGGTAAGGCTGGGCTGGCCCCCTGGCCGGTGGGGCGGCGGGGGGGGCAGCACTTGAGGCTCCCCGGAGACCCTCTCCCATCTCGAGGGCCCAGCGGCACCCACAGCTCCTGAGGCCTTTGTAGAGAAGCCTCTAGAGTGTTCGTTTTCCTTTATTTCTTAAAACATTGGTTTTTGTTTTGATTATGAAAAAAACATATTCCGTTCCTATTTAAAAAAAATTTAATTCCTGGTTTTATGTAAATATATAAAGTGGAAAATGCCCTAATCTTACCAGCCGTCAGTGATTGTCACTTTTTTCGTGATCCAAGCCTTCCAGACCGTGTGCCCACGCGAGCTCTCGCACACTTGGGCGTGTTTGTACACTGCTGCTCTTACCTTGTATCCATGTGCCCTATCCAGGTCTCTATGCTAGTAGCTTCAGAGAAATGGTATTTGATAGATAACGGCAATTTTTAAGTGAGTTTTTAGCTTCTTGACGTTTCATTATAAAAGTAAGAACCTTTTTAAATGCAAATATCAATGACTCAAAATAACAGAGAGAGTCCATTTTCCCCCCTCCCACCAATCCTGCTCTTTCTAAGCACATGCCAGTGTGTACCCGTACACACACACAGGAATAGCACAGTCTAGCACATGTTCTTCCCTCCGGCAGCTGGTGTGTTTCTCCCCTCGGGGCAAGCCCACAGGGACTTCACACAGCCATTTCCTCAGCTGCCAGGTGTCCGGGCACATAGTGGCCTCGAGATTCGACTCAGACCGCGCTTGGCAGGCATTTGGGTTTTGTTTCTCAGTGTGACTGCTCAGGGAGCCCTCTTGTCCCTCTCTCGGAGTATTTGTACAAGGACTCACCAGTCAATCCCAAGAGGTGGGATTGCTTGGCTCATGGACATGTCCTCTGTAGATTGTGGTCACCTCTGCCGAAGTGACCTCCAGAGGGCTGCCCCAGGGTATGAGCATGTCCTTCCCCGCAGCCTGGAGGCACTAGTTATCCGTGTGTGAATTACAGCCCATCTGATGGGCAGATGCTCAGGTCAGTTACCGGTGTCCATTTCTACCATCAGCCTGGGGCGTAATTCTCACCAAGACCTCTGTGACCAGCCAGTTTCCCGAGACGTGGTTGTGGTGTTCTGTCCCCATCGGCAGGCAGACAGTGGACAGAGGTCCTGCTGGGCCACGTTAGCCAGTGCTTGGAAGCACTGCCAGAAAGCATGCTGGCCGAACCGGGGAGCTCAGCTGTAGATAAAAGGCACTCCTGGCTCTCCGCCACGTGTGGCCTCTGCCAAGCCCATTGGGGTCTGGATGCAGGGTTTCTTGGGAGCCCTTCTGCTTCGGAGCTGGGGTGATGATACAGAGAGTGTTGGCAGCCACGGCTACCATTTGATCAGAGCTTGCTCTGTGGCACGCTCTGGGCTGAGTATCTAATGCCATTTACTTCTTCGCCCCTCACAATCACCAGAAGGGCCTGTGTCAACAGAGTGAGTCTTGGGGCTCATAGAGGTTGGGCCTCGGCCTGGGCCGCACAGCAGGGAAGGAGCAGGGCCCACAACCAGGCCAGGCATTGCCAAGATGCTGCCCAGCTTTGGCCCTGTCCCATAATGGTGCCCTTAACCACAATACGGCCATACCAATCGCGGGGCCCTCCTGGGGTAGGTGAGGGGACCTGTGCAGCTGTGACATGGGCTGCTTAGGAATATAACGGCCCAGGACTTGCCCTCCCAATAGCACTATGCCCTGGAGTACCTGTAGAATGCCAGTAAGATGGGAAGGGATGATCTGGGGGATCGTCATCCCAGCACAGGCTCCAGGTTGCGTTCCTGGGCTCCCAGCTCAGAAGCTGCTGGTTGGGGCTGGCAGAAGGGCCCGGCAAGAGGAGGCAGTCACACAAGAACAGGAAGGCCTTTCCCGATGGCACTGCGAGGTTGATTGCCTCTTAGATCTCCACAGAGCTGGATCAGGACTGACCTGCATCTCTTCCTCTAGGACCTGCAAGCCCAGGACCGCGCCCACCGCATCGGGCAGCAGAACGAGGTGCGGGTGCTCCGTCTCTGCACGGTCAACAGCGTAGAGGAGAAGATTCTGGCCGCGGCCAAATACAAGCTCAATGTTGACCAGAAGGTGATCCAGGCTGGCATGTTTGACCAGAAGTCCTCCAGCCACGAGAGGCGTGCCTTCCTGCAGGCCATCCTCGAGCACGAGGAACAGGATGAGGTGAGGGCAGCGCCAGCCCCAACCCCCTCCCCAGCGTGAGTGGTGGACGCATGAGCGGCTTTCATTTTTGTTTTTTTACCTTTTTTGCACTCTTATTTTTTTTGCATCCCTTTGGAGTAAAGGGAGTGTGGGCTGAAAGGAAAGAGGATGAGTACTTGCTTTTTCTTTGAAGTGGTTTTTTTTTTCTAAACTGCTGGTGAAAGACGCCGGATTGACAGCCCTGGAGACTGAAGTCCTCTATTTATCCACAGAGCAGACACTGCAGCACGGGCAGCGGCAGTGCCAGCTTCGCCCACACTGCCCCTCCGCCAGCGGGCGTCAACCCCGACTTGGAGGAGCCACCTCTAAAGGTGAGAGGGGTAGTTCAGTCTCCATGCCCATTCAATCCTCGGCTTCTCGGCTGAGACGGCCAGCAAGGGCCCTGATCCCAAGGAGCGTGCGTGTGCGTGTGCGTGTGTGCCTCTCGCTGCCGTGTGGGTCCCCATCCACCGCAGCCGGACTGGGACCGCCAGCTCATTTCCCATGGACCGCCGCCGCTCGCCTCCGAGCCCGGCCGCCGCCCACCCCAGCCTCTCCGCACTCGAACTAAATGTGTGAAACCTTCTAGGAAGAAGATGAAGTGCCCGACGACGAGACGGTGAACCAGATGATTGCCCGGCACGAGGAGGAATTTGACCTGTTCATGGTAGGTACCGCGGACAGACAGGGGCGCCCCCGTGGGGCACTCTGAGGGCTTTGCACGCCCCACCCTATCGACATGAAGTAGAACAAAACTTCTCAGTGACAGCGGTGTCTCCGGCGGGTCATGGAGCTGGGGCATCTCTCCAAGGGGGCCCCACGCTGTCTCCTAACTGACCTATCTTTCTTCCGTGGTCCCCTAAGAGTGTTGCAGCAGTGGTGGGACACATGCATGCATGTGCGCGCACGCACACACACAACCATCCCACATGTGACCTTCAGTCCTGCCTAATGCCTATCTTCCTGAGTGTTTTGTCCTTGAGGCTCCCTTTCAGAGGGAGTTAATGCTGTCTCAGGCTTAGTCTGGGTAGAAAGCACAAGTCAGCATGGAGTCAGCGTGGGCCCTTGGCCCCTCTTCTGCGACCTTCCCGTCTTTTCTGGAATTCTCTGTCCCTGAGGCAGAGCCCCTAGCGAGGGTCTGCTGTCCGAGCGAGGGTCTGCTGTCCGAGCCAGAGACCTCAGAGCTGTTGTTGAGCTGCCTGCCAGCAGTGGTGCCCAAGGCAATGAAGCCTGCCCTTGCCACATGCCCTCTGGGTGCCCCCAGCTCTCCCCGTGCTCATGCCTCTCTCCCTCTGTCCCCTGCTCCGCGCCCCCCAGCGCATGGACCTGGACCGCAGGCGCGAGGAGGCCCGAAACCCCAAGCGGAAACCGCGCCTGATGGAGGAGGACGAGCTCCCGTCGTGGATCATCAAGGACGATGCAGAGGTGGAGCGACTGACCTGTGAAGAGGAAGAGGAGAAGATGTTCGGCCGCGGCTCCCGCCATCGCAAGGAGGTGGACTACAGCGACTCGCTGACCGAGAAGCAGTGGCTCAAGGTACATGCTGGAGAGGGCCGGCCAGGGACGGGGTCAGGAGAGCAGAGACTCAACTGCTACACCGTGGGGCTCATCCAAAACCCGAGCGGGTTCCCTTCGGCCGTTCTTGGTTTTCATTATCACAGCGACACCTCTGATACGGGGCCAGTTTGCTCCGGTCCTACTGACCTGGTGCAGGAGGTTTACATGAGGTTCGTGTAAAATACTGCCGGTCTCAGCTTGGTGTGCTCTCCCGAGTGCCTGGCAGTGGGAAACAGTAATGGGTCAGGGGGGAACCTGCCCTGCCACATGGGTGGGAGTGCCAGCGGGGGGTCAGACAGCCTCACTTGGGGCACGTCGACCCCTGAGCTGGATCCCTCATCCAGGCTCCCAGGTGACACGAGCACAGTCTTCAGCAGATTGCAGCCAGGTCCCTGGCAGCAACAGGTGTAGGCGGCTGAGTCAGGGCCGTGGGCAGCTGGTGGGCCCCCTGTGCCAGCACAGGCGGCAGAGCTAGTATTGTGGTGACATATCAGGCGCTTCCCATGCTTGGGGCTCTGAATGCAGAGGTGGCGGCTGGAAATCCAGCCCTGAAGTTTCATAAAAATGTCCATGAAGCAACCCTTCCCAGAAGGCGGGTGGTGGCGTTCAGCTGTGCACGGCTGCTTGGCACACCCCAGAACGAACAGCGTTGTCTGCCTGGGCCTCTGGTCACACTCCCTGGGGCTCCTCTTGATTGACTGCAGCCCCAGTGCTCCCCAGTCCACGAGGTCAGGCAGCCCTGGCCCTGTCCTGGAAGCTCCGAACCACCCAGACTAGTGAGCTCGCCGGTTCAGTTGTGATCATGAGGGGCCACTGAAACGTGCCGGTAACCACGTGACCCTTGGGTGGGGCAGGTGGCTTGTCCTGCTCCTCACCCAATCGGCTGCGAGCTCTAGGGACAAGAGGAGAACCCTTGGTGATGGAACATAAGCCCAAACGCAGACGCGTAAAGTTCCCGTGGCTTTGCATTTTTGAGACAGGATTACCTTTTAAAAACAGTTTGCCTGTATACTGATAATGTCTTATGCATGTTTTGCTTTTTTTTTTTTTTTTTAAAGATTTTATTTATTTATTTGACAGAGATAGAGACAGCCAGCGAGAGAGGGAACACAAGCAGGGGGAGTGGGAGAGGAAGAAGCAGGCTCACAGCAGAGGAGCCTGACGTGGGGCTCGATCCCATAACGCCAGGATCACGCCCTGAGCCGAAGGCAGACGCTTAACCACTGTGCCACCCAGGCGCCCCTGCTTTTTTTTTTTTTTAACGTAACTTATATACCACTGAATTCACTCACTTAAGTTATACAATTCACTAGTTTTTACTGTGTTCAGCGTTGTGCAGTGATCACCACAAATTAGCTTTAGAACATTCTCATCACCTCAGAAAGAAGCCCTGTCCTCTTCAGCTCTCTTCCTGTCCCTTTATTCTCCTTGGCTTTTGTTCTGGACATTTCATATAAATAGAGGGATGTGTCCTCCCTTTCACAACTGGCTTCTGGCAGTAGGCAAAGTATTTTCAAGGTTTATCCATGTGGTAGCATGTATGCTTCCTTCTCAAGGCTGAGTAATGCTCTGTCGTACAGCTAGACCACATGTTGGTAATGTCTTTGTTCCTTGGCAGACAGTTGGCCCGTTTTCCACCTCGGGGCTCCTGTGAATAATACTGCTCTGAATATTGGTGGACAAGATTTTGGCCGGATGTCTGTTGTGATTTCTATCACGTGAATACCTAAACAGAATTGCTGAATCAAGTGGTCATTTTTTTCGTTTAATCTTTTGACGAGCTGCTGGACTGTTTTCCGCAATAGCCACACACCATTTTTACGTTCCCACCAGCAGTGTGTGACGGTTCCAGTTTCTCCGTCATCCCCCCTGTGTTTGTCACCTGTCCTTTTGTCTCTAGCCGTTCTAGTGGGTATGCCACAGTAACCTCGTTGTGGTTTTTAATTCGTTTTCTTGGTGGCTAACGGTGTTGGGCATCTCCTTAGGTGCTCGTCAGTCATTATTAGTGTCTCTTCTTCAACACTCTCTTTATCGGATGTGTTATTTGCAGATATTTTCTCCTGTCCTCTGGGTGGTTGTTTCACTTTTTTGATGGTGTCCTTAGAAGTGCAGGTGTTTTTAATGTTGATGAAGTCCAGCGTATCTATTTTTTTCCTTTTGCTTGTGCTGCAGTATCATGTCTGAGAAGCCACAGAGAAATTTAGGAACACAAAGATTTACCCCTGTGTTTTCTTTCAAGAGTTTTTAGCTTTTACATTTGGGCCCATGATCTTTGAGCAGTTTTTGTTTAGGACGTGAGGTTAGGATCCAGCTTCATTCTTTCACAGACAGATGTCCAGTTTTCCCAGCCCCATATGCTGAGAAGACTTTTCCCCCACAGAGCACGTGCCTTTATGTATGTCGTACTCAGTAAGAGTTTGTGTTAATTAAAAAAAAATACATTAACCCAAAAGAGACACTCTCTTTTCTTAGTGGGGCCATGTACCTGGGCCTACTTTTCTGGCATCCACTCCGGTGCCACATGTACCAAAACTCTTGAGAATGTGCTGGCTCTTGCCCTGCTGGGCTGACCTGTGTGCCTGGGCCTCGGGACCAGAGACCCTAGTGTTGCGTTCCTAGGGTCACTGTAACAGGGACCCCAGACTAGGTGACTTAAAACCGTATTAGTTTATTCTCTGAGAGTTCTGGAGGTTTGGAGTCTGGAGTCAAGGTGTCAGCAAGACTGTTTTTCCTCCGAAGGTTCTAGGGGAGGATCCTTCCTCGCCACTTCCAGCTTGTGGTCCCGGCATTCCTTGGCCTGTGGCCGCATCACCCCAGTCTGCTCCCATCTTACATGGCCTATCCCCCATGTGTATTTGTGTCCTTTCCTGTCTCTCATGGGGACATTCTCATTGGAGTTGGGCCTCACCCTGACATAGGATGACTTCATTTTTGCTCTTTAAGTAATTAAATCTGTGAAGATCCTATTTTGAAATAAGATCACATTCTGAAGTTCCAGGTGGGCATGAACTTTAGGGTACACTGTTCAACCCCCTGTACTCCCCTGGGCTCGTAGTGCACACCTTCCCCCATGCCAGCCTTACAGTCCCTCCTCCCTGCCACACGCCCTTCATGCTGTTCCTTTGGCCTGGATGCCTTACCCACCCCCACCCTTCAGACCTCAGCCTCAGTGCCACCTCTGAGACACTCCTCTGATCCCTGGCCAGGGCACATCTGCTTCACCATCAGAACACCACTCACCCTCCTTCCTGGCAGTCAACACACTTGTCACCATGTTTGCGAGATGTTTGTCTGCTTACTGTCTTCCCTCCATGAGGGGTTTTTTCCATGCTGTGTCCTCAGCGCCTGGCCCTGTGCCCTGCTCAGACTCACGGCTGATAAATGAGAGATGGACAACCAGAACATCCCTTGGAGTCCTGCCCCTACTCCCTTTTCTGATTGCAGGCTCCCGTGGTTTCTCATCTCTTTATTTGCGGGCATAAAATGTGCAAATTAGTCATTATCATTGAGAATGAATCAATTGGTGTCGTTCAGAAATTAATATTTTTCGCAGTCAGGTTCTTCTGCTCAGCACTTTTGCTACCAGGAGCCTCATGTACTAGTAACGCAACTATCAGTCATGGCATTACTCAGACCGTCACCTGCCCACAAGTGGAAACAGCTGAAATGCCCAAGAACAGGGGAAGTCTAAACTAGGGTCTGTTGTACAATGAAATGCTAAACAGACATCAAAAATTACATTGCAGAAAAGCGACAGGAAGTACATCCAGGACATAGTAAGCAAAAACCTGAGTCCCGGTGTGGTATGCGGATACGGTTCTAGCGCTGTCCTCAGTGCTGCACACGTACGTGGGAAGGACCAGGAGAGTCCTGACTTAGGATGGTGGTGATGGCTGCGCACGATGTGAACATACCTAATGCCACCAAGGTGCACACTTAAAAATGGTCAGGTGGTCAGTTTTGTGTTATGTATGTTTTGCCACAAATTTTAAGAAAAATGCTGAGGATCTAGAGCAGAAGTATTAATAGTATTACTGTCTAGTATTACCACTAGAGCGGAAGTATTAATAGTGTCACCTCCGGGTGGAGGGATTCCAGGGTCCAAGTCTTCGGGCTCCTCCCGTCAGTGGAGATATGCCTCTTTAATTGGTGAAGAAATGCCCCTGTTGATTTGTTCAGGCCAGGCGTGGGTCGGGAGCGCCCTGGGGAGGCAGAGCTGGCCTGTCGTGGCCTCTTGGAACCCATGCGTGTCCCACCCAGCCAGGGCCTGCGGGTTTGCGCCGCGGCCTTTGCTTGTCGACCTCGGTGCTGGCTGTCCTATTTTACCACTATTGACCCTGAAGGCCATCGAGGAGGGCACGCTGGAGGAGATCGAAGAGGAGGTCCGGCAGAAGAAATCGTCTCGGAAGCGCAAGCGGGACAGTGACGCCGGCTCCTCCACCCCGACCACCAGCACCCGCAGCCGCGACAAGGACGACGAGAGCAAGAAGCAGAAGAAGCGTGGGCGGCCACCCGCCGAGAAGCTCTCCCCAAACCCTCCCAACCTCACCAAGAAGATGAAGAAGATCGTGGACGCTGTGATCAAGTACAAGGACAGGTAAGCCAGGGAGCGCAGCGGGTGGGCGTGGGGGTCCCCGAAGGTGCCTCACCCGGCCTTCCATGTGCCTAGGAGCCAGTTGTTGGGGCAGTCAGCGCACAAACATTGGGGGCCTGTCTGTGTCTCGGTTTGCCTCCCCTCGTGGAACTCACGTTCTGCAAGAGGCAAGCACGCTGTCAGCTGTGATGAGAGGGAAGAAAAAACGTCATGGGGAGGTGGAGATGCGGGGACTGTTTTCAGGGACAGTGACGTTTGAGGGGAAGCCCTGAGGAATGGCGGTCTGGGGCCGAGTGCTCCAGCAGAAGTAGGAGCTGGCGTAGGGGCCTCAGGAGGCTGGCAATGGGCGAGTTGGGAAGGGAGGGACCCATGCTGTGATTGGCACCAATCGCACAGCTGGTGGACTATGGGGAGAGGACGCATGTGGCTAGAGCCGAGCCCAAGCAGCTTTCCTTCTCTAGAGTTTCCACCCTCTCCCCACGCTTGGATGACGTGCCAGCCCGGTTCTCACCCTGGGCCATCATGGGTGGGCCACGTGTCACAAAGACTGGCCAGGCTCCACTCTGGGTTTTGGGGTCCCTGCCCTTGTAGACACACAAAATAGGAGACTGCAGCAGATCCGTTTGTGGACCACAAGTACCATTTAAATAAGAAAGTAACGGTTTCCCAGGCCCTTCACGGGAGCATGTGCACAGTCTGCCAGCTCGGGCTTGAGGCCTGCACCTTGCTCAGGGCTTGGCTTGTACTGCTCCCCAGTGCCTCAGTCTGCTTTCTGGTACATACTGGCCAGTATGGCTGTCCCAATAACAGGACAGTTGTCCAGCTTGATTTTAGAGTAATGTGGCAATTAGTCTTTAAGCAAGGTAAGGGTAAATCATAATCTATAGGAGGGAAAAGTGTCGAGGCGTAAGCTCTCAATGCATCATTTAGAGAGGCTCTTAGCAAGTGTGAAATTTGGGGGGGTAGTGATTGTAGTACCCAAATAAAGGATACGAATTGCCCTTAAAAAAAGAATCTTTTATTATTAGAAGAGAAACAAATGACTAAGTGAGAAAGGTTTATTTCAGCTTAACCGCCCACCCTAAAAATGTGTCATTTGTATTGGAGAAGAAAATACTGAGCTGATATGCAAACTTCACCTTTGAGGCAAATTCCACAAAGAAAAAAGTGGAAGAGTCACAATTATTTGAAATACAGAATATGCAAAAATCCAATGAAAGTGGTAGATCCCAGTGTTTTCTTCTCAATGATCTTTTTGCGAGGGAGTCTTAAAATTATCAAAATGAAGAAGACCTTTGAAGGTTAAGGGGCAAGGATGAACTTTTTCAAAAGTCATGCTGATCTTTTGGATATCCAAATGGAGATCACCTTTGACCTTACCCAGAACCTTATACATGTGTTAATTTGAAATGGAGACATAAATGTGAAAGGTAAAACAAAGTTCTAGAAGAAAGGATCAATAAAAATCTTCATGGCCTTGATGTAGGCGTGAACAGGACATAAGCATCACTAACCATAAAAGACTCATAAAGTGATGTCACTAAAGAACATCTGTACACCCAAGGACACCCTCATGAAGCCAGTGAGTACTTGCACCTACTGAGATTTTAAAATGGGCAAAAGTCATGAACAGGAGATATCCCAGTGACCAATCAGCATGTGAAAAGGTGCTCAGGATCACTGGCGTCAACATCATAACATCAAGGTAATGCACGATAAAACTAGAGATGCTTCCACAAACCCACCAGAATGGCTGAAACTCCCTTAGGTGTTGCCAAGGACATGGACTTCACGTTCTGCTTATGGGAGCACACCGCGCTTTGGCACTAAACCTTCTGACCCAGAAACTCCGATCCTGGTTGTAAACCAGAGATTGCTGAGCGCTCGTGTCCACCGAAAGACAGGTACAAGCACATGCATGGCAGCCTTGATCGTAACTGCCCCAAACGAAACTGCCCAGGGTCCATCCATAGGAAAAGGTATCAGTGGTAGCCTAATGCAAAAGCAGAATTCTACCAACCACCAGAACAGACATTCTGCCACTCCCTAGGAGAATCTTATAGTCGTTTTATGGAGTGAAAGAAGCCAGATACTAACAAGTACCTACTGGATGCTTCCAGTTGTAGGAAGTTGAACAGCTGATCATGGTGATGGATGTAGAACTGTGGTTACCTCCAGACATGAAAATGTTCAGGGCGCCTGGGTGGCTCAGTCGGTTAAACGTCTGCCTTCCGCTCAGGTCATGATCTCAGGGTCCTGGGATTGAGCTCCATGTCGGGCTCCCTATTTGGCAGAAGAGTCTGCTTCTCCCTCTCCCTCTGCTCCTCCCCCTGCTCCTGCTGTCTCTCTTTCAAATAAATAAATAAAATTAAAAATTTTTAAAAAAAAAAACAAAAAAGTTCATCAGGATAAACATTCGGTGTGCGTGCTTTCCTGTATTATGTTACACCTAGGTTTAAAGAAAGACGAAAAAACAAGACACTTGGAAACAGCACCCTAAACTTGTTGATAAGGCCTTGGATATCTTCAAACTTTAAAGAAAAAGTGTCCATTTTTTAAGTCGTCTTGTGACTTACTGCAAAAGCCCCCTGAGCATCAGCCTTAGCCACGGACCATGTGAGAAAAGAGGAACCAACTCCCCCGGCTGCTGCAAACCATTGCTCTTCCAGCACGTGCAAGATGGGCTGATGAATCAGGCGCGAAACTAAAACCGGCTCTAAGGGCTCCGTGACCCCTTATGGAGACCGCTTCCGTGTGGGAGGCTGAGATCCAGTTTGGGGAAGGCCCCAACTCTGGAGTCACAGGGCTGCTCTCCTAGCTGAGGTGAGACCCGAGTGGCAGGACACCCCCGAGTGGCAGGACACCCCTGAGGAGGGTTTGATGCGTGCTTGACATTTAACCCCGCGTCTTCCCGGAATGGGTGGCATCACAGGACTGGGAGTGGAAAGAAACGTAGAGATGTTACAAGTGGAACTTGTATGTATGGTCATTAAAGGAAGCCTCCCACATGCTGACATTGAGAAACACTTGGTTTGCGATGGAGTGGGTCCAGCCACTTGTGCGTTGCTGGTGGTCCCATAGGAAAAGATCAAGCAGGACACGTACAGACTTGGGAAAATAATCCTGTTTGCCTGCTTGAAAAGTTACCTCACAGCAAATACTTTCAAAGATGACGTTTGGGTAAAAGGCTGACCTTTTTTAATGGATATTTAATGGATATTTTTGACATTCCCTAATATCCTGAATTTGAAACCACAGGGAAAACAACAGTATGGTTCACCCAGTTGTGAGACTGGGTGAGAAAAGTGAGACTACCCTCACCCTTGACACCAAGTGCAGAGTTCAGGGATCCCAAACCCCGCTCAGGCTGCTAATTCTCCAGAAGGGCTCTTTGAAAGCTGTTCAACTCACAGTTAGGGTTTGTGACAAAGCCTGGCATCAGGGGCAGCATGCTGGAGAGTTCTGTGTGTGGCGCTTCCAGCATCCTTGTCGCAGGGAGTCACTGACAGTGCTGACTTCCCTGGCAGCAGCAGGAGACAAGACTCACAGAACACTGCTGAACCAAGGAAGCCTCGATGTCTGGAGTTTTTATTGGAACTTGTTCACAGAGACATGACTAACCACTCACATGTCTGGCCTCGGTCTCTAGCTCCTCTGTGGGTTGAGCTGATGCCACATGACCCGTCACCCCTGCCTTAAATCACAGTCTTAGGCTCTCTGGGCCAAAGGCCCCCAGTTAAACACAGGCAGACCAGAAGGCAGGCCATTTCAAGGGCTATGAGATCACCTCCCAGGAGCCCAGGGCAAAGGCCAGGCCTCTCTTTGGACCAGGTTAAATTCTTACGGCATATCCGTTAGGTACCTGGAAAGTTCTGAGGGACCAGACACCATGCCACACCAAAGAGAACCGAAGTGGAATAAATTTGGAAGTAGCTTGTCACAAACTTTCTTGTCTCAGGCTTCCTTTATAGCTCATTTCCAGAAGAGAAAATGAAGCATTCATATTTTTAAAAATTTCTTTTTACTTTCCAGAATGTTTTAATTAGCTAAATTCTATGCTTGAGTTAAACATGGAAGCTGAGGAGCAAACGAATTGTGACAGCTTGGTGGCTCCTAGATGGCAGTAAGTGATTACAGGACGTTGTCAGTGTTTGGATTCGATATTCCTGAGTCTGCCTTGCTGAGCAAGAGGGCCGGGTGCTGCTGATTTCACTCCCAGTGCCCATGGGAGCTGGGGTTGCATCTCCATGTAGTGACTCTAGGGGAGTGCTTCAGCTGTGTCTCTGCTGCTGTGTTGTTGAGTAGGGCCACCCTTCTGTCGCTGGGCTTCGCTCCAGATGTTGCTTTTGATTAAGTACTTCAAGATCTCCCCCAGTTGTATTTCAATATCAGTGCAACCACATTTGATACTTCCTTTGTACTTACATCCTTGTCCACGTACAGGTAACGTCTTGATCTAGAAGCTTTTGCTCCCTTCATACCTGTTCAGGTTCAGGACTGCCACGCCCCTCCCTCCCAAGGGCACGCTGCCCCCGCGGAAGAGATGTGCCACATAAGCAGAGCCTGAGGAGAAGCAGGGCCCCGCCAGAGGAAGAAGAAGAAAATGTCATGGGCAAAAGGCACAGCATATGCACAGGCCTTGAGGCCAATGGTGTGGGCATCCTGTGTGCAGAGGAAGCCAACTAGGCAAGGGGATATAATGGACTGAGCCCACATGCAGGACTTCACAGGGCTCCTTCTCCTTGGTGCTTGGAAGTCTCAAGCTGCATCAAGGAGCCCTGTGCTTAACAGCTAGAATTGGAACCAGAATTAAGAAAGTAAGTTGGGAGGTAGAGATTTTTGCTTTATTTATTTATTTTTTAAAAAGATTTTATTTATTTATTTGACAGAGATAGAGACAGCTAGTGAGAGAGGGAACACAAGCAGGGGGAGTGGGAGAGGAAGAAGCAGGCCCATAGCAGAGGAGCCTGATGTGGGGCTCGATCCCACAACGCTGGGATCACGCCCTGAGCCAAAGGCAGACGCTTAACCGCTGTGCCACCCAGGCGCCCCTAGAGATTTTTGCTTTAAAATGTAAACATGGAAATAAGTTAAGCACAGATTCCCGGTCAGGTTGGGACCTTGTCATGGGGCTGTGTGTGCTGCCAGCTGGTGTCTTCATCCCATAATCCTTCAGAGGGAGCCAGCAGCAGGTAGCCAAGGCACTGTCTGCAAATGCTAGTCCGTGGGTGTGTGCTCTGGATCACATACCTCGGAGCTTTGGGGAAGGTTTTAGAGAATTGTGTCTGCTGGGAGGAGCCATTTAAGCAGGCAGGCTCCAGAGGACCCTCCATAAGCCCTGTGCTCCCCCCTGGGCTTCTGAGCTCAGCCCTGACCAGCTATAGGGCAGAATCATGGCTGCTGTAAAGACCACATGCTGGGTAGTGGAGGGTCAGCGCCAGGTTTTCTGAACTCAATCGTACTGGCGTGACAGAAGAGAACACTTGTTCTTAGGAAATTCTCGCATGTTACTCTCGATGGCTCAGAAAGATGGTGACATCTGTGTACAGGCTGCCGAGGCTAAGCCTCCCATGGCTGAGCCCCACTGAACAGACCCCCTGGGTCCCCTTCCCCCTGCTCTCTGCCAGGAGGCAGCCACTTTAAAAGGGCTGGACAGCTTGAGTGTCACGGAGATCTGGGTTCAACATCCATCTCCCTGCCTCAGTTTCCAGGTCCTCAGCATAGAAATAGAATCCCCCAAATGGGATTATAGAGACCCCAAAAGTGAGATTTCGTGGGCCACGCATGTGGCCTAGAGACCAGCCCTGGATGCATTGTAGATGACGAAGGGCTCCGGCCACCACTTTCCCTTTGCCCTTGCAGGAGCCCTGCACCTCCCTGTTTAGAATCAAAGAGCAGATGGCTGTTGGGAGTTGAAAGACTTGTACGATGATTTGTGAGAAAAACAGGCAATGTAGCAACCAGGGAAGGTTGTCTGGCTGAAGTGTTCCCCAGGAAAGGTAACTGTAGGGTGGCTCCATCCCCTCACGACGGTCCCCTTTAGAGGAAGGAGTAGAGGATGGGCAGCCCTGGGAGCCCTTTCATGAGGGGGCAGAGAGCCCTCAGGGTTCTCCAGCATCAGCCTTTGAAGGCCATACGGCCTTTCCTCTGGAGCCCAAGCTCAGAGTGGGTACACTCCAGGAGGAGAAGCTAGCCCTCTGCCTGTGGGTCCAGGGCTGGGGTCAGCACTTTCTGCTTGGCACCCAGCCCGGAGCCTGTCCTGGGAAACGCCGAGGTGGGATGTCTTGAGAAAAGTGCTGATCCCCATCGTCAAGGTTCAGGCCAGCCTGGGGTAGGTGCAGGCCCGGCTGAGGGCCCAGTGGGGCTCTAAGGCACAGGAGGATTAGCTCCGGCAGCCTAGTCGAGTCGTGCTGAGGTTCCAAGGCTGCCAGAGAAGTTGCTGGACAAAGTTGCACCTGCCCTGTTGGTCATCCTGCCAGTTCCGCCCCCAGGCTTCACTCCCTGCCGGTGGTTGATCGTCACAGTAGAGAAGCAGCTCACCAAAGCAGACAGGGCTGAAAACTAGAGTTACGTATAAGCTCAAAACAGGACGGGTACAGACACTGGGCCCCAGAAATAAGTAGCTTTGGGTGAACAAGTCACACCCTCTGCCTCCCTCAGAGTCCCGTGCGAGATTCTTCTAAAGCACTCGTGCGTTCGGCAAGTGTGTGCTCCTTTTGTACTAAGGGAAAACAGTAAAGAAATGGTTGTGAAAACAGAAGATAACGGGTAACACAAGAAGTACGAAAGGAAAATTCAAAATCGTTGGAAAAGGGAGAAAAAAAAACGAGAGGATGAATCAAAAGGTTCAAGGTCAAGTAAATGAGAAATCACAAAAGAATAGGTAGATTTTAAAGTAAAGCTAAAAGACAGGTAAAAGAATTAAAAGGTTATGGTTCTAAGGTGAAACTAATTAAAAATGTAAGTTAACTAAGCTTGAAAGTTAGGAGGGAAGAAAGGTATGGAGGTGGGCCTGTCAGCTCCAGTGGGACTGGAGGGCCCTCAGCACCCCGGGTTCCAGCGTGGGCATCCAGCGGCCTCTTCCGTTTCAGAAGGGGCTTCGGAGCCTTCGCTCCGTGGAGCTGCTCAGCACTCTAGGGACTCCCGGTAGTACCAGTGGGCCGCAAATACCGACTCATTCCAGCCAGGAAGCACGCACCTCAAGGCCCGGGTCACCCAGCCCTGCAGAAGGTGGTGTCGCCACTCCGCGCCTCCCCCGCCCCTCCGGCACTCACATTAACAGCTCAACTCACCTCTGGCCTCAGCTCCAGGGGAGCTGGGCTGGCTTTGCCTCTCATTTTCACCCTCTCTCTCAGCCTGGGAAATGTTCTTTATGGTGCCATGGACAGGTCCTGGCTTCCTGCTCTTGGTCCTCATCACCCACCGCCAGCGCCGCAGAGCGTGTTGCAAGGCCGGCCCTTCTGCGTTCACGGCCTGCTTGGGGAGGCTGCACGAGCCCGCAGAGTAGGTGCCGGCAGCTAGGAGCCTGCCGGGATTACGATCCAGCTTTCTGCAGCTTTCCCGGGTCAGACATCTTTTTTCAAAGTTCAGGTCTCGCCTCCAAAATGAAAATGTTAAATCCAAATGCTCTCCCAACTCGCATTACTTGTTTCTCCCTCCCTCCCTCTCTCTCTCCCTCTCTCTCCCTCTTTTTCTTTGTTTCTTTTTCTCTTTCTTCCTTTCTTTTTCTCTCTCTTTCTCTTTCTTTCTTTCTTTTTAATTAACATATAGTGTATCATTTGTTTCAGAGGTAGAGTTCAGTTATCCCAAAGGCAAGGGAAAGAAAAGCAAAAATGAACTGTTGGGACTTCGCCAAGATAAAAAGCTTTTGCCCAGCATTGGGGTTTCTTTAAAATGGCATTACGATTGCAGTGTTAAACTGTGTTAAGAAACACGTGCCCCCTCAGATGTGTCCTTGGCTCATTAGACACTTAACCAGCATCATAACCTACAGCCAGTCTTGGCCTCGGCACACGCACCCTGAAATAAAGCTTCCCCACCCCTCTCTACAGGAAGGGTGCTGAGAGCACAGGGCCAGCAGCCTACAGAGCAGTGTTCTCAGCGGGTTCACTGGTGAACACCCTTTCCTTTCCCTTGTACGGGAGTCAGAATTGTTTCTGTACTGCGCAGCCGTACGTCCGCCTGAGATTGGCCTCGGCTCGGCAGGTGGAGGCGCTTCATAAAGATTTGTAACTAAGTGGATCAGATTTCTCACTTGTCTAATGCTCAAGTTATCCTTGATTTTGTAACGTGTCAAAAAAATGAACCTAGAAAGTAATTGTATACTAATGAAGTAAATGAGTGGGTTTCGTTATTTCACTTTCAAATTTTGTTGATGGAAAACCTGAGATTCTGCTTCGGATGGTCTGCGGCTAAATCAGTTTTGAAACTGCTGAGCTACTCGTATCCAGGACCTTGCAGGCTCAGTTTGCTGATCAAGGGTCAAAAGAGAACATGGTCCAGGGCTTGAAGATTACCACCGAGCGATGTCGTGGGAAGATGGACTGAACTGGACTCTAAGGAGAGCCGGGCTGAGGGACAGAGGGGGAGCCCTTCCTGGCAGTTCAGGACCGCCTCCATACTTCACTAGCAGGGTCTGTCTCAGGCACCGTCTTCACTTGATTGCTTGTGTCTGCCTGACGGCAAAGAGAGAGTGCTCTGATCTACTTGCAATGTCTGCACTGGTCAGAGGATGAGGAAGTGAGGACGCCAGGTAGTATATTGCCATCCCTGATATGGACAGACATTCTCTCTGTTGTTTTTAGGATTCCCACCAGTGGTTAGCAAACCAGGAAAAAAAAAAAAATCTGGCCCACCAGCTGTGTATGTATCAACCTGTGAATTCAGAGTGGTTTTTTTAGAGGAGTTTAGAAAAATCAAAAGAGTAATAATATTCCATGACGTGAAATTATAGGAAATTCACATTTCATTGTTCATAGAAGTTGTTTTGTGGGAACCCAGCCAAAGCTCATTTTCCTGCGTCTTGTCTGTGGCCACTCTTGTGCAACAAGGGCAGAGTTGAGTAGTCGTGACAGAGATGGGATAGCCCGCAAAGCCTGAAAGATTTACACCAGTGGTTTGCAGAGAAAGTTTGCTGACCCTTGATTTAGAGCAGCATATGGGAATAGGTGGGAAAGATCCCTGACTCCGTCATGGGGGGCGACCTGTGCTCAAGCTTTGCCTGCCACCAGCTCTCATTGCCTCTCTGGTTCCTCCATCTGTTGGAAAGGGATATGGATTGATGACCTCTTCGATGCAGAGAGTTCGTGGTTCTGTCCCATTCAGGGGGCTCTTGGTCTATTCTGATTTCTCTTTGTTCTTCCTCCACATGTTGTAATTTTGTTTTAAGGACACATTAAAGGGACATTTGGATTTTTAGGCTCTGCGTGTCAGGAAGCTAGTTCTGAGACCTTCGTGTCTAGGGATTCCTTTGGCTGGGAGGCCGTAGAGAAGTTAGCGAAGACTAGCTTTTAGGACCCAGGGCTGTCCACCACCTCTCCCCTTACCACGTACAGTGACCCGTGGCTGCCACAGCTCTTGGCTCCCTCCATCCTGAAGTCTTCACACCCCAAGGGGAAAGCAATCTCTGCTTCCTCAACTCCTGATAGAAAGTCACAGGGAGGGCTCTGACTGCCTAGCTTGTGTCCCAGGCCTTTGCCTGGACCCATCACTAAGACCAGATGAGGGTCTCAGGGTGAGGTACAGCACTTGGTCCCACCCAAGTCTTGGGGGAGAGGTTGGGACTCCAGTGTTGGGCAGCGCCACCAGGACTCTGAGTTGGCCTAGGGGAGGGCCCATGTCCATGGGGAGGCAGACACCATTTGGGCAGGCTGAATAATAAAGGTCCTTATCAGGGCTCTTCAGGATCCAAGAAGGGTGTGTAAAAGTAGACAAGGCCCTGCCCCAACAGTTAGAGAGTTAGACTTGTTGCCGTAAACCTCATTCAGCAAGAAGTGCCCACTGGCCTAGACTGGGGAGGAACTGGGGACTTCGGACAAGGGGCCTTGACCGCTCTGGGCCCTGACTGTGTCTCATATCTTGTTGTAACGGGGACAGGGCAGTGAACGAGGTAGAAGGAAACCCCTGCACTGGGAGCTGGTGTCTGGAGGCATGAGAATAGTGTCATCGTCATTCCTAATGTCATGCACAGTGGTGGCAGTGGCTGCTGTTGCCCTTATTGCCAAACCAGGTGAGAGCCCAGGCTTATGTCTGAATGGAGGTCATAGGTCTGGTCCTCACAGCCTCAGGATTTTCCCAAGTGCCTTTACTCCCAGCCCGCTCTGCCTGCAGAAGCTTCTTCAGAGCAAGTCTCAGGGCCGGGGGGTTCCTGGTAGTTGCTGCCAATCCTTTCTGGAACGGGGTGGTACATAAATGACTGTGCGTTGTTGAGGGCAGTGAGGAACCCTTGTTCGGAGATGACCTTTGTGACACCCAAGTTTGAACCCTGCTCCGTGACCCTGAGATTTTCACCCTGAGCTGTTTCTTCCTTCATTCAGCAAATGTTTGTTGAGCACCTGCTTTGTACCAGGCTTTGTTCTAGGTTCCAAAGATAGAGCAGGAAATAAAACAGGCAAGGCCTCTACCCTCACGGCTTGTGTTTTGGTTCAGTGAGGACATAGACACATAGGAATTGGTTGGGAGAAATGACACTGATCTGGGTGACTGGCTTCATATCTAATAATGTAAAGAGGTTGAATTGTCAAAATTTCTAAACAAAATGCAGTACCTCCGTGACAGGACTGGAGAGATACCAAGTAGAGGGACACCTGAGTGGCTCAGTCATTAAGCATCTGTTTTCGGCTCAGGTCATGATCAAGTCCAGGGATCAAGCCCTGCATCAGGCTCTCTGGTCATTGAGCCTGCTTTTCTCCCTCTCCTTCTGCCTGCTCCCCCTGCTTGTGCTATCTGTCAAATAAATTAAAAAAAAAAAAAAAAAAAGACCAAGTAGAAAGGAAAGTATTGGTAAATTGGAATTTGAGTAAAACTAAGATCCATTCATCAAAAGACACCAAGAGAATAAGAAGACACGCTACAGACTGGAAAGGGGTTTTGCAATAAACATGTCCAACAGAGGACCATCTGAAGGAGGACAACGACATGGACAGATATTGCCGGAAAGAGGTCATCGGGGGACCATTCCACCTATGAAACGGCACCCGGCTTCACTGCTTATCACGGAATTATGAATTAAAAGCACGCGGAGATAGCAGTTCACACCCAGTGTGGAGAACAGCCACATCGACCAGGGGTGACAGCGAGTGTGGCTGACAGGGTGAGAACAACACGTCCACCGCTGGAAGAGTGAGCGGGGGCTTGGTGTCTGCTGGAGCTGAGCGCCCCTGCCCTGCCCTCCAGCCTTCCACCTCCCGGTGTATTCCCAGAAGATGTGCAGGCCGGACCCTTGGACATGAGTGTCTGAAAGCCACGTGCTTCCAGATACCCTGAACTGGCACAGCCCAGGTGCCAGTCCGCAGCAGGTGGACGAGTGGACCGTGTGGCAGGTGCCCACCACAGGGCACGAGGCAGCTCCTGGGCTGCGTGAGCTGCTGCTGTGTGTGGCCACAGGGACAGATCTCAGCCATGAGGGAGGCGGCCGGACCTGGGAGCTGACCACACAGGACCCTGTAACATCAAGTTCAAGAAGAGGCCAGGCCCACCCAGGTCCCAGAGGTCAGGCAGGCTCTCAGGAGCCTGGCACACCTCGGGGAGCTGAGCACTAAAGATCTTACATCTCGGTCATTCTTTTTTCTTACAATCTGTAAGGGGGTGGGGGAGCCACAGAACCTCAGGGGGGTGGGCATTTGCTCTGAGGTGACGTGAGGGCCGCAGTTGGGCTTCCCCGGGAGCAGTGGCTTTGATGGTTCTGTTGGGAGAGAGGGGTGCTGAAGTCAGTGCTGAGGGCCAGGCTGCCACCCGAAGGACTTTGGGTTTCATTCGAGTGGGGTACGCAGCTGTAATTTGTCCGCCTCTAACGCAGAGGGGAGGAGGACTGGCGAGCGAGCCTGGAAGGCTCTTGGCCACAAGCCTGCCGCAGCAGCGCCTGGTGGCGGGGTGGGAGTCTCTTGAGGACTTCTAAGGATTAAAAATGACATCTCAGCACTTTGGCAACTAAAATTTTGTGGCAGTACATTTGCCGTCTGGGAGAGGATGCCTTTAAAAGTCGCCCATCTTCCTGGGGCTCTGTCCCTCCATCACGCGCACTCAGTTCCAGGCCATCCATACTCTGAGCTCATTGCACATGGGCCTTCATTCCTCAATGACACCCATATTCTAAAGGTTTGTAAGAGGGGCCCCATTGCTCCCTGTTCTTTCTTGTCTCCACCAATTTCTTAGCCCGATGGAGGTGAGAGGGTTTTATTACAAAACTTTCCACTGTGTTCGAGCACTAGACTCCTACTTCATGAGCTCCCTCCAGGGCGACGCACATCCCGAGGCCCAGTCACCTTCACGGAGGCCACAGATGAGCACGGGGGGCGGGGGAGGTGGCCTAGAGAGCCCAGCCTTAGCGCCCTGCGCGGCACACATTCCACACCCATTAGTGAGCAACGGAATGTGTAGTGGGTCAGCTGGCCTTTCTAAAAAGCGAAATAGTGGAGGAAGCATCAGAGTTCATCCCTTAGCAAGGGAGACCCTGTGCGGGGAAACTTCTGTTACTTTATGGCTGCAGGTGTGTGTCCTGGATCAGAGCTGTGGCTCTCGCTGTGCATCGTGGTCAAAAGTATAAGGATAGTGCTGTGAGGATGAGAGAGGAGCTCTGAGAAGGTTAGGGGGGACAGCAGGATGCGTGCAGGTGGCTGAGTGGTGGGTTGCACCTCCAGTCTGCCTCTCCCAGGCAGATCGACCAGTGCCTTCTGATACCGGTTCTCGTTTTCGGAGTTTCGTAACCAAGCTCCAGTTGTCTGTGGCCAAGCCACCCACCAGTCTGTTCCCACAGAGAAGGGAAACCTACTCCTCCAGGGGGGTATTTCATGTTTTACTGCCGGATGCGCCCAGTGTCACGATTACATAAAGGAGGAGCTTTGCCAGGACCGCCTCCCCAAGGCTGCTCCTGGCTGGGATCCCAGAAATCTTGCCTCCTTTGGGGTTTCTGTGCCCCTGGCCCTCCTCCCGCAGCTGGGGTCTCCTGGGCCACGGGCCGGGCAGACAGGAGCTGGTATCTGGTCTCTGCACCTTGTTTTGGACGACCGTCACCATTCAGTCCTTGTTCTGGGCTGGACACTTAGCACACATGTTCCCAGTAAGCCGTGCCCAGACACAGCCTGCCTCGGGCCTCTGCCTTCCAATCTTTCACCCCACTGCGACTTGAGGGTGCCCACGCTCAGTGAGTGCCAACCTCCCCCTTCCTTCCGGGTTTCATTTTCAGCCACATTCTGCCCCGTGTTGGGTCCAGCTGGTCACAGATAAGGGAGGGCAAGCCACCTGTAGGCAAGCCTGGAACAGAGCCTTGACCAGGTCACTGGCTCCCCAGGCCCCCCAGGGCAGGGTCCCTGTCTCCAAGCTGAGGGAAAAGAAAGAGAAGCTGCGCTCATAAAGAGTTATCTGCTCCCACGTGCCAGTCCTTGGAGTGCCTGCTCACTCCCTCCTCATGCCACCCCAGGAGTGATGTCCCCTCTGAGCTCCTGTCCCCAGACAGAGCCAGGCCTGAGTGTGGCACAGCCTCGTGACCAAGTGCATGGCTCCTCCGATAGGGAGACCCAGGAGACAGCACTTGGGACCCTGCCACGTCTCAGGGCCACTCACAGTGTGTCTTTCCTCTGCTCCCTTGTGGAAAACCAGTGCTTTCCCAATGGCAAGGACCAGAAACTTGCTCAGGTCTTTCCAGGGGGCATCTCTGCTCCACAGGTTTTTGCCAAATTCTCTGAAGTTCACGGCTCGTAAGTGCTGCTTGTGAGAGACACGTTTGCAAACTTGCAGAAACTGGTCTCTCTCTCAGAACTGACACTTACTGTTCCCGACGTAAGCGAACTGATTCTTGCATCGTGCATGAATACGATTGTGATTCTGCCTCTTTCCAGTACTGAGGCTTTGCTGCGCGGCATTTGGTGATGTTCCCTCCAGGGTCTAGGGGGATTGGGTGAGGACAGAGCCTGGATTCAAATGCATCCCTGGCCCCTCTCACGAATGTTCCAGAACTCACAAGACAGTACATGTATGGGAGATCACTCCTGAGCGCTTTGAGTTTCTCATTGCTCAAACCATGGGTGGTGGCCAGGCAGGGGCTCCCCGGCGGCAGGGCCTGGGAGTGACACCCCCGTGTCCCGCCTTGCAGTAGTAGTGGACGTCAGCTCAGCGAGGTGTTCATCCAGCTGCCCTCCCGCAAGGAGCTGCCCGAGTACTACGAGCTCATCCGCAAGCCTGTGGACTTCAAGAAGATAAAGGTAACTCTGGCATAGGATGTGGGAAGTGGGGGTTCTCCACAAGGGTGTGCGCACATCAGTGTTGGGGGAATCTGACCCAGTGCCTTCCCCATCTGGGCATTACTGGGGTCTATGGGACAGATGACCATGGAGCAGACTGGGCAGAGTCTGGGCTCTCTGACCAGTCACAGGCTCTTGGGGTTCCTCATGGCCTCAAGAGCCCCAGCAGCGCAGTTTGTGGGAGAGGGTCCTAAGGGTGTGTTGGCGGGCAGCCAGCATTCGGGGCTTCGTCAAGGTTACCCATGACTTAGGCTTCAGCAGTGCAGCTCCGTGTTCAACGGGCCTGGGCTTCCGAGTCCATACAGAGGTGCCCGGAAGACTGGGCCGTGACCTTGTTCGGCAGAGGGACACCCGGCCCCAGGGTCCCCAGGCATAAGGCAAATTCCCAAGGTAAAGCTGCTTCTCCCACCACCCACAGGAGCGCATCCGCAACCACAAGTACCGCAGCCTCAATGACCTGGAGAAGGACGTCATGCTGCTGTGCCAGAACGCTCAGACCTTCAACCTGGAGGGCTCCCTGGTGAGGAGGCATCTGATATGGAGGGCCCCAGTTCAGCATGCCCTTGCTCTGTTTTCAGTTGACTGATTAAGGGGCGCCTGGGTGGCTCAGTCAGTTGAGTAAGAATTCCCAACCACATGGAATATTTTGTCAATCATAAAAGCAATGTATTCCTTACTAAAAGAAGCAGAGAGAACAATAAGCAGATTAGAGGAAATAAACTCAGTCTGATCCAGCCAGGATGACCCTGTGAGCAATCCAGTGTATATGTTGGAATTTTACTTTTAATTCACTAGGGACTTTCTCGAAAGGAACTGTGTGGATGTGTCCTTTCCTGCAGTGAAATTAATATACACGCACAACCTCAATTTAACAAACTTTTCCTGAGTGTGCTTAGGATAGATGCCTCATGGAAAAGAGATTTTACAGTCCTACATTTGGGGGAAATGCTGCCTTAAACAAGGGACATGCATTTCCAGCATTACTGCAGAGCTTCTCAGAGCCTTTAAAAGCATATGTGCGCTGGGATTCTTCAGAGGGAGGGAAGAACTTGTAGTCGTTCCTGAGCTAACACATCCACACTCTTCTCCACGTCTTATGTTCTCTCAGGCCCCGATTGGGAAAGGGTTACTGAGGGCCCTCTGCCCGCACAGGCTGGCCTGGCCAGAGGGCAAGGCCCATGGCTCCCATCAGGCCCCAGCCCACTCAAACCCCACGTGTCTCCTTTCAGATCTACGAAGACTCCATTGTTCTGCAGTCGGTTTTCACCAGCGTGCGGCAGAAAATAGAGAAAGAAGATGACAGTGAGGGCGAGGAGAGCGAGGAAGAGGAGGAGGGCGAGGAGGAAGGCTCTGAGTCTGAGTGTGAGTCCCAGTGTCGGGCGGTTGGGCAGACCAGCATCACAGCCAGGCAGCTGCAGCCGCCCCTGATTTCGCTTGCCGTGCTCTCCTAGCTCATGTCTTTCTTATTGCCCCCGTTTCTGGTCCCCACCCCAGCCCGCTCAGTCAAAGTGAAGATCAAGCTGGGCCGGAAGGAGAAGGCACAGGATCGACTGAAGGGGGGCCGGCGGCGGCCGAGCCGCGGCTCGCGGGCCAAGCCAGTGGTGAGCGATGACGACAGTGAAGAGGAGCAGGAGGAGGTGAGCCCCTGGGGCCCCGGTGTGGGCAGGAGCACGTAGCTGGTGGCACTTGTGTCTTTGGAGCTCTGTCCCCATGCAAGGTCTTGGAACCTTCGGTCACGGCCTTGGGAGGGTCAGTGCTCTAACACCCCACTCCACAGATGGGGAAACCGAGGCTCGGGGTTGTACATGGTGCGTAACTCCAGACCGAGTCTGTGTGACGCTAGTGGAGCCGGTGCTCTGAGGCCAGCGGGCAGAGTTGCCCCTCCAGAACGCCAGGGCCGCCCTGCTGAGGCCAGTGGGACTGGGTCTGTGTGAAGGTGGGGGGCTCAGGAGGCGCTGGGATGGAAGATGCCCCCGGACAGTCCCTAGCTGTCTTCCCTGAGCAGACCCAGCCCCCTCGGGAGCTGAGGCTTTCACGGTGCCTTCGCCCTGTGTGACACACGTGCTTCACCCTGGCCTCTGCTCGAGGCTGTGTTCTGGCCTGTGTAGGACGATTTCCAAACAATGTGGTGGATAAAAACAGAAACCACAGTCCCACGATCTGAAATTACAAAAACGGTGCGGAACAGATCCCGTGAATGGTGCCGCGAGCGGGGTCCGGGTGTTGCCTCTCCCCCGGAGCGGGGGCTGCAGGAGCGTCAGGCCCCCGGTGGGCAGCTTTGTGGGCATGGGGGTGGTACAGACTCACTTTGCCCTCTGGCTGGGGCCTGGGGTGCCCGGCCCTTCCCTGCTGTGGAAGCTGGGCAGCCCGCTTCACTTCTGAGCCTCAGTTTCCACTTCGAGAAATCAGGGAGGCCACATGGCGTTCCTGGGGCCTGGCTCCCGGCAGAGCTCATCGAGCACCATGACACGGCTGCTGTTTCTCTCATGCAGCCGTTTGCAGTAATAGCAGAGTCTGGTAGCTCCGAACAACCCTGTCCGTAGACATGCTAACCTGATGAGGACATGAATGATGTCCTGGCCACGGACAGGTGGCTGTAAAGCTCCCCCTCGGCCCAGTCTGGATGCGGCAGAGTGTTCTGTGGCCCTTGCCAAGCTGTTTAAAATGTTTGTGCGAAACATCCTATGTAGTCAGGAATGACCACAGTGGTTTTGAAGCCGCAGGTCAGGGGCACAGGACAGGAACGCCATGGTGGGAGGAAGCAGAGAGGGCCCAGTGGGTCTCCCAGATCCAAGGAAGAGTCCGTGTAGTCGCAGGGGCCAGTCCTCGGGAGAAAGACGACATTGGGATTTGGCCACGACACCAGGGGTGAAGCCAAGGGCTGCTGCCCCTTCAGCCTCACAGTGCCCTCCGCTGCCCGCTCACACCTAGCAAAGGCAGCCAACGAACAGACTTAGCACCTGGGTAGGCCCCAGTGGGGGGCCCTTGACGGCGGGGCTGATCATGCTCTCTCCTGTCCCCCTCCAGGACCGCTCAGGAAGTGGCAGCGAGGAAGACTGAGTCCCAACATTCCAGAGTCTCGACCCCGGGCCCCTGGTTCCAGAGGCGAGGCGGCGTAGCCCTTAGCAGTAACGGGTAGCAGGAGCTGTAGTTTCAGACTGGGGTAAACGTATAAACGAAAATCTTCCATATTTATACGACACAGAAGATGTAGGACTGTTTGTGTCTGGCCCTGTCCTGGCATCAGTAGCGTTTGTAACAGCATTAACTGTTGAGAACAAGAAGTGTAACTCGGGGAACACGCGACACCCGGCTGTCTTTCCTTTCCCGGCAGTACTGTTGCGGCCGCAGTTGGGAGTCACTGTCGTTTCAGCCGTGGATGCACGTGTGTAGCCGCCCACCCCTCGTACTGTATTTTGTGGGACAGGTCAGACTCACCAGGGCCGGGGTCCGCAGGCCCGGTGGGGTATGTCAGTGTCACTGGATGTCAAACAGTAATAAATTAAACAGACAACAAAACTCACGGCCTTGCCTTCTGATGGACTCATTCCAGGCTCCTTGCGGGGTCGCCAGTGCCTTGGAGGCCCCATCCTCCTCCTGTCACCACATCCCACGGGGTCCATTTCACAGGGGAGGACACCAAGGCCTAGGGACAGGGTAAGGACTTGCCCGGTCCCCACAGCCTCTGATCTCCAACTCCGGCTGGGTGCTGCTGCCATGAGGGGAGCAAGCAGCTCGGTCCCTTCCCTGCCTGCAGTCGAGGCAGGGTCGGGGAGACAGTCACAGAAACGGGCAGGTGCCACACACAGGTCAGTGTCGTGGCCCAGGGAGCCCAGGGCACTGGGGGAGCCCAGATGATCAAAGAGAGCTTCCAAGTCCAGAATGTACATTGAGTTCTCTAATTCGTGTCTCTTCATTAAGATTTTCTCTTCATGACTTGTTTTTAGTTCTCCAAATGCTCTTCCCTGTAGTTCTTCCAACATATTTTTAGCAGCTGCTTTGACGTTCAACATCTGGACCCTCTCAGAGAAAGGGTCTATTGACTACTTTCTTCCTCGGGGTCGGTCACGCTTGTTTCTTGGCGTGCCTTGCATGTTTTGTTTTGTTTGGTTTGGTTTGGTTTGGTTTGGTTTGGTTTTGGTTTTGGTTTTGGTTTTGGTTTTGGTTTAAAATGAACACCCAGTGCACGCACCTGGGTGGTTCAGTCTATTAAGTGTCTGCCTTCAGCTCAGGTCATGATCTCAGGGTCCTGGGATCGATTCCTGCCTTGGACTCCCTGCTCAGCGGGAGCCTGCTTCTCCCTCTCCTCCCCGCTTATGCTCTCTCTCTCACTATCTGTCACTATCTGTTTCTCTCTTGCAAATAAATAAAAATTAAAAATCTTAAAAAAACACCACAAAAAAAAGGGCGATTTTAAATAATAGATTGTTACAACTCTGAATTCTAAATATGCCCCCCCTTCCCCTGCTAGGGGGTTTCGTTGGTGATGGCTTTGCTTTCTTTGTTTAAGAATTGCTGATCTACAGAAATGGAGAAGGATAAAAGAACCCAAGAGCTAATATTCTGGAAGGACAAAATGGAAAACCAACTTTGATTAAATAGAAAATAAATAAAAGGCAAGTTAAATACCTACACAGGGAAACAGCAATACACACACATTCAGCAACACGTGTCGTTTTCATTACAGTGCTTTGTACAGCTGTAAATGAGCCAGCTCTATGTACTGATAGGAAAGCTTCCAAGATATGTGTATTTTTTTAAGGTTTTATTTATTTGTGAGAGAGAGCACACAAGTGGGGGTAGCGGCAGGCAGAGGGAGAAGGAGAAGCAGGCTCCCCGCTGAGCAAGGAGCCCAATGCAGGACTAGATCCCAGGACCCTGGGATCATGACTGGAGCCGAAGACAGATGCTTAACTGACTGAGCCACCCAGGCGTCCTAAGATAAACGTGTATTTCTTAAATATATTTCATTTAAGATGCATAAGGATGTGTCGATACACATTAAAAAAAAATTGCTGCCCTAACTCTGTAGGGTCTGCCTCCCCCACAGCCTGGAGCTGTTGTTGTCTCTGCTCAGGTTTTGGGTTTTGTTTTGAGGTTGCCTTCCTCTGGGAGTCACCCCTGGGCCGGCCTAACTTCCAGGTCAGCCTGCGATGGCTGGGGCTTTGTGCTCCAATGCCTGACTCACTGAGGCTCCACGCCAGTAGCCCTGTGCTTAGGCACCTTGTAAGTTGGCCTTGCCTCGGCTTCCTACCCCTCTCTTATGTTTTCTCAGTGCACACACATGGCTTCCCCTTGGGCAGGTTGCGTGGAACTGTGGGTGGACGGGCCTCTCTCCACCTCTCCCAAGCATGTGCGTAGCCTTGCGTATGCACGCAGTTCTCTGGCCCCTTGCTGATACGTGGGGCCAGCTGGGGCTGTGTCATTCTCTGGGCCTTTCGACTGCTGACTAGTTCACCAGTCTGTTGCAACCAGGATCCCAACCTTGGCCTTCCCCGTTCACCCCACCCTGAGAATCCCTCCTGTTTCCAGTATGCTGCTATTTAGTTCCAAAGAAAATACACACCATCAGGCAGGGACTTTCAGGTCCTAGCCTGGCTGGAGCGGCCTCAGGCAGAAGACCCCACAACCTCTTACCACTCTTACCTGCCAGCCTGATTTTCCTGAATAAATACTTTTTTTTTTTAAGATTTTATTTATTTATTTGACAGAGAGACAGTGAGAGAGGGAGCACAAGCAAGGGGAGTGGGAGAGGGAGAAGCGGGTTTCCCGCTGAGCAGGGAGCCCGATGCGGGGCTCGATCCTAGGACCCTGGGATCATGACCAGAGCCGAAGACAGACGCTTAACAACTGAGCCACCCAGGCGCCCCTGTACTTTTTAATTTGTTGACCACCCTTGATCAATCTCAAGGATCCTGAAATAGTTGTTTTTGAGAACTCTGTCTAATTTTATCTTTGCTTTTTGGGAGTGCATTTGCAAAGATCCTTACTCCCATCAGTTTGGAAGTCCACATTTTTTGGTTTTAATGGCTTTGACTTTATTTTAATAGATTTGAATTTAATGTTTGCAGAAAATCAGCTCACTGAACCCTTGATTTCAGGATATTCAGGATGAGGGCAGTTTAAAAATGAGTCCCTTGAGGAGAAAAAACGTACCACTGGAATTTTGGTATGACAGGATGTCTTAGGATAAATGTATTTGTATGATCTAGTTCATTGGCAAATGGCAGCAAGATACAAAATAATATTGAATTATTGGACACAAGTTAATGTATTTCATGCAGAAACTAAAGTTGGTGCCACACAATGTCGGAAAATAGCTCCTCCTGTGTTCTTGCTTTAGTATGTGCCATACCTATGTCCAAGGTCACCTCATGGCCCAAGATGGCTGCTGGTACTCCATCTATCCAGTCCACCTTCCAGCCATTGGCAAGGAGCAAGGGGGAAGAGTGAGGCCCACACCACCCCTTAGAGACCCAGTCTGGAAACTGATAGATCACTCTCTTGTGCCCCTTGGCCACAACAGTCAGATGGCCACACGTAGCTGCACTGTGAACCCAGACATGCAGCCTTGCTTTTAGTGCCCGTGTGCCCAGCTGAAGTTACGGACACACAACTTGCTTGGTGGTGATCCCCAGTTTGCAGATGAGAAAACCGGCACAGAGAAGGGAAGTGTTTACCCCAAGACTGCACTGCCAGTCCCGGAGCCACTATTTGTCAAGCATTGCTCACCTTCCTCCCAGACCAGGTGGTTGTGGGTTCCAATCCTGACCCAGCCGCTTCTGGGCTATGTGACCTTAGGCAGCATTCTGCACCTCTCTGAGCCCACTGGGAGATAGGACATCAAAAGGGACTTGGGAGGGTTTTACTTCCTTTTTCAGGCGTTTCTGTATTTTCAATGGTAACAATGAGAAGGAAGATAATTTTGGGGGCACCTGGGTGGCCAGAGGATTGAGTGGCCGACTATCGATTTCGGCTCAGGTAGTGATCCTCGGGGTTGTGAATTTGAGCCCTGTTTTGGGCTCCACGCTGAGTTGTGGCATCTGCGTGAGATTCTCTCTCTTGCTCTTCCTCTGCCTCTCCCCCCACTTGTTCTCTCTCTCTCTCCCTTAAATAAATAAACCTTTAAAAAAAAAAAAAAGATAGTTTTTAGGCAAAAAAATGAAGGCAATCAGTAGGAGCTGGTGTTTGGCAGAACATCTACACATGGTGACCCAGGGACACGTGGACCATGATGAGGGTGAGAGGTCAGGGTTGCAGGCCCCCTGGCCTGGCTCCCACATTGACCTTGGCCTAAGGTCATAGAACCAGCTTGGTTCTTGTGTGGACACTGGCCCCGAACCAGGCACCTCCACCAGCCTGAACTCCTGCTCCGGGTTACAGATCCTGCCTGCTACCTTCCCACCCCCCAGCTGGCGTTTGCTCTCAGCACCCATCTATCTGGACAGCCCTTTCCCCTCCATCTCTGCCCTCTGGCCGTTGCCTTCTCCCCCATTTCTCCCAACATCCCTAACAGGTGGAGGACTTCATTCTTCATTCCCATTTCACAGATGACACAGGTGGGGCTCAGAGCGGTGAGGCACTTGCTCAAGGCCACAAAGATCTGAACCCAGGTTTGGGAAACACGAGTCCTGGGGGGTCAGGACCGGCCCTAGGTCTAGAGGAAATAGGGATCTAGGAGGTGAAACGGCTCTATGGAAAAGGTAGGGAGTTGAGCAATGGGGGACAGACCTCTGTGTCCCCAGGGAGGCACAAGAGGGCTCAGGAAGACATGGTTGAGGATGTGTATGGAATGGCTCAAGGCTGGAATGTCATGGTCAGCGCATGATGGGAAGTCCCTGACGCAGCTGGGACTGGGAGAGGGGCAGTCACGAAGAGTGTAGACCCAGCGTGCCTGGCTGGCTCAGTCGGTGGTGCATGTGGCTCTTGATCTCAGGGTCCTGAGTTCAAGCCCCACGTTGGGTATAGAGTTTACTTTTTAAAAATAAATAAAATCTAAAGAATAAAAAGATCATAGACCCTCCTAGATGACAGATGGCCACAACAGTATCTCCCATTCCACATCCACTTCTAGAACCTTGCAACTCCCCTATTAAATCCCACTGGATATGGAGTCTGATACTCCTTTCCTGGAGTTTGGCTTGGGAACTGCTGATAACCAGTAGAATCCAGTGGAGGTGACACTGTGTGACTGCCAATTGTGGGTCATACAAGGCACCACAGCTCCTACCTTGCTCACCAGAAGACTCACTCAGAGGCACTAGCTGCCTGGAGGCTGCCATGTTGTGAGGAAGCCAACACAAACCGACGCTGAGTGACCACCAAGACCACGTGAGAAGAAAGAGCAATGGCAACACCCATTAAGGTTCATCCAAAAGATGAACATTATATCATTAAACATCATATCAGGGGCACGAGAAAGGGTTTATATATGACACAAAGAGGGGGAAATGGGCTACAAATGGTATTGATCAGTAAAATTCGAGTTAAGTCTATAGTCTAATTAACTATTGTACTAATGTACTAATGTTGATTTCCAGGTCCAATAAAGTGCTATGGTTATGTAAGATATGTAATATTACCTACCATCGGGAAGAGCTGGGGGAAGGGTCCATGGGACCACTCTGTACTGTTTTTGTAACTTTTTTGAGTCTATAATTATTTCAAAATAAGTGTTTTTAAAAATGTATCAGGAAGTCTGCTATAACAAATATCCCCATTGTCTAAGGAGTTTATATCAATCAAAGGGTGATTTCTTTTCTTCACAATGCTACCAGGTTGTGTTACACAGGGACCCAGGGATATGGAGGCTCTGACTTGACATGGGCCTCTATAGTTGCCAAGCCAGGAAAATGACACTTAGAGCTTCTCCCTGAAGGTGACACTTGTGCCTAATGTCCTTGGCCACTACTAGTTTCACTTGGGGACAAAAGGAGCAACCCTTTTTTGGGCCTGGAACAAGTTTAGTGAGTACCACACTGTGCAAAGAAAATAACCAACCCCATTTCATAAAGATTTACATTATATATCTATCTATCTGTCGATCAATCGATCAATAGATAGTAGATGGCTGGAATAAATAAATATATATACAGTGATGATCTTGAGTAGATTGTCGATGTCTCCTCTTGGTAATTTCTAAGTTCTAAGTTTTCTACTTTCTAAAGATTTTACATTTAACCCTGTGCTGTATTCCAAGATAATGGCCAAAATAGATGGAATTTAGATCGACCTCAGAGGAATAGTCTTAAGTAGGAGATGATGAGGATGATAACTTGTGGAAGTAACACCAGCGTTTTTCTAGCCCCAGCCTTTTGTGATTTCAGTTTTAATCTCAGAGACATTTTATCAAATGGGATTCTTGTTTACAAATGACATAAACCCACCTGGGTGCTTTCTGAATCAAAAGGACTATGGGTCCTGGATTCCTAGCCTGGCTCTGGAGTCGAAGTCCTGGGTGTGAGAATATGACTGGCCAATTCCAGGTCACATGCTCACGTTCTTATGCAAGGGATGCTGGGAAAGCTAATAACTAGGCTTTAGAATTTCAAAAATTGGAGCCGGGAGAGAGATCCATAAATGCAGGAACAGAACAAGGTTCAGATGCTGAATAGACAAAATAAAGTTGGGGGAGGGGGACCATAGCTTGAAAAATGGAAGATCAGGTCTACCACCAGCTTGCTACTTGACCTTGGGCAAACCCCTTTCCTTCTCTGTGCCTCCATTTCTTGGAGGGAAGCCTGAGTGATTTTGCCTATATTCGCCTATGAAACAGACAGTTTATATATTTTTAAAGATTTTTTTTTTTATTGGGGTGCCTGTTTGGCTCAGTTGGTTAAGTGTCGGCCTTCAGCTCAGGTCATGATGGGATCGAGCTCCATGTCTGGCTCTCTGCTCAGCGGGGAGTCTGCTTCTCCTTCTCCCTCTGCCTGCCACTCCCCTTGCTTGTGCTCTCTCTGTCCAATAAATAAATAAAATCTTTTTAAAAAGTAATAAAATTCAGTGAATGAGAGGCGCCTGGGTGGCTCAGTTGGCTACACCAACTCTTGATTTCAGCTCAGGTCATGATCTCAGGGTCATGGGATTGAGGCCCCAGCTGGCTCTGCACTCAGGGCAGAATCTGCTTCTCCCTCTGCTCCCTCCCCCCATTCTCTCTCTCTCTCTCTCAAATAAATAAATCAAATCTTTAAAAAATAAAAACAAAATGGATGTTAAATGGTGCAGCTGCTGCAGAAAACAATACGGAGGGTGTTCGAACAATTAAAAATAGAATTACCTGGCGCCTGGCTAGCTGAGTCAGAAGTGCCTGCGACTCTTGACCTCGGGGTTGTGAGTTCAAGCCACGACCTGGGTGTAGAGATTACTTAAATAAAACTTAAAAAAAAAAGAATGAAACAGAGTGCCTTAATTGCAGGCAGCTAGCAGTACCCTGTAGACAGGAGTGATGTCTCCCCGCCGCCCACTGTGACCCAGGACCACGAGTCCGTGCAGCCAAGGAGGACAGAGCCCGGATTCCGGGGTATTGGGGTCGCTGAGCACCCTAACACGTGGAGTGGGAACAGCGGACAGGTCTGCGGGGCCCCTGCAGGGATTCTAGTGGTTTTTTTTCTCCTTGGATTCCCATGGGCTCCTGGCAGCCAGGGTGTGGGCGGCCTGAAAGAAGTCTAGGAGGCCGTGCCGCCCTTGACTTAGATCCCGAGGGGAAGGCTCACCCAGGCTGACGCAAGAAGATGTGGGAGCCAAGGTCGCACGCGTGGCTTGGAGGAGATTTTCACAATGTTGGGGGTTTTTTTCCCCTCATTTATTTATTTCTCTTCCCTCCCTTCATCCCTCTTTCCTGTCTGCCTAGTTATTCTTTCTTTTCCTTTCTTTCTTTTATATTTTTAATCATGGCAATAGCAAAATACACGTAACATAAAATTTACCATCTTAATCATTTTAAGTGCACAGTTCAGTGGCATTAAGGACATTCACATTGTTGTGCAACTGTCACTACATCGGCCTTCAAAAGATTTCCACCTTCCCAAACTGAAACTCTGTCCTCACTAAACACTAACTCCCCACCGCCCACCCCCTCCCCCTGGGTA
>NC_048221.1:8023042-8041325 GCF_002007445.2 Ailuropoda melanoleuca
TTTTTTTTTTAAAGATTTTATTTATTTATGTGACAGAGAGACAGCCAGTGAGAAAGGGAACACAGCAGGGGAGTGAGAGAGGAAGAAGCAGGCTCCCAGCAGAGGAGCCCGATGTGGGACTCGAACCTGGAACGCTGGGATCATGCCCTGAGCCTAAGGCAGACGCTTAACGACTGCGCTACCCAGGCGCCCCTAGTTTCACTTTTTTCTTAACCACCTAAGCAGTAATTCACGAATAGGACACATCCTGGTAAGGTGACAAACATCACAGGACACTTTCCCACTTGCCTGTCCAGATTGGAACCCAGGGCTATTTGTGTCCCCAGATGTAACCATCTACTTTGGACAGTTGGCGTGCAGGCTTGACTGGAGTCCCAGCCTCCATCCATTTTCACTCGTGCCCACAACTGTCAGTCAATCTCGGTTCTTCAGGAGTCATAGACATTCACGGACACAGTCTGCTCTTAGCAATGCAGCTGATGTGACCGTGTGGGCGGGGAGATGCAAGCCCAGCTCCGCCACCCAGGGGCTGACTGTTGGTAAAGGAAGGCCTGGTCTTGGCCTTCGGGACCCCCATGGCGTCTCAATCCCACCTCAAGTTCCTTGCACCTGCTCTTTCTTCTGCCCACATGGCCCTTCCTTCGGCCAGGTCCTCTTTGTTATCCCAGCCTTAGCTTTAATGTCTCCATCCTCGGGGAAGCCTCCCTTCCTTCCTCAGCTCAGCTCAGCTCAGCCGCGCGGTGTGAGGGACACTGCTAGTATTCTCTGTCTTGCTCTAGGTGGTGGTTACACAGATGAGTACATATAAAATCAGTCTCTGGTGGGACACCTGGGTGGCTCCGTTGGTGAAGCGTCTTCTCTCGATCTCCACTCAGGTCTTGATCTCAGGGTTGTGAGTTTGGGCTCTGTGCTCAGCGAGGAGTCGGCTTGAGATTTTCTGATTCTCTCTCCCCCTCTCCATCTGCCCCTTCCCCTTGTGCTCTCCCTCTCTCTCACTCAAATAAATAAATAAATCTTTTAAAAAGTCTATGGAGGGGGGCGCCTGGATGGCACAGCGGTTAAGTGTCTGCCTCGGGCTCAGGGCGTGATCCCGGCGTTCTGCGATCGAGCCCCACATCAGGCTCCTCCGCTATGAGCCTGCTTCTTCCTCTCCCACTCCCCCTGCTTGTGTTCCCTCTCTCGCTGGCTGTCTCTATCTCTGTCAAATAAATAAATAAAATCTTAAAAAAAAAAGTCTATGGGGGTGAATACATAAAGTGTGCACTTCCTTGCATGTGTGTTACATCTCAGTTTTAAAAAGTCATAAAAAGAGCCACCTCCCTCACTAGCCACTCCTTTTTGTATTATCGCGAATTTGGTTATGGAAAAACACCTCGTTGATTTGTTTCATGCTATCTCCTCCACTGGAACCTCAGCTCCTGGAGGGGAGGGATCTTTGTTTTGTTTCTGTGGCGTCCTCAGCACCTAGAACGTTCCTGGGACAGAGTAGACACTCGGGAGAATTTTGCTGAATGAAGAACAAATACAAGGAAATGGAGACTCAGAAAGAAGTGATTTGCCCAGGGTCCCAGAATTGACGTAATTGAGATGCCGAGCTGATGTCCCACTTCTCACCGGATTTCCCATAACTGTGAAGCTTTCCAGTATCTTCCAGATCATTCCAGATATTTCAAAACCATTCAGAAAACTCTCCATCTGTGGGCAGGCTGTAAACAATGCAGTTCACGTGGAAATACTATAGAAACCATGACGGGGCAAGGACTGTTCATGACCAAACTTTTCATTTCAGGATTCATGTGGATTTATAACCAGTGTGTGAGTTAAATATAAAGTATAGGGGCGCCTGGGTGGCACAGCGGTTGAGCATCTGCCTTCGGCTCAGGGCGTGATCCCGGCGTTATGGGATCGAGCCCCACATCGGGATCCTCCGCTGGGAGCCTGCTTCTTCCTGTCCCACTCCCCCTGCCTGTGTTCCCTCTCTCGCTGGCTGTCTCTCTCTCTGTCAAATAAATAAATAAAATCTTTAAAATAAATAAATAAATAAATAAATAAATAAAAAGTATAACCGAAAAGGTGTAATCCCCACTCTTGCAGGCTCTCCCTGCCCGCACCTCAACCCTTGCCCAGGCCTCTCTCCCATCTTCATCCCATGACCTAATTAATGAGTCATCTGCCCAAATTACCACTTGGAGCCTGATGCTCTCGGCCTCCATGGCCTCAAATGCTTCTGACTGCCCTGGAAATAGTTTCCTTCACTCGAAGGTCATGCCAAGGCTTTGGGTGTCCATCCTGATTTCACCCAGCCTCCCAGCGTTCCACACATGTGCCCCACCCTTCAGCCAACCTCTCTCGTCTCCACCTCACGGCCTCTCCTGCCATTTTTAGGCAGTTTTTAGTTGACAGAAAAATTGAGTGGAACATGCAGAGATTTCCCATATACCACTGCTCCCCACTGTCAATCGCCCCACCAGAGGGGCGCGTTTGTTACGATGGATGAACCCACACTGACACTCCATTATCACCCGGAGTCCGTGGTCTGCATTACAGTTCTCTTTCCGTGTGGTACATTCTTCAAATTTGGACAAATGTATGACATGTATTCTATAACGTAGAATAGTTCTGCTGCCCTAAAAAACCTCTGTGTTCCACTTATTCATCCCTGCACCCCGCCCCCCCCCCGCCGCCATGACACCTGGCAACCAACCACTCATTCGTTTACCTTCTTCACAGTTTTGCCTTTTCCAGAATGTCACATTCACATGCACAGTTGGAAGTATAGGGTCTGTTGTTTATTCGGACCACCTTCTTTCACTTGTTAATATGCATTTATGGTTCCTGCATGTCTTTTCATGGCTTGATAGCTCTTTTTTTTCCTTTTCTTTTTTTTTTTTTAGTAGGAATATTCCATTGGCTGGATGTATCACAGTTTATTTATTCATGTACCTGCTGAGGGACATCTTGGTGGTCTCCAAGTTTGGGCCATTATGAATAAAGCTGCTATAAACATCTGCATGTAGGTTTTTGTGCGGACATAAATTCTCTTCTCACGTGGGTAAATATCAAGGAGTGTGATCGCTGGATCATATGGTAAGAGTGTGTTTACTTTTGGAAGAAACCGCCAAACTATCTTCCGAAGTGGCTGCACCATTTTGCATTCCCACCAGCAACACCGGAGGGTCCCAATTTCTCCAAATCCTCACCAACACTTGCGATTATCTGGTTTGGGCTTTTAAAAAAATTGTATGATAGCCATCCTAATGGGTTTGAAGTACGTGGCATCTCGCTGTCGTTTTGATTTGCATTTCCCTAATGATTAGTGATGAATATTTTTTCATGCCCTTACTGGCAATTTAAAAAAAAATTTTTTTTAAAGATTTTATCTATTTATTTGAGAGAGAGAGTGTGAGAGCACAAGCAGAGGGAGCGGCAGGCAGAGGGAGAGAGAGAAGCAGGCTCCCCGGCTGAGCAGGGAGCCCAACACGGGGCTCCATCCCAGGACCCCAGGATTATGACCTTGAGCCAAGGCAGACACTCAACCGACTGGGCCACCCAGGTGCCCCAACTGTTCTGTTTGAAAGGCTCTATTCTGTTTGAAAGGCAAGACTGTCAGCCCGAGATCAAAGTTGAGTTCTGAATTATCAAAATCCCAATCAAAGCAGAATTCCAAAACAGTGCATCTCTGATACGGCAGCCACGCCAATGATACTTTGTCTTATTTTAACTTGTTTATTTTACCCTTGCCATGGCTAGGCTCTGGAGATAGAAGCAATGGTCTCAGCGCTCACGTGGCTAATGGGTGCCTTGTGGAGATAACTGATGGCCCAATAGAGTCAGGTCCTTAATCGCACCTATTGGAAGGCACGGAGCACCCCCCCCCCACCGTGATTGCTTCCCTTCTGTCTGCACACTGCTGGGCCAAAGGGCAGGCTGCAGCTGCGATGGTTCACGTCTGCCAAAAGGCCAGGCTCCTCTGGGCAGAGGCCTATTCTGGTCTGAGCCTCCTGATGACTTAGAGGTAAAAACCAGGAGAAGGCAGGCTGTCCGTTAGATTGAGGACTGTGCAAGCCCGGCCACTTTCAAATGGAATGGATTCCGTGGAAGGATTTTTGTTTGTATGTTTAGAAAACGAACATTTATTATTAGATTGAAGGTGTGATACAGGTTTCTGAAAATGTGACAGTGAGAATATTAGCATTAAAAAAAAATTTGAGGGGTGCCTTGCTGGCTATTGGTAGAGCATGTGACTCTTGATCTTGGGGTTGTAAATTTGAGCCCCATATTGGGTGTAGAAATGACTTAAAAATACAATCCTCAAAAAAAGGGGCGCCTGGGTGGCTAAGTCGGTTAGGTGTCTGTCTTCTGCTCAGGTCATGATCTCTGGCTCCCTGCTCAGCTCCCTCTCCTGGTGCTCCCCCTGCTTGTGCTCTCTGGCTCAGACACTCTCTCTCCAATAAATAAATAAAATCTTAAAAAAAAAAAAAATCCTCAAAAAAAAAAAAAAAAAAAGAAAAAAAACTTGTGCTAAAAGCAACCTGAATTCTTCACTGGCAATATTACATAACAATTTTCGCGGGTAATTTTTAGTGCCTTCAAGGAAGAGGTCTTTCCTGAAAGAGAAAAAAAAAGGTGCAAATCCATATATGGTGTTTATTGTGTGCCAAGCGTGGCTCCGATCACTTTGTACATTTATGTATTAATTTACTTCTCACAACAACACTATGAGCTAGTTGCAAATGGGGACTCTGGTCAGTAGCAGAGAAATTGAAAACAGCATGACTCCATCCTTAAGGCAAAATGTGACCATCTCCATGCTTGCCAGGGACAGAGGGGCCTTGCAATTTCCACAGGCAGGTCAAAGGGAGACCCTGTCCAGGCCAAGGCATCCCCAAAATATTCTTTACCGAGCTTTTATGGCTCTTTTCCAGGCCTCCCCTTACCTCTCTGAGGAACTAGATTTGAAGACATAGTAAGCTCCTTCTTGGTAACTTTTTCCAGCCGTGCTGGGGAGAAGAGGCCTCCTTCCACCACATGAATAAGAGAAAGCTGGGCTCAGAACAGAAACTGAGCTTCCTAGGCGTAATTTTTCTGAAGGGAAATAAAAACTACTGCTCTTAACTGACCCTTCCCCTGCTCCCCAAAAAAGTAGCATACGGTATTAGGGATGGACTTTGACGGTGACATTCATAAATGTGGCAAAAACTCCCAGACCTTGCCCATCCTTACAAATTTTCCCAGGTGAGGGGTGCCTGGGTGGCTTCGTCAGTTAAGCGGCTGCCTTAGGCTCAGGTCATGACCCCAGGGTCCTGGGATCTAGTCCCGCATTGGGCTCCTTGCTCAGCGGGAGCCTGCTTTTCCCTTCTCCCTGTTGCTCCCTCTGGTTGTGCTCTCTCTTGCTGTCAAATAAATAAATAAAATATTAAAAAACAAGACAAAACACAAATTTTCCCAGGTGATTGCTAATGACCTCATTTGACCCCCACACGCAACCTGCCAACTAAGGGAAGCAAGCATTATTTCCTCCCCTTTCCACGTTGGAAAAGCTCATTCACTCACCCAGGGTCTGCCTGATTCCGAAGCTGGGGCTCTTAACTGCTCTTTCTTACTCTGGATTAATCACCTTTTCTTTCCCCCCTGAGGGTTCAGTTGTCCCCTTTCTGCCTCTTTTTTGCCTCCTCTCAGAGGTTTCCCCATAAGCCTGCTGAGAGGTTAGTACATTCTGCCAAGCTCAGTCTGTAAAGCCTCAGAGAACGCTGCTCATTCCTGGGGGACCCCTCCAAGACTGCCAGACCCTTCATGGGGGTCAGGCAAGATTCTCACATGTGCCTTTTTGGCAAGGGGCGTTGGAAACTTCATGAATCCCAAAAGAGACTGATTTTTTTTTTTTTTGAGATTTTATTTATTTATTTGACAGAGAGAGAGAGAGCACACACAAGCAGGGGGAGCAGCAGGCAGAGGGAGAAGGAGAAGCAGGCTCCCACCTGTGTAAGGAGCTGGATGTGGGGATCTATCCCAGGACCCTGGAATCATGACCCCAGCTGAAGGCAGACACTTAACGGACTGAGCCACCCAGGTGCCCCAAGACTCTGATTCTTAAAAGCTGCTCTCCATCAGCCCTATGTGATTAAGGCAATAAGGTTCAACTCTAAAAGCTGTTTTGTTTTGATGTTGCTTTGGGGAGAGGAAGCAGCCTGTTTGTTCAACATCTTCTCCTAAAAGAATAAATCAGTATTATGTCCAGACCCTGATCGGATCAATTGATCTTAGAGATGTTTTTGCTGGTATCCATCCAAGTGCCGGATCCCACAAAACAAGATCACTTTGGGGCTGAACGGTTGTGAAGATTTTATTTAAATTCCTCACCTGTTTAGACCAATTCTGAAGACCCGGCTCAAAACTACATGGGATTAAACTCAGTTAAAATCCATATACGATTCCTAGAAAGGAAAAGGCAAGTAGAGAAAGGAGGGGGTAAAGTTTCCGACATGTCTAGTTTTTCCTTCGGAGGCAGAGGGGATATAGTCATTAGCCTATTAGATGATTTGAAAGAGAGTTTTGGAAAAGACTGGAATCCGAGTCAGGGCTTCACGGGTTAATTTGCCCTTGTCACATCGGCCGTTCGAAACTCCTCCTCTCGAAACTCCTCCTCCTGCAGTGAGGTGAAGATATTCGAATATCACCCCACCGTAAACTCCTCCCCCTGCGAGGAAACTCACATAGAAATGCTGCAAATGACTGGGGCCCCGCGTGCATTTGCCGCCCGAGCTCTCGAAGCCCGGGTTTCCTGCACGGACTTTACGGACCAAGGCCCGGGCTAGCGCCCTCGCTGGCGGAGGCTGGGAGCATGAGACCCGCGGGCTGGGGGCTGTGCTGGGCCATCGCCCTGCTCCTCGCAGCGACTGGGGCGGCAGGTAAGGCTGGCTCCAGGCACCCGCGTGCGGTGGGGTGACCCCCCCAGAACTCGGGGAGCCCCTTGGTAATTCTGGGAGCTGCGGAAAATGACCCCATCCTTGTAAGATGTGTGGGAAAATGGCACGAAGTCCTTTCCAAACGGCTGGAGGGAGTGTTGAAGGGATTGCGAGGTGTGGGGATGTGGAGGAGTCATGACAAGAGGGGTGAGGCTTTCCCTATAAGTCTCCGCCGGATGGGGGGACCCCCGTGTCTTCCTCAGAGCGGGACACGGGGCCCTCCAGCCCTTGTGAGACGGGGACCCCTCCCCACCGAGTTCTGGGGTGAGGGTTACCAAAGCTTGGGGGGGTCCCTGCGGGCGCCCTCGCGTCCACCCGCGGACAGGAATGCCCCAGGCGGCTCAGGTGGCTTTGTAACGCGCTAGGGCTCCAATGGAGCCCCGGGTCCCACGCAGAGTTTGCTTGTAGGCACCGCACGCGCGCTACTGCCGGTGGCCACCGCCTCCAGCCCCGCCTCCGGCCGTGAGGGCCAGTCCCCGAGCTCCCATTGGGCGCGATTGGAACACGCGAGCCTCGAGCCACTCCCCTTGGCCAATGGGGGGCGGTGGATGTGGTTGGGGGGCGCGCGGGGCGGGGCTGGGACACGGGCTGGGGGGCTCGAGGTGAGGCTGGAGACTCACGCAGCACCTGGTTCAGGTGAGGCGGCCGTCGGGCGTTCCCTCGCGTCCCTCCGGGGCTCCTGTCACCAAGCAGGCAATGCGTCCCGGGCCCCCGGAGTCGCCTCCGCGAGCCTGGGCGAAGTGCCCTCCGCGACCTGAGGCGAGCCCATTTTGTCCTGGAGGCCGCCCTCGCTGCCCCGACCTGGGTCGAGTTCACCTACGCGCCCCTAGGCCACCCTGAGGGCCTCGGTTCCTTCGCGAGCCGAAACCTGGCCTCAGAAACGCTCGCCCCTCCTCGGTCGCCAGTGAAGGGCAATTCCCGGAGATCTTCCACCTGGGCAGGGACCGGGAGGCGGCAACGTGGGACGACGGATCCCTCAGGGTGGCCTTTTTTGTTCAGAAGCTCTGGATGGGTTTAGTTGAGCTGTCCGCATGATGATGTTTCCTTTTAGGGGGTTCCGATTTAGATTTGTTGCAGAGACTAGCTGGGGCACGATCCTGATATCCCCCGGCTTTGAGTGAGTGGCCAGAGGCATTTGACCTCGCCCTGGATGTGAGATAAATGGTTCTTTTCCTACTTAGAACCTGAACAGCGCCTAAAAGAATTGGGATTATCTGATAACAGGATTGCAGGAAACTTTTTTACTGAGGGGAGGGGAAGGGCGGGGTGGGGCGGCTTTGTGCGTGGGGAGCTTTGGACGCTTGGAATTCCTCTCCGTGACACATCAGTTTTCTCTGAGCGGAGGAAGAGAGGATGCTGCCATATGGCCGAGGGTTATTGCAATAACTCTGCCACCCAGTTGTGTGAAGAGGAGAGACTGTGGATTGTCAAGGACGTTTGAGTTGTATTTCCAACGCTGATTGACTCCATCCCTAAGAGGAAATAATGGCAGTCAAATCTTGAGCAAGATAAGTTGCTTGCTTTAGTTTCCGCTCTCTTTGGGGTTCTGATAGAACTGCAGGGGGAGGAGTTTCTGGAACCGCCAGTGTGACCTGGCTGGTTAACCCCTGAAGCCCTGACTCGGATTCCAATCTTGTCCAGAGCTGCTCCAGGGTCAGCTGCTTGATTTGTCAAATTTTGGTATCCCTTGATTAGCTGCGCCCCCAAAATTGGAAATGCACCTCCTGAAAGACCTCTCTTTCGATTCTCTCAACTCTGATTATTTCATCCCTAAAAGGAACTAATGACGGTGACATCTTGAGCAAGATGTGTTACTTTACTTTGGTTTTCTCTCTGAGTGGCATCCTATGTTCTCAAGGACACTCAGAGTCCCCACCTGGTCCCCAGACTCCTGAGTGCTAGCAGTTACTTCTCCTCTGGTGTTAACAGGATGATGTATATTTGTAGCAGCCCTGGCTGCTCCAGCGTGCACCTTCACTGTCTTTAAAGCATTTTGGGGGGTAGAGGAGGATGGAATTTCTTATTCTTTTTCCTTGGAAATGGGAGTTACTGGAATCTGGACTGGAATCGCAGGACTGGAATGCTGGAATCGCTTCACTTAGCCATTTCAAAACCACTTGTGTACAGAGTACCATGTTTGCCCAGGGCACGCCCAAATTCAGAGAAGTGGAGCATCTCTCTTAAGAGGTGTGTGTCTCTTTTAGCAACATGCTCCAGGGAGATTCTTTGGTCATTGCTGGGCATACTTTTCTTCCAGGGCAACACTGGAAAAAGAACTTTTTTTGAGACCGCAGACCTTTAAGGGGAATTATGTGGATCATTCTGTCTTTCCGGGATATTCCTGATCTTATCTGTAGGGTTCCTCCTTTGATAAGATCCAAATCTGGATGCCTTTGTGGCTTAGTGTTTTGATGGCCCTTCATATTCCTTGTTAAGTACATTAATAGCATCCACAGTTTCCCTGGCTGTCAAGTACGTGAGACTTGTTGATAAGACACTGTGGAGGTAACCAGCAATGAACAATCACAGAAACAAACCCCTCCCCAAAGGAGCTGACAACAAAAGTCCTCCATTGAGATCACCTGGTTTGGAAAACACACTGGTAAAGTGATTTCTCATTCATATTCAGCTGAGTCTGTTAGCACCAGCCTTTTTTTTCCCCCAAGAAAATGATTCTATAATTCTGACTTTCCTGAGCAACAACTGTGTTCAGTAGCATGGGAAAGAAAACATCGAAAGCATTTACCACCTCATTTGTATGCTGGCGAAAAAGCAGAACTGTGTATTCTCCTTTTCTGTTTCGATAACCTTGTTCCTGGCTTGTCACGTGTGACAAGAGAGATTTGGGCACTGGGGGGTGTGGGTGTGTGCGGTTCCTGTGTAATTTGAGGCATCCCCAGTGTGAGGGGATACGGAATTGCTCCAGTTTGCTTTTACTGGAATTCAAATGAAACTGACAAGGAAAACACACATCTCGCTTCTGTAACAGGGAGGAAGCCCGGAGGTTTCTTTGGCCGGTGGTGCTTCGAACTGGACGGGTTCTGTCCCCTTGCTCAGAACCGTGTCGTCTGCTGTGAGGACACCCATCTGATGTCCTGTCACTCAGCTCTTGCTGTGCCTGATCCCTGTCCCCAGTCCCCACTACCAAGGCCGTGGGATTTATTACTGTCCCCACTGACTGTTGCCTGGCTGCACCTTAACAGTAAAATCCATTAGCTTCCGTGGGATTTATTACTGTCCCCACTGACTGTTGCCTGGCTGCACCTTAACAGTAAAATCCATTAGCTTTTCATTCAAACATTGTCCGCAGCGGTCGGCCAGCTATTGGATGACCTGCCCTGATAAAAAGTAAGGGTGGGGTCTTCCTGTTGGTGAGGTCTTCAACCATCTTGGGCTAGCAAATATTTGGAGAGCTGTTTCCAGGGCAAGACGTGATGTCCAGGGAAGGGGTTTATTATTCTTTATCCCTCTTTAAAGGACCTTAAGGTGTTATGACTATTTCCAGTCTTTCCGGTGGCACGTTTTGTTGGTAAAATAGGGCTTTGTGCAAAGGTTTGGGAGGCCAGAGCATTGGATTAGTGGTAATGGAAGTTGTGATCCCCTAGGGGAGAAGGTAGGACAGAAGCTCTTCCTCCAAGATCCTCATTGTGAATGGCCTTTCCCTGAACTTCCTTTTTAGTTTTTTCTCAGAGACCTGAAATTCCAATTGCTTTTTACCCACCCCATGTGCCAGTAGTGAGAAGTGAGTCATATCCGGTTTTCGGCAAGGCACAGTTCCGATTCCGCTGTGAGTCAATGGGGTGTGGGCGTGCTGTGGAGACAGCTCTGAGGGACTCATCCTGTTCAGACCAGTAGTTGGGCATTTAGATCATCAGTCTGTGTAACCACCGCACATTCCAAAGCTCAACACATTCCCTTCTCTCGTATTTTCTTTCTCTTACTCATTCTCCTTGTCACCTGGGCTGCCCGCAGTGGCCACCTCCAGCCCGGCTTCCTTGTAATTCAGCTTCCCACTCCTTTGATTCTTCTAAGCCCTCCTTGGGACTTGCACTTTGAAGACCCGGACTTGGTTGGCTTTTTATTTATCTTTTAAATTTTCTTTAAGTAATCTCTACGCCCGTTAACGACCCTGAAATCAAAGGTCGCATGCTCTTCTGACAGAGCCAGCCAGGTGCCTCTGTTGGTTTTTTAAAATGAGGTATAACTGGGGCACCTGGGTGGCTCAGTTGGTTAAGTGTCTGCCTTCTGCTCAGGTCGTGATCCCGGGGCCCTCCCTAGCCTGCATCTCCCTCTCCCTCTGCCCCTCCTTCCCGTCCCCCCAGCTCATGCTCACGCTCTATCCTCTTTCTCCAATAAATAAAATCTTTAAAACATAATGATAAAATAGCTTTTTTTTTTAAAAGATTTTCTTTTTAAATAATCTCTACACCCAACGTGGAGCTTAAACTCACAACCCCGAGATCAAGAGTTGCATGCCCCACCGAGGGAGGTGGCCCAAGGAAGCTGGTTTTTAAATGGGGGTCCCAGGGACCCTCAGCCCAGGTGCAGGATTAGGTTCAAGCGTGGCGGAAATGTTCAAGGGGGCTGGAGGTCTCTGGCATTGTCAACCACCCCCCCCAATGACAAAAGACAACAGAAGGCACTTGGAACAGTTGGAGAACTGGAGTAACAAGCAGGCAAGCCAGGGACAGACAGTGATCGGTGTTGCCGTTACTTCTCTTAATTATTTTTTCTTTCCTTTTAAAAAATCTCAAAAGTAAAACATTCTTCAAAGAAAAAGAACTCTGAAATGAATTGGCCACTATTCCCTATGCAGAAGCACAGATAGGATTCTGTTTCTTAAAGAATAAACATGGAACTATTAGAAATTATTCTGCACCTCCTTTTTCTCCCCAGTTAGAAAATATTATGTGCAGCTTTCTGTTTTTACAACATAGGATGACTGGCCTCATCTTTTTTTCTTTTCTTTTCTTTTTTTTTTTTTTTTTTAAGATTTTACTTACATGACCGAGCGAGCACAAGCAGGGGGAGCAGCAGGCAGAGGGAGAAGCAGGCTCCCCGCTGAGCAGGGAGCCCGATGTGGGGCTCAATCCCAGGACCCCAAGATCATGACCTGAGCCGAAGGCAGACGCTTAACTGACTGAGCCACTAGGTGCCCCAACCTCATCTTTTTCAATAGTTGTAGAGGATTCACATTATTATCATCTATAGATTTTGCACATATAGCTATATCCCTACGTTTAGCTATAGATACACCTTTTTTTTTTTTTTTAAGATTTTATTTATTTATGTGACAGACAGCCAGTGAGAGAGGGAACACAGCAGGGGAGTGGGAGAGGAAGAAGCAGGCTCCCAGCGGAGGAGCCCGATGTGGGACTCGATCCCGCATCGCCGGGATCACGCCCTGAGCGGAAGGCAGCCGCCTAACGACTGCGCTACCCAGGCGCCCCTAGATATACCTTTTTAAGTTAGATTGTGTATTATTTATCTATTGTTGCATAACAAAGTACCCCAAAACTTAGTGGCTTAACATAACATCCATTTACTGTCCCACGGTTTCTGTGGGTCAGGAATTTGGTAGCAACATTGCTAGATGGTAAGTTGCAAACCGAATGACTGCAGGAAAAGAAATTTTGCAGGCTCTGTGGTATCCGAAGGCTTGATGGGAGTGAAGACTCCATTCCAAGATGGTAACTTGGAGGCTTTTGGCAGAAAACCTTAGGTCCTCTCTGCACGCAACTCCCCCTTGGGCTGCTTGAGGGCATCTTGTGACATGCCTCCCCCAGAGCAGGCAGTCTGAGAGAGGGTCCCATCTAAGAAGATCATGGAGGACGCTGCAGTGCCTTTTTGATCGAGGCTCCGAGGCCACACCTCACTGTGTCTCACTTTTTCTGTGAGGAGCAAGTCCCCGAGTCTAAAGCACACTGCAGTGCGGCAAATTAGGCTCACCCTTTGAAGGTAGTGTCACGGAATTTGTGGTCCTGTTTTTTTTTTTTTTTTTTGGTTTATTTATTTGAGAGTATGCGAGTGGAGGGTAGGGGGTGGGCAGAGGGAGAGGGAGTGAATCTCAGGCAGACTCCCTGCTGAACACAGAGCCTAACATGGGCCTGGATCCCGAGACCCTAAGATCATGACCTGAGCGGAAACCAAGAGTGCCCTTTGTGGTCCTATTTTAAACTACACCAGTTTTCTCCTTTTCTCCTAAGAAGGCCTTTGGAATCCCTCGAACTTAGCATTGCCCTGCACCTGTGCTAGTATTTCTTCCGGGTCCCAGAAACTTTGCACTTTAACTTTAACGTTGCAGGTTCTGCCCTGTTACCCTCTGCAAGGGAGAGAGTGGAAGAGTGGCCCTTTTCCCAGCCCTTTGCCTGGTGAGGTGAGGGACCTGGCTCTGATTCTCCCCATACCTGTTGCACAAAAGTATTGTGACTATGTCAGGCATTGGCCCGTGCCTCCGTTGTGCTGCAAGGATGAAAAAGACATTCCTTGCCCTTAAGATTTAAATTTAGGTTGGGAGATGCGCAAGTAAGCAGGTGGTTTTCATGTAGTGTGATAGGAGTGAGAACTGGATGTTTTAGGAGCTTCTGGGGGTGCAGAACCCAGTTTTTTGGAAGGTCCATCTCAACGTTGAACTGTTAGTCAAGAAATTATCCCCAAACTTAGTGGCTTAAAACAACACACATTTAGGGGTGCCTGGGTGGCCCAGTCCATTAAGCGTCTCTTTGGTTTTGGCTCAGGTCGTGATTTCAGGGTTGTGGGATCAAGCCCCACGTTGGCCTCCTCGCTCAGTGTGGAGTCTCCTTGAGGTTCTCTCTCCCTCTCTGTCTGCCTTTCCCTCTCGTGCTCTCTCTCTTTAAAAGAAATAAATAAATCTTGGGGCGCCTGGGTGGCTCAGTCATTGGGCCTCTGCCTTTGGCTCAGGGCATGGTCCCGGAGTCCTGGGATCGAGCCCCACATTGGGCTCTTCCACTGGGAGCCTGCTTCTTCCTCTCCCACTCCCCCTGCCTGTGTTCCCTCTCTCACTGGCTGTCTCTCTGTCAAATAAATAAAATCTTAAAAAAAAAAAAAAAAAAGAAAGCTTAAAACAACAACAGCAACAACTTGCATTTACTATCTCACAGTTTCTGTGCGTCAGGAATTTGGAAATGGTATAGCTGGATGGTTCCAGCTCCCCATCTTCCAGGAAGGTTCAATCTGGATGACTGCAGCGGAAGAAAACTTGGGAGAGTTGGGACGGAGCTGCAAGGATTTAGGCTCTGAAGTTGTGAAACTTTTATGGGATCCAGCATGGAGGCAAGATATGGGTCACGAGGTTCATTGTGGATGGGGCAGGAGAAAGTCCCTCCCACAGGGTTGTAATTCACGTTGCTTTGGGGCAGGGAACAATTGGTGAAATCTGGTGACCTCAAGGTCATCGCTGCCTTCCTTGCATGTAGGGAAGCTTTCAGGTCCGCTATTTATGGGGAAAACAGATGTCTGCAGATGTGTGGATGGAAGGCATGCTGGCCATTTATCATGAGGTTGGAGGGGAAGTCCTAGGCAGGTCCTTCCGGCTCCCTTCCCACCATGGATCACCTTCACTTCTCTGCCACCTAATGTCTTGGCATTAACTTGGTTGGAGACCTCAGTTGTTCCATTTTGGCCAAGAATGGAATGAGCTTAGTCATTTTATTTTATTTATTTTATTTATTTTTTTAAGATTTTATTTTTTTATTTGACAGAGATAGAGACAGCCAGCAAGAGAGGGAACACAAGCAGGGGGAGTGGGAGAGGAAGAAGCAGGCTCATAGCGGAGGAGCCTGATGTGGGGCTCGATCCCACAACGCTGGGATCACGCCCTGAGCCGAAGGCAGACGCTTAACCGCTGTGCCACCCAGGCACCCCTGAGCTTAGTCATCTTAATGACCTGCTTTCCTGTGACATCAAGCCCTAAAAGCTTTCTTCTCCCTCCGCACCCCCATGCTCCACAAATCTTTTTTTTTTTTTTTAAGATTTTATTTATTGTGAGAGAGAGAGAGCACAAGCAGGGGGAGGGTAGAGGGAGAGCGAGAAACAGATTCCTTGCTGAGCAGGGAGCCCAATGTGGGGCTCGATCCCAGGACCCTGAGCAGGAGGCAGATGCTTAACTGACTGAGCCACCCGGCACCCCATCTTGAAGGACTTTTTAAAAGTAGCCTTTTTCTCTTGAGAGCTTTTTCTGTATCTTCATTTAATAAACTTATATCACTTAACTCTCTCTCTCTCTCTCACACACACACACACACNACACACACACACACACACACACACACACAAATAGCCTTTTATTTTAGAATTATATTAGATTTACAGAAAAGTTGCAAAGATAATGCAGAGAATTCTCATAGATCCCACATCCAGATTCCCCCAATGCTAACATCTTACAGACCATGGTATATTTGTCAAAACTAAGAGTTTGGGGCACCTGGGTGGCTCAGTTAGTCTGCCTTCAGCCCAGGTCATGAGCCCAGGGTCCTGGGATTGAGTCCTGCCTCGGACTCCCTGCTTAGTGGGGAGCCTGCTTCTCCCTCTCCCTTTGCCGCTCCCCCTGCTTTTGCTCTCTCTCTCTCTCTCTGTCAAATAAATAAATAAAATCTTTTTTTATTTATTTGACAGAGATAGAGACAGCCAGCAAGAGAGGGAACAGAAGCAGGGGGAGTGGGAGAGGAAGAAGCAGGCTCATAGCGGAGGAGCCTGATGTGGGGCTCGATCCCACAACGCTGGGATCACGCCCTGAGCCGAAGGCAGACGCTTAACCGCTGTGCCACCCAGGCACCCCTGAGCTTAGTCATCTTAATGACCTGCTTTCCTGTGACATCAAGCCCTAAAAGCTTTCTTCTCCCTCCGCACCCCCATGCTCCACAAATCTTTTTTTTTTTTTTTAAGATTTTATTTATTGTGAGAGAGAGAGAGCACAAGCAGGGGGAGGGTAGAGGGAGAGCGAGAAACAGATTCCTTGCTGAGCAGGGAGCCCAATGTGGGGCTCGATCCCAGGACCCTGAGCAGGAGGCAGATGCTTAACTGACTGAGCCACCCGGCACCCCATCTTGAAGGACTTTTTAAAAGTAGCCTTTTTCTCTTGAGAGCTTTTTCTGTATCTTCATTTAATAAACTTATATCACTTAACTCTCTCTCTCTCTCACACACACACACACACACACACACACACAAATAGCCTTTTATTTTAGAATTATATTAGATTTACAGAAAAGTTGCAAAGATAATGCAGAGAATTCTCATAGATCCCACATCCAGATTCCCCCAATGCTAACATCTTACAGACCATGGTATATTTGTCAAAACTAAGAGTTTGGGGCACCTGGGTGGCTCAGTTAGTCTGCCTTCAGCCCAGGTCATGAGCCCAGGGTCCTGGGATTGAGTCCTGCCTCGGACTCCCTGCTTAGTGGGGAGCCTGCTTCTCCCTCTCCCTTTGCCGCTCCCCCTGCTTTTGCTCTCTCTCTCTCTCTCTGTCAAATAAATAAATAAAATCTTTTTTTATTTATTTGACAGAGATAGAGACAGCCAGCAAGAGAGGGAACAGAAGCAGGGGGAGTGGGAGAGGAAGAAGCAGGCTCATAGCGGAGGAGCCTGATGTGGGGCCCGATCCCATAACGCCAGGATCACGCCCTGAGCCGAAGGCAGATGCTTAACCGCTGTGCCACCCAGGCGCCCCAATAAATAAATAAAATCTTAAAAAACAAAACAAAAAAAACTAAGAGTTTAATGTTGGTCTGTTACTATTAACTCTAGACTTTATTTGGATTTCACCACCTTTTCCCTTTCCTCTTCCAGGACCCAGTCCAGAATTTCACAGTGCATTTGGCCCTAAAGTCTTTCATCACAGTCTTAACTAGTCGCTCTCCAAACTCTCTGAATCACATGCCTCCACTGGTTAAAAAAAAACAAAAACAAACAAACAAAAAAACACACTATGTTCTCCCCAATGTAATTATTCATTATATACCACTACTAGTCTATTAGATACATTATAAGATAGAACTCCACAGAGAAGCAGAGATGTTGAACCAAGATGAGCTAAAAAAATACACAACACTTTAAAAATATCTTATTCGTGATAGCTTCCTAGGATATAAAATCTCAAGGGACAATGTATAGTTAGGTCAGGGAAGTCAGGGTTGTTTTTTTCTGTTTGTTTTTAAGATTTATTTACTTGAGAGCGCGAGCACACACGCATGAGCACCTGCTCGGGGGTGGGGGGCAGAGGGAGGGAGACTCTCAAGCAGACTCCGCAATGAGCATAGAGGCCGACCCAGGGCTCAATCTCACATCCCTGAGATTACGTCCTGAGCCGAAACCAAGAGTTGGACGCTTAACCAACTGTGCCACCCAGGCGCCCTGTTTTTTTGTTTTTAAAGATTTTATTTTTAAGTAATGTCTACACCAAATGGGGCTCGAACTCATCCCCAAGCTCAAGAGTCGCATGCTCTACCAGCTGAGCCTGGCAGCCACCCCTTTGCTTTCCTGTTCTTTTTGTCTGGAAGGTTCTCCCAGCCATGGAATAACTTTCTGGAGATGTGGTTTCTGTTTCAAGTTATCATGCATTCAGTAATTACCCTTGTGCAAAATGAGGTAATGATTCAATTTTGCACAGACCATTAAACTATACTTTTGGTTATGGCTAGCATTCAAAATTGATAAAAGGAAAAACAGAGGCGCCTGGGTGGCTCAGTCGGTTAAGCTTGTAACTCTGGGTTTCAGGTCAGGTCATGGTCTCTGGGTCGTGGGATCGAGTCCCACCTTGGGCTTCACGCTTAGCAAGGAGTCTGCTTGGGATTCTTTCCCCCTCTGCTCCTCTCCTTGCTCACACATTCATGCTCTCTCAAATAAAATGAATGTTTTTCCTTTTTTTTTTTTTTTTTTTTTTTTTTAAGATTTCAATCTTCTTACAAGAATAATGGAACTTAGAGTAAATGTAGCCATCAGTCAAAGTGTACGTTTTACATACTATTTGCCCTCAGAACATCTGACTCAATAGGAAAAATCCTACTAACTTCTTTTTTGGGGGGGGGGTCTTATTTATTCGCAAAGCATCATGAGGTAAACCAGATAATAATTTTTATTGGCCACAGTGTTTTAATTTACATAGGGCATTAAAGTTTATATTTAGAGATTAAAATATTTTTTTACCAGGTATCACTAATAATAAAAGTTTGCTTTATTCCAGTTCACAGAGAACAGTGCATTCTGAATCAAAATATAGTATTTAAGACTAAACTCAGTCAACATTATTGCGATCTCTTTTCCAAAATGCAAAAGTCAATGTGTTAAGGAAATTTCCC
>NC_048221.1:8041913-8149449 GCF_002007445.2 Ailuropoda melanoleuca
TTTTTTTTTTTTTTTTTTTTTTAAGATTTCAATCTTCTTACAAGAATAATGGAACTTAGAGTAAATGTAGCCATCAGTCAAAGTGTACGTTTTACATACTATTTGCCCTCAGAACATCTGACTCAATAGGAAAAATCCTACTAACTTCTTTTTTGGGGGGGGGGTCTTATTTATTCGCAAAGCATCATGAGGTAAACCAGATAATAATTTTTATTGGCCACAGTGTTTTAATTTACATAGGGCATTAAAGTTTATATTTAGAGATTAAAATATTTTTTTACCAGGTATCACTAATAATAAAAGTTTGCTTTATTCCAGTTCACAGAGAACAGTGCATTCTGAATCAAAATATAGTATTTAAGACTAAACTCAGTCAACATTATTGCGATCTCTTTTCCAAAATGCAAAAGTCAATGTGTTAAGGAAATTTCCCAGAAATTTACTTGTCCTCATTTTTTATCTAAAAATCTGAGTCTTTGTGGGCGCCTGGGTGGTTCAGTCGGTTAAGCGTCTGCCTTCGTTCAGGTCGTGATCCCGGGTTCTGGAATCAAGCCCCGCATAGGGAATCCCTGCTCAGTGGGGAGCCTACTTCTCCCTCTCCCTGCCACTGCCGCTGCTTGTGCTATCAAATAAATAAATAAAATCCTTTAAAAAAAAAATCTGAATCTTTGCTTTCCTAGAAATTTCTCATATTACAGCTTTTGCTACTGTCTCTGTTCTCTGCCATCTGCATTCATAGTTTCTCATAATTTGTATCTCTTTATATTTCCTCCCTACCTACTGGAGATGGCCCCTCATCTTTCCTTCCGCTGAATGATTTCACACAATTTTCCTCATTTCTCTTGCCAACACAGGTTTCTAATATACTAAATCATTTAAATTATTTTCTTTTTTTATGTGCAGGGAAGTGCTACTATTTTGTTTCCTGCCTTAGTGGGTCCTTACACTGGACTCAACAACCATTATGTCAAGTTTTACACACCGTTGGCAAGTCACTTTTCTAGATCTATTCTTTGCATCCTCCGCTGCACTTTTGGTTCATGAAATTTGTTGTGTGTGTGTGTTTTATTTCCTGGGAACGATCGGATTCTATTTCTGGTTCATTCCACAGCTGGCAGGAAACAGACACACACAGGTGGTGTTGTCACTTTCCGATGCTGGCGCTGAATGGTCCTTCCTCTTCCCTTCTCTGTCAGTGGAAGACACGTGTGGGAGAAACGAGTTCCAGTGCCAAGATGGGAAGTGCATCTCCTACAAGTGGGTTTGTGACGGGAGCGCCGAGTGCCTGGATGCCTCCGATGAGTCCCAGGAGACCTGCAGTGAGTCCCCTTTGGGCATGACACACTTCGTACCCTTTTTGATGAGAGTGGGTGACAGATGAGGTGAACATCAGCCAGCAGGCTGATGTGTTCAACCATGAATTGGGACTTGGGGGAAGAGATATTTCCGGAACCTTAACAGCTTTAAAAAGAAAAAAAAAATGAGGTGAAATTCACATAACGTAAAATTAACCATTTTAATGGAATCAGTTCAGTAGTGATAATATGGTCACGGTGCTATGCAACCATCACCTCTGTCCTTCCAAACCTTTTCATCACTTCATGTCTAATTTTTTTTTTTTTTAACAAGTTCCATTAGATGTCTTTCATTTTCACCCAGAAAGGTGGGCTTGGCACCTTCTTTCTGAAAACTGTGTTTTTGCTCTGCAAAGCTGGGGCTGGGGAGTCAGAGTGGGCTTCCCTCAGAGAAGGCTCAGTCGGGTTTCTCCCACAGTGTCTGTCACCTGCAAGTCTGGGGACTTCAGCTGTGGCGGCCGTGTCAACCGCTGCATCCCTCAGCCCTGGCGATGTGACGGCCAGGTGGACTGCGAGAACGGCTCCGACGAGCAAGGCTGTCGTAAGTGTGCTCCCTCCCCGGGCAGCCCCGCGCTGGCTCCTCCTGGTTCCCCCCTGGTCCTGGGCTGCAGTTAGAGTTGGTGCCCTAGCAGAGCTGCGGATTGGCTGCTCTGGGGTCTGCGGTGGGCTCCATCTCCTGGAAGCTCCCCCCAAGCTTGCTCGTACTGTTTGAACCCCACCTCGCCCAGGAGGCATCGCAGGCGATAGGGTCGGTTCTTCCTCTTACGGTCGTCAGCAAACTCACTGAGGCTGTCCTTGCCAAGTGTCCCCGCCCCAACCACATGACACGTGCTCTGGTGAGCCCCTGTGACCACCCCCAGCCACCCTGGGAGGCTAAGCACACAGTAGGTGTTCGCTGACCTCGACCTATCACTCAGCTGACCACCAAGAAGAGGAAAGCTTCACCAAGTTGCGGATTCTGGGAAGAAACAGGGCCCCGCATCCTGGAGGGGGAGGCACTCCGGAGGGCTGGGGGTCTGACGTGGCTCTTCAGTGTTAGTTATTGAATCGTGTAGTTTTGTTTTGTCCTTTTAATGGAGTAAGGCTCTGAGAAAAATAACCAGGAAAAACCTAAATAACTAATTAAGATAATGTCAGATCTTCAAGTTCAGAAAATATAAAAATCCATGATATTAAAAAAAAAAAAAAAAAACAAGTATTCTCATACATTCACTTGAGAAATGCGTGTCTAACCTGGATTAGTGATTATCTGATGAACTACCTCCTCTGGGAACATTTAGAAATAAAGTGGATTGTTGTTCTTTTTCCAGGTACATTTTTTTTCCTTCCAGGTTTATTGTGATATAATTGAAATACAATTATATCAATAGATGGGGGGAAAATAATTAATTTTAAAAAACAAAAAACAATTTTTTTTTTTTAGATTTTATTTATTTATTCGACAGAGATAGAGACAGCCAGCGAGAGAGGGAACACAAGCAGGGGAGTGGGAGAGGAAGAAGCAAGCTCCCAGCAGAGGAGCCTGATGTGGGGCTCGATCCCAGAACGCTGGGATCACGCCCTGAGCCGAAGGCAGACGCTTAACCACTGAGCCACCCAGGCACCCCCAAAAAACCCAAAATTTTTGTTAAAGTTGCCAATTTCTTTTTTTTTCCCTAAAAATTTTATTTATTTATTTGAGGGAGGGAGAGGGAGAGCATATCCAGAGCAGACTCTGAGCTGAGTGCAGAGCCTGGTGTGGGGCTCGATCCCACCACCACGAGATCATGACCTGAGCCGAAATCAACAGTCGGACACTCAACCAACCATTAACTGACTGAGCCACCCAGGTGCCCCACCACCCCGACCACTTTAAAAACATTTTTTTTTGTTGGGGGGAACCTGGGTCCATGTCCTCATCTGTGGAACGGGCTGCTAGTGAGAAGTGGGGGCTCTCTGGTGACCAGCTTGTCTTCTCCCATCCATCCCTGCAGTGCCCAGAACGTGCGCCCAGAATGAGTTCCGCTGCCAGGATGGGAAGTGCATCGCCCTGGATTTCGTCTGTGATTCGGATCGGGACTGTTTGGACGGGTCCGACGAGGCGTCCTGCCCCATGCCCACCTGCGGCCCTGCCAGCTTCCAGTGCAACAACTCTGCCTGCATCCCCGATCTGTGGGCTTGTGACGGCGACCCCGACTGCAAGGATGGCTCAGATGAGTGGCCGCAGCGCTGTGGGGGCCGCAACACGTCAGCCCCCCAACGGGACAATGGCCCTTGCTCGTCCCTCGAATTCTACTGCCGGAGCGGCGAATGCATCCACTCCAGCTGGCGCTGTGACGGCGGCCCTGACTGCAAGGACAAGTCCGATGAGGAGAACTGCAGTAAGGCCGCCGTGCGGGGGTCCTCGCCCCTGTCCCTGTGCTCCCCCGGGGGTGGGGCGGGTCGGCCTTTCAGTGCTTGAACACTGTCGAGGCCCACCGTGGGGACTTCAGTCTCATTCCATGCTCTTCCAGTGCCCCTGATCACGTGGAGGAGAAAGCCTCCGTGAAAGGGGACCCTGTCTCTAACTAGCCTGCGTAGCTCACCTCTTCTCTTGACCAGGGGAGCGGGTGGCAAGCTGCAGTAGTATTTTCGTCCAGAAAGGATCCTGGGCGCTGGGCCTGGCGGGTCACCTCCGGCCAAGGACTCAATGGCACTGTGTTGTGTTCTCCTCCCCCATAGAATGGGGCAAGAGCATTGGCCTTCACTGGAGTCCAGCACCACCCCATCGAACTTTCTGGGGGCGGTGGACTCCTCCCACGTCTGCACTGCCCAGTGCGGTAACTGCTACCCAGGGTCGCTAGTGCAAGCAGAGACCGGAATATTCAGTTTTATTGCACTTTCGCGAGTTGGCAGTTAAGTAGCCACGCATGGTGAGTGGCTCCTGTGTTGGAGACCGTGGAGATGAAGGACTGTGCCCAGACCCTGGCCTGGCGTCAGTGCTTCCTGGGGGCGGGGGGGGGGGGGGGGGGGGGGGGTGTCACCTCAAAGCCAGCGGTGTAGAGCTACTGTGAACCTAGAACATGTTTTCATGTCCCTGTTTCTTTGGTACCTTTGCCCCCGTGCACTGTTTTCGCAGAATTGAAATCTCTGTCTAGATGAAATTAGACTTTTTAAAAATCACTTTAAAAAAAAAAAAGTGACCTTTTTTTTTCCCCCAGTAATCTCTCCACCCAGTGTGGGGCTCGAACTCAGAACCCCGAGATCAAGAGTTGCACGTTCTTCTGACTGAGCCTGCCAGGCGCCCCTGAAAGTCACATTTTAAAATAATGGATGACTTTGTATACAATTTGTACCAAAACTCAACACAAACTCACTTACTTAATTCTCATAACTTGAGCAGGCTTCCCCCACTCTTTTATTATTATTTATTTATTCATTCGTTCGTTCGTTTGTTTGACAGGGAGCACAAGCAGGGGGAGCGGGAGCGGGAGAAGCAGACTCCCCACCAAGCAGGGAGCCCGATGTGGGGCTCGATCCCAGGACCTGGGGATCATGACCTGAACCAAAGACAGATGCCTAACAACTGAGCCACCCAGGCGCCCCGCAAATTATGTGTTCTAAGGACGCCTGGCCACCTCCATCAGTAGAGAGTGTGATTCTTGATCTCAGGGTTGTGAGTTCAAGCCCCACGTTGGGGGGAGAGATGACTGAAAATCTTAAAATTACATGTTCTCAAAAATGCGTATGTGGAAAGATTGGAGAAAACTCCAGGAAAACTCAGTGGATGTGTTAGGGTGCTTCCCCCACCTTTCTTATTTTCCATACTTTGTTCTGTGAATTTAGTAATAATTTTATGGGATTCTTCTTCATTGAGGGAAAAAAGTACTTACTACCATGAGAGAAAACCCAATGCTACATCGGTTAGGGGCACCCCGGTGACTTGGTCGGTTAAGCGACTTTTGATTTCGGCTCAGCTCTTGGTCTCAGGCTTGTGAGATCGAGCCCTGTGGGCTCTGTGCTGGGCGTGGAGCCTGCTTAAGATTCTCTCTCCCCCTCTGTCCTCCCCCACCACACCTTAAAAAAAGAAAAGAAACTACATTGGGTAAAATGTAGAATATGAAGACAGGTGTACCTGGGGAGTTTTTCCCCAGGTGGGAAGTGGGTAAAATGGATGAGCCCCTGTCTCCTGCTCATGGAGGTGGTGGGGCATGTTTTTTCACCTCTAAAATATTTCCTGTGACGTGCTGTCCCTGATGCCCGAGGCAGCCAGGAAATTGCTGCTTCGAAGGTGCTAGTTTGTTCTCTTTGCTGCTCCTTGAGAAAAACCAACATGTGCCCTGTCTTTCGCAGCTGTGGCCACGTGCCGGCCTGATGAGTTCCAGTGCTCGGACGGGACCTGTATCCACGGCAGCCGGCAGTGCAACAGGGAGAATGACTGTAAGGACATGAGCGACGAGCTCGGCTGCATCAACGGTGAGCTTCTCTGGAGGCAGCCCCGTACTCACTGTGTGTCCTCGGGCAACTTGCTTGCCCTCCCTGAACCTCACTGCCATTTCTCTGACATGCGTCACGAGAGCATCTATTTCAGGACTATGAGATTTAATGAGGCCAAGGTGTGCAGGGCCCCTGTCTTTGAGCTCAGAGGTAACACGTGCTGTACGACTCCACGTAAAGCACTTTCCTGTGCTTACAGAGTGACACTTCTGCTCCTGGGAACAGTGACACTTCTGCTCCTGGGAACGACCCCAGGAGAAACTCGAACCTGTAACCGGGAGACGGGCTCTGGAACATGTGGAAAAGCACCAACCTAACAGCAAAACACTAGAAGCAACCCAATTGTTTATCAGCAGCATTTTTTTTAAAGATTTTATTTATTTATTGAGAGAGAGAGAGAGCGTGAAAGACAGAGGATGAGCGGGGGTGGAGAGGAAGAAGCAGGCTCCGTGCTCAGCAGGGAGCCTGATGTGGGGCTCAATCCCAGGACTCTGGGATCATGACCCTAGCTGAAAGCAGACGCTTCACTGACTGAGCCATCTTTAAATTCTTAAAGATTTTATGTATTTATTTTGAGAAAGAGAGAGTGTATGGGGAGGAGGAGGGGGAGGGAGCTAGAGAATCTTAAGCAGGCTCCGTGCCCAGCATAGAGCTGCACGTGGGGCTCGATCTGACGACCATGAGATCATGACCTGAGCCGAAATCCAGAGTCAGACGTTTAACCACCTAAGCCACCCAGGCGCTCCCTGAAACAGACTTTTTTGAACAAGAAGTTAAATTCTGATAATGCACTTTTTAACAACTGTGGTAAACGACATATAAGAGAAAATAATTACCATCTTTACGTTTTTTTCTTTTTAAAGATTTTATTTATTTATTTGACAGAGAGAGACAGCCAGCCAGAGAGGGAACACAAGCAGGGGGAGTGGGAGAGGAAGAAGCAGGCTCTCAGTGGAGGAGCCTGATGTGGGGCTCGATCCCAGAATGCCGGGATCACACCCTGAGCCGACAGACGTTTAACGACTGAGCCACTCAGGCGCCCCCCATCTTTACCATTTTTAAGTGTTTATTTCCATGATATTAAGTACATCGTTATGAATGCATTTACATATCCTCTTATGTGAATAAGCTATTATATGAATAAAGAGCGGTAAGTGGGCTCCTGCGTCTCAGAAGCGCCTGACCGTCCTTTTTGGCTCTTAGTGACGCTGTGTGAGGGCCCCAACAAGTTCAAGTGCCACAGCGGCGAATGCATCACACTGGACAAAGTGTGCAACTCGATCAGGGACTGTCGGGACTGGTCGGACGAGCCCCTCAAGGAGTGCGGTGAGCCCCCTGGGGTGCAGGTGGCTCTTGGACTTATGGGGAGCTGGGGCTGGGACCCAGACGTGGGTGCTGTGGGGCTGCAAGTCTTCTGCCCACCCATGCCCATGAGTGCTTTAGCTCTGTGGCAACACAGACATGGGGGTCCTAGGGGAGAAGCAGCTTTGCTTCCGAGCCTCTGTGTTCACATCTGTAGGATGGGACAGTAAGGGTTCAACATCCTGGGGCTGCTGGGGATTGGCTGTTGCGATGCTTGTAAAGTTTCAGCTGTGCTCTCTAACCTGTGGCCATGCAAATATTTTGGACTTGACCAGCTGTAAGGTCTGTCGCAGCTGTTCAACAGGACCGTTGAGCAGGAAAACTGCATACGAATGCACACGAGCGTGATCGCGTGTGGCCGTGCTCCGAGCAAACCCAGTTAGGGACACTGATGTTGATGTGGTTCAGGTGAGGTTCAGTGGGGTGGAGTCCGGAGCCGATGACCAAGAAAGAATTCTTGAGGCGTCTTTGGTGCAAAATGGTGGTTTCTTATAGCACAGGGACGGGACCCGTGGGCAGAAAGAGCTGCTGCCCCGGGGTTGTGAGGAATGGCCCATTATATACCCTCAAGTTGGGAGGGGTTTAGGGATAGCGTAAGTCTCTAAGGAATTTTGGAAGCAAGGTTTCCAGGACCTTGACGGGGCTAGCTGTTGTTGGGAAAAGGTCATTTATTACCGTCTAATAAAACCTGAGTCATGAGACCTGTCAGATGTCTATCCGGGGGCCATATGCTTGGGGGATGATTGCCAACACGTATCTGGGGTGGGGGGGTGGTTAGAGATAAAGGACGTTTCCAAAGGAATTTTTATACGTTAAAGTAGACATAGAGGATCCTGGTGGGGGGGAGGGGGTCAGGCTAGGACTGCCTTTTGCCCTTAGCAAAGTATTAGCATCGAGGCAGCTGAGTTCCTAGAGGAATGTTACCGTGCCTGTTTCAAGGACTTGTCAATGGGCTGTAGGTAGTAAGGACTGTTTCTGTGTCCTTTAGGGCAGCCCAGAGTGCCCGAGGAATGTTGCGTATATCCCATGGTGGGGGGGTTGCGGGGTGTCAGCTTCTGCTTTGTCCTCAGCTTGCCTTCCGTTCCCTCATCAATGTTTGAACCTTTCATGTGGCACGAAATACTCTTTTTCTTTTGATTCTTATTTTTCTTTTCAACTATTTAAAAATGTAAAAACCATTCTTAGCTTTGGGGCCACGCAAGAACAGAGGGTAGGCTGGCATGGGCCACCGCCCTGTAAGGAGAGCCGGGGCATGGGTGCCGGAGCCCCGGGTCTGGTCCAGCGCTGTGATCTTGGGCGAGTCTTGGAGCCTGGCCTTGCCTCGGTTTCCACAGCTGTGGTTCAGATACCCATGTGCTTGCTGGGAGTTAGTACCTGCAACTGTGGAACGTGATTTTTTAGTTTTTATAATCAACATTTTCAAATGTGTTTTACAAAAAAAAAGAAAGAAAGAAAGAAACCATAGGATTTACCATCTTGGCCATTTTGAAGTGTCCAGTTCAGCGGCATTAAGCAGACTCACATGGTCATACAGCCATCCCCACTGTCCGTCTCCAGAACTTTCTCATCTTCCCAGATGGAACCTCTGCCCCATGAAACGCCGCCTCCCCATCCCCTCCCCCACCCCTGGCATCCGCCATCTACTTCCTATCTCTGAATTTGACTCCACTGGGGACCTCCTACGAGTGAATCCTACAGTATTTGTCCTTCTGTGCCCCTCGTGGTTCACTCAGCGGAATGGCCTCCAGGTTCCCTCCTGGCGCTGCACGTGACAGGGGTTCCATGAAGTCCTCTTCGGGGACGTGATAGTTCACTGGTCCCTGAGTCGTGGCCATCATGATAAGGGTGATGAGATGGTGCAGGGGTGCCGACAACCTGAGTGTGACCAGCACCCCCCCACTCCCCGCCACCACAGGGACCAACGAGTGTCTGGACAACAAGGGCGGCTGCTCCCACATCTGCAACGACCTCAAGATGGGCTATGAGTGTTTGTGCCCTAAGGGCTTCCGGCTGGTGGACCAGCGAAGATGCGAAGGTGATTCCTCCTCGGCCCTTTCTGCTCATGGGGTGGCCAGACCCTCGGTGCCTCAGTTTCCCCACCTGTTCAGTGGGCACGAAAGCGGTGCTGACCTCACGGGCCTGTTAGGAGGCTTTAATGAGGTGCCGGATGCCTGGGACATCCAGCGCAGGCCCAGCCCTCGAGGAGCCCTCGGTTCTTGCCTTTGGGGTTATTAATTACAAAAGAAATCTCGGCTGACACAGCTTCGCCCTGTGGGCCGCACCCCTGGGGTGAACGGTGAGGTCTGGGTCATTGTTGGAGACGATGCTTGGCTGTTTCCGTGTTTTTATTTCTGAACCTGCTCGTCACCAAGACCCTGGCTCTGGAGGTCTTCCCCAGAGCTGTCTCCATGTGCCATCGGGAGGCATGGCTTTCGGTGGGAGCCCATCACTCCATCGGCACCCCACGAGGAAGGAGCCCCAAGTCCCTGTGTCCCGACTTGCAGATATTGACGAGTGTCAGGATCCCGACGTGTGCAGCCAGCTGTGCGTGAATCTCGAGGGCAGCTACAAGTGCGACTGTGAGGAGGGCTTCCAGCTGGACCCCCACACCAAGGCCTGCAAGGCTGTGGGTGAGCGCCGGGTGGGGCCGATGGGGGCGGGGCCGGAGCCAAGAGCAGGTGCTGGGGGGGGGGGTTTCGTCATGTGACCTTTGCATCCACTCCAAAGACTGCTGGGGGGGCGGGGCAGACTGTGTCCTCGAGAGACCTCTGGCAGATGGATGAGCAACCCTGTCAGGAACTTGCCACGAGGCTGCCCGCCTGGGTCCTGCCTCCCTGCTGACCCAGGTCAATTGGCAGGAGATCCAGTTTGCAGCCCCCAGGCCCCCAGGGGCTTCAGGGAACAAGAGGTTGAAAGGCTGTGCCTGAAGGGCCCCCCCCCCCGCAAACCAGCTGTTCTTATTCACTTAGAGGAACCTATACCCAAAAAGCAAAAATTCACTTAAGAGAGACCAAGGTATAATCAATTGCTCATAAGACCAAACCGCAGGAATCGCTGTTTCTTTTCTACCTAAACTTAAGATGAGCACCGCAGCCAGGCACTGATTCTCAGAAGCCCCGAAGTGAGGGGATCCCATGTATTTGGGGAGTTGACCAGTGGGCCAAACTCCCTTTGCTTTGTGTCCGTCTGCCCTCCAGTGTGACTCCCATGAGGGACAAGTTTGCAGAAATATTTTGGATTGTCTTCCGTTTTTCCTCAAGGGTCTGTTTTAGCCTTGAAGGCTTCTCCCCTGTTGTCCCTTTTGTGACTGTTCGTTGGCCGCCCTCTGTCACAGCCCCATGCGTTTCCCTGTTCTGGGGAAAACTGGGGACTCAGTTCGTGAAAACCCCCCAGGGTTTGAGGTTTCACTTTGGTTCCAGTCTGTTGGGGCCGGTGTCTATACAGACACCTTCCCAGGGGTGCACGTGGTGTCGTGGGAAGGGCTATTCTGAGGTCAGTTGTACACACGGTTAGCTTGTTGGTGAATATTGGTGTCATGGTTACAGCACAGCCCCCAGAGTCGGGGCAGCCTGGGTTTGAATCCCAGCTCTGCCACTTGCCAGCTGGTGTGACCTTGGCTCGTCACTTCCCCTCTCTGAGCTTCAGGCGCCTTGTATATAACGAGAGAGTTTGACGACAGCTCTGGCCCCATAGGGGTGTGAGGATCAATGAGGGAAAACGGAATATGAAAAGCACTCAGAATTTCCTGCCCTAAGGAATAGCTCTGTATACCTTAACGGTGAATGTTTCTTCATCTTTATGTTCCACGATGGAAAGTGCTGGGGCCCCAGTGTAGGTTTTATTATTAATGGAGGTTTTACTTCCATTCACGTATGGTGGGGCCAACCCAGCAGGAGACGACCACCACTGAAAAGATCGGTTGTTACAGTTCCCAGGAGGAGGGGGCGCGTGGCAGCCAGGGGGTCCCTCAGGAGGGAGAGGGCCGGCCCTGGGAGGGGCTGTCCCTTTGGGCTCTGCAAGGCCCAGGATGTCAGAGCATCAGAACCACACGGTTAATACGCTAGCGAGGCATTTTCCACCCCATCCTGAGTGTCTCCTCCGGTTTAGCTGGACCCCAGAGGGTGACAAGCAGGAGTCGGGGTCCCTTCTGCTCCCCTGAGCATCCTCCCTGTGTCCCCAGGCAACATCGCCTACCTCTTTTTCACCAACCGCCACGAGGTGCGGAAGATGACCCTGGACCGCAGTGAATACACCAGCCTCATCCCGAACCTGAAGAACGTCGTGGCCCTAGACATGGAGGTGGCCCGCAACAGAATCTACTGGTCTGACCTGTCCCAGAGGAAGATCTACAGGTGAGCCTCGCAGCTGCTCCCAGCCCCGACCCCAGGTGAACTCAGCCCCTCGCACTGACACTCTCCTCTCCGTCTCCCCCCCTCCCCCGACAGTACCCATATCGACAGAGCCACCAGCTTCTCCTCCTATGACACTGTCATCAGCGAGGACCTCCAGGCCCCCGACGGGCTGGCAGTGGACTGGATCCACAGCAACATATACTGGACAGACTCCGTCCTGGGCACTGTCTCCGTGGCGGACACCAAGGGTGTGAAGAGAAAGACGCTCTTCAAGGAGAAAGGCTCCAAGCCGCGTGCCATCGTGGTGGACCCCGTGCATGGGTGGGTGCTCCTGTAGCTGCGGGGTTCAGAGGGAACGAACTGCAGAGGTGGGGTTCAAGAACTGGTTAGGACTCAGACTGGGGGAAGGCGTGTGCCTGAGCTGGACTGGTCTCCGTGATCTTGGGGCTGTCCCCAGCCACAGGGGCCCTTGCTGTCAGGAAAGAATAGGACCTAGAAGGGTGGTCCTTCCCCACGTGCCCTTTGTTGATCCCTCTTGATGTCTGCTAAGATAGAAGTGGACCCTGAAAAGTGCACTCAGGGTGAGAACCCAAACTCAGGGAGGCGCCTGGGTGGCTCAGTCAGTTAAATGTCTGATTCTTGATCTCCGCTCAGCTCCTGATCTCAAGGTCGTGAGTTCAAGTCCTGTGTTGAGCTCTATGCTGGGCGTGGAGTCTACTTAAAAAACAAAAATGAAAACAAAACAATAACAAAAAACAAAGACCAGAAATTAAAATATGGATTTAAATTGGTATTAGAAATTAATAGTTATTTAAGTTCTGATTTAGTATTTTATGGCAGAGAATCCTGTGCCAGGATTGGACTGGAGAAAGGTAAAAACGCTCAGATCCAAGGGATGTTTCGGGGAGGATGCCACAGGGAGTAAAGGTCGCCACCCCACCTAGCCCCCGGGGCGGGGGTTTGCACGGCCCATGGCTGACTCAGCAGCTCCGCGGCCCACAGGGACCTGTGTCCCCTGACGAAAGGCATCTCCCCGCCCCGTGTCCCAAACCCATTACACCATATCTGCCCGTGGAATTTCACAATTCTGGACAGGCAGCCTGTCCTGGTGGCAATCATAGAAGGAAAGGGAACTTTTTTTTTAAAAAAAGATTTTATTTGAGAGAGAGAGATTGAGAGCACAAGAGGAGGGGAGAGGCGGAGGGAGAGGGAGAAGCAGGCTCTCTCCTGCGTGATCCCAGGACCAAGGTATCATGACCTGAGCCCAAGGCAGATGTTTAACCAACCGAGCCACCCAGGCGCCCCAAAAGGGAACTTTTGAAACGAGTGTGACTCACGTGGGACAGACCCTGAGTTGAAGGTGGGCCTGCCTGGGCCCACAAACATTCTCGTTTGGTAGAGGGACACTCGGTTGAATGAATTTAGCCCCCCAGCTGCCAAGAAAGAGAGAGGCTCCCAGAAATAACCCCTTAGATACAAATCATGGGGTGTGTGTGTGTGTGTGGTCTACTGTTGTGTTTCTTTTCCCCCCAGGTAGAGTAGCATAGGATTGCCCTCTTGGACTCTGTTCTCCCGTTGGCTCTGTCGTTTGGCACATGGGGCTCGTTCCCTGTTGACTGGATGAGCCATGATTTACTTTGTATCCAGTGCTTAGAAATTAAGTTTTCCCCCTGCCTCACACACAATACCTTCAAAGGCGAGTCACTTGCAATTTCTCTGCAGGATTGTCGATTCTAGATTCCTCATTCTAGAATTTGGGTTACTATGTCCAAGGGTACGTGTGTGGAGGGAGCATCGAATTGCCGTTGAAAACCTGCTTTGTGAAACCCAGCCTCCATTAGCGCACCCGTCTCGCTCACAGTCAACAGCAGGTTTTCCGTCTTTGCCAGCCGCGGCGGGGAGGGGGTCTTTCAGTGTAAGTGGCTGCTTGTGAGTGAGTTTGAGCATCTCTTCAGAGGCTTAAAAGCCATCGGAGACCCACGTCCAAGTGTAGTGAACGCAGATGCGAACAGGTGTTTGCAACCCCGTGCTCACAGCAACCGGGGCCCGAAGCAGCCTGAGCGTCCCTCGATGGCTGAAGGGTAAACCAAACGTGGTCCATCCACGGGCAGAACTGTAGTCAGTCTTATAAAGGAACTGCGACACGGATGAACCTCGAGGCCATTATCCGGAATGCAAGCAGCCAGGCACGAAAGGACAAGTGCTATATGAGCGCCCTTACATGAGGTCCCTAGAGGGGTCCCATTCATGGAGACAGGGAGCCGAGTGGCGGGAGCCAGGGGTCAGGGGAGGCAAATGAGGAGTTGGTGCTTCGTGCGGTCAGAGTTCTAGTCTGGGGTGATGGGAAAATTCTGGAGATGGATGGTGGTGATGGTTGCGTGACAGTGTATGTGTACTTAACGTCACCGAACTGGACACTTAACAGTAGTTAAGATGGTAACTTTTATGTTTTATGTGTTTTAACACAATTAAAAAATTTTTTAAATCAAAGCAAAAACAAAAACAAAACTTGCCAAGAAAAGAAAAAAATGTATAAAAGCCTTCAGAAATCACTGTCGAGGGTGCAAATTAAGGGCCTCGGTCCAGACATTGGAATCAAAAATCTCCCTTTGTTCTCGAAGGTTGTAAAGTCCTGCCAGGCCTCACCAGGTTGCAAGCACTAGGGTAGCAGAAGAAACCAGTGCGAGGTCTCTTTGGGGGGATGTCTTAACAATCCCTGGCCTGGCTGCCTCAGCTGGGAGCTGCTCTTCGGGGCAGACGGGAGCCTCCCCGGCTGACATCCTGCTGTTCTTGCCGCTCTCCCCCCAGCTTCATGTACTGGACAGATTGGGGAACCCCTGCCAAGATCAAGAAGGGGGGTCTGAATGGTGTTGACGTTTACTCGCTTGTCACGGAAGACATCCAGTGGCCCAATGGCATCACCCTGGGTATGTCCTTGGGACCTGGGTCTCTGGGGTCAGACAGCCACCGTCTGGAGAGGAGGGAGTGGCCAGGCTGCACCTGAGGAAGGAGATGCAGCTTCCTGAGTTTTTTGTAACCTGACACTAAACCACACCAGTGTGGGTTTGGCCTCACACAGGGAGGTGTGCAGTTGGGGCTGCTTTTTGGGGCACCTCTCCGCCAGGTCCTTGGGGGGAGGCTCCTTCCTGGGGGGAGTGGAGCGCCCAGGCCCCGGCTCCTCTGGTATCGGTGTGTGATCTCTTCCTTGTCCACCTGTGGGTTCTAGATCTTTCTGGTGGCCGCCTCTACTGGGTTGACTCCAAGCTCCACTCCATCTCCAGCATTGACGTCAACGGCGGGAACCGGAAGATCGTTTTGGAGGACAAGAAAAAGCTGGCGCACCCCTTCTCCTTGGCCATCTTCGAGGTGGGGGCCGGAAGCCAGGGCTTGCTCCTTGGGTGCTCGAGGGAACTCACATCTTAAGTGCTGGTTACTGAGCGCAACTCACACGAGGCCTAAGTGCTCATGCTGACGGGTCAACCCATGTGGTCCGGCTCATTCAAGCCAGGACCAACTTAGAGAACGGAAGTTATTTCCATTTTCTTCTCCTCAAAAGAGGTGTTTTTGTTTTTAAGTAAACTCTACCCCCGACACGGGGATCAGACTCACGACTCTGAGATGAAGAGTCACGGGTTCCCCCGGACTGAGCCAGCCCGGTGCCCCTCTCACCCTAAGAGTTTTAAAGCAGCGGTTCTCCCTTGGAGGCCATCCTGGGGCCCAGGGTACATTTGGTACTTTCTGGAGACTTTCTGGTTGTTGTATTTGGAGGGGGAATTACTCCTGGTACCTCGTGGGTAGAGGTCTAGGAGGCTGCTAATTGCCCTACAGAGAGAAAAGGGGGCCAACCACAGTGGGGGGAACGTTGTTACATTCTTGCACCCTCGTTCAGACAGCGTGAGTCACAGCAGCCAAGAGGTGGAAGCAACCGTCAGAGATGAAGGGCTAAGCAATGTGTATCTATACAGCGGAATGTGATTCAGGAAACAGGGAGGAACTTCTAACACACACTACAACATGGAGGAAGCTGGAGGGAACTAAGCCAGATACGGGAGGATGAATCCTCTCTGATCCCACTTCTGTGAGGTCCCTAGAGGAGCGCGGTCCACAGAGACAGGAAGTAGATGGTGGGAGTCAGGGGCTGGGACGGGAGTCAGTGTTTCCTGGAGACAGAGTCTCAGTTTGGGGAGATGGAAAGTTCTGGACATGGATGGTGGTGATGGTTGCATACCAACGTGAATGCACCTAATGTCACAGAAGATACTTAAAAAGGGTTAAGATGGTCGAATTTAGATCATGTATATTTTACACAATTAAAAGTTTTTTTAAAAAGAAAGAAATGAGGCTCGTACCACCCAGTACTGGTTCCTCCCAGAAATTCTTATGTCCTGTGCCCTCGATTAATGGCATCTGCTATCTTCTTTAATGCCCACATAGGATAAAATATTTTGGACAGACATCATCAACGAAGCCATTTTCAGTGCCAACCGTCTCACAGGCTCAGACATTAATTTGGTGGCAGAAAACCTGTTGTCTCCAGAGGACATTGTCCTTTTTCACAACCTCACACAGCCAAGAGGTAACGATGGGGTGACCGCCTCCCCCTCTACTTCCCTGCTGGTGTTCTGGAATTCTCTAGAACCTTCTATCCTGGTTCTTCCCCTAACTCCCTGCCTCTTCCACCTCAGGGGTGAACTGGTGTGAGAGGACCGCCCTCCGCAATGGTGGCTGCCAGTACCTGTGTCTCCCAGCCCCGCAGATCAACCCCCACTCGCCCAAGTTCACCTGTGCCTGCCCTGATGGCATGCTGCTGGCCAAGGACATGAGGAGCTGCCTCATAGGTAGAGGCAACCAGCCTGCTTGCGCGACCGTCCCTCTTCTGCCACCCTTGCGGCTTAGTCATGCAACTTGACGTTGCTGGTGTTCTCTTTGCTCTTCTGTCCAGTGGGAGACTGAGGCTCCTGGAGGCCATTGTAGGGGGTATCCGTAGTTTGCCTTTGTCATGTGGGACACATGAGCTCTGTGCCAGGCATTTAGACACACGCTATTCACCTTTGATGTCTGGTTTACTCTCTCCTGGCCCCCTTGCGAGGTGACTGATTTTAGACATGGGCATCGAGCGAGGAGATGACCCCCTGTTCAACTTTTCTCATCCTCAGAGAAAGTCTTGGTTTGGGGCCAGTGTGTCTGTAATACTTGTGAATCTCCCTTTCGAACTACAACAAATAATAACAATATAGACATTCGTGTGTTTCAGTTGTTTTCAGGTTTTTTTTTTTTTAAGGCTTTATTTATTTATTAGAGAGCACAAGCAGGGGGAGAGGGAGAGGGAGGAGCAGACTCCCCACTGAGCAGAGAGCCCAACGCAGGGCTCGATCCCACGACCCTGGGATCATGACCTGAGCTGAAGGCAGATGCTTAGCCGACTGAGACACACAGGCGCCTCTGTTTTCAATTATGTCTTTGTGACCAACGGCATGTGCTACTTAACATTGTCACGAGCAGCAGGGCACTCAGGAAATGTTTCTTCTTTCAGGGGCGGAACCTGGAACGACCACCCGGGGTACCTCCACGGTCACAGTCAGGCCGACAGTCCGCTCCACGGCCGTGGAGCCAAAGCACACAGCCAGCCCGTGGTCCGTGGCCAGCCCTGAGTTCACCACGGCAGAGACGGTGACGATGTCCCAACACGGTAAAAGCGGGGACTGCCCTGGCCCCTGGTTTATAGCTCAAGCATCCAGACAGGCCCCTTCAGAGGCCAAGAGAATCTTGGGGAAGGGATAGAGTGGGTTTAGCCTTTGCCCCTGCACTCCTGACGTGGCCTGTGCATCCCAGAAGCCTCTGTTTCCTGATCTATAAAATGGGACTGATAACAGCGCCTGCCCACCTCCTGGTGGTGTTGGGGGGATTGCGTGGTCCCCGGCATGTGGAGCGCTGGAGTGCGTGGCAGAGGCTTATCCCAGAGTCGTCCCGAGCCGAGGCCGGGGAGCCTGAAATGTTATGAAGGCCCATTCGATGACCTGCTTTCAGGTGTCTGCCCAGCAGGGCAAGGGCTGGGGGTGAGGCGGGTGAGATGCTGCTCAGGGCAGCATCAGAGGGGGCACCAAAAACCCAGGACTTAAATCCTATTTTACTGCATTAGTTTTTTCAAATAATTCACCAAATTATGGGCCGTGGGCCGAACACCTGATCGTGTAAATATAGTTTGATCAGAGCCAGGGTCCCAGTGAGGCAGGGTCAGGCAAGTGCGGAGACAGAGCCCGTCTTCCTAAAAGTCTGACACTTTGTTATCATGGGGTATCGGCCTTCATGTTTATTTCTTTAAAAAATAACACATCAAAATATTACTCAGTTACTAAGTTTTTTTTGGCAAGGGGGTGTGGGGGCAGACTTTTAAGTTTTGTGCTCGCGGTGAGTGCCTGCCTCTCCTCAGCCCCCCCTGGGCTCCAGAAGGTCAGAGCGGGGCTCCAGAAGGTGGCCTGTGCTCTGGAAGGTCAGAGCGGGGCTCTCTGTGAATTCATGGGAGACCCGCCATTCATCTCTTTGCCCACCAGAGGGCGCTAGCCCTGGAATTTGAGTGGCCAGAAAAATGGAGCTCATAGATTTTTCTAGCCAGAAAAAAAAAAGGCGGGGGGCGGGGCACATCAGCAAGTTTCAGACATTTTTTGCCCCTCAAGAGTAACTGAAGCTTATGTCCAACCATAAATAAGGTAAAGCAGAAATTGCTGGGTTGAGGGAGGCTAGGAAACCTTTTTGCTGGGGGGAGGGGCGGGGGAAGCCACTGCTTGAAAACCCATTTCCCAGACGGGCCCAGCCAGGGCTTCTCACTTTGGGCAAAGGAGACCTTTTAAGGGAAAAATTTCTCAAGGACCTTGCTGCTGCCTTGAGTTATTTTTGTTAAGAAGTTTTCTTAAATATGTGCAAATGTAAAAAAGTCAGTATAAACTCTACACACACAACAACCAATAGAATTCAGACCCAGGTGTGTTTGAATATAACTGATGTCAGTCACTGCTCACCTGCGTCCCTGTGGCCCAGGTGTGGCTCCTTAGTCCCCCCGGCCTGTTTGCCTGTTTGGAGGACTTTAAACTTTGGTTTGCATGGGGCCCTCACAGGGTGCAGGTGCACACGTGTGCTTAGGTAACAAGGTCTCCCCCAGTATTGATGAACTGTGGACTGACACAGGACTGTGGCGCTTTGGTGCAGTCCATGCCAGGCCCTGGAATCGCTGAACATTACTGAGTCCGGTGGCTGCCGACCCACCCAGACCTGTCTCGTTTCCATCAAATGCACAACCAGGATGAGAAACTCCACCAGTGACCTCACCAGCTGCTGGGAATGTACCTGCAGGCTTTTGTCTCAAAGATGGGGGGGCCTCTTTCCCCAGAGCCTCGTAACACTTGGCTAAACAACTCTCTTAAATCTGCTCCGAGTCCCATGACCCTGACTGCTAATGAATAAGGCCCCAGCGTAATGCCTCTCAAACCTGGGAGATGCTCCAAGTTCCTTTGAACCTTTTTTTTTTTTTTTTAAGATTTATTTATTAGAGAGAGTGTGTGTGTGCAAGCAGGGGGAGGGGCAAGGGGAGAGGGAGAGAATCCCAAGCAGACTCCATGCTGAGTGCGCAGCCCGACGCAGGGCTTGATCTCATGACCCTGAGATCAGGACCTGAGCCGAAATCAAGCGTCCCAGCGCTTAACCTACTGCGCCACCCAGGCTCCCCTCCCTTGAACCTTTAAGGGCACCAGGAAGCATCAGGCATTTCCGTGTGTGTCAGTTGTCATACACCTGCCGTGTTTCCCTGGCCCTCCCCATGGATCTGAGCCTTGCTTTGTCCTTTCGCCCGTGCAGCCCTGGGAGATGCCGCCAGCAGAGGAGATGAGGAGAAGCCAAGGAGCGTGGGGGCTCTGTACATCATCCTCCCCATTGGTAAGCCTGCCGGCCAGGCCCACCCCAACCCTAGCTTCCTGCAGGATGACCGCCTTGCACTGCGAGCTGGGCCGGTCTGCCTTTTCTTCCAGGCTTGGGGCGGCCCCTTTCTGGCTTCATTCACTCAACCAATACAGTTGAGTGCCTGCTGTGTGCCAAGCCTGCTTGTGGGCCCTGGGGCCGCAGCTGGGCGAGGCCGAAGCCTCCCACCCACTCTGAGCGAGCACGAGCGAGCGCTGGTGCGTCAGCTGGGGTCGGGGGTGTGTCCCTGTGTGCAGGGACAGGAGCTGCAGGGAAGGCCTCACACCGCCTGAGGGACGCCTCCTGGCGAACGGCTCTCTTGCAGGGGGAGTTCGGGGAGTTCTACCTCCCCCCCCGCCGCCTCACCCCTGTTAATCGTAGCATCACACCTGTTTTTCCTTTTCTGACCAAATCCTTTCGAGGTGTCCCTCAACACCCAGCCTGCTCTCGGAGACCTGCACGTTAGTGCCTTACAGTCGCCTGGCTGTGAGTGGACCGACATGGCAGTGGGGCGCTCGTCTCCCCGCCAGGTGCCCAAAGGTGGCACCCCGCCCCCCGGGTTTTCCCAATGGAGCCTGAGTCTCTCCCACCCTCTGGGCCCTCGCCAGAATTATTTTTTTTTTAATTAATTTATTTTTGAAGATTGATTTGACAGAGAGCAAGAGAGAGAGAAGGAGCGGGGGGGGGGCCAGAGGGAGAAGCAGACTCCCTGCTGAGCAGGGAGCCTGACTTGGGGAGTCCCCAAGTCCCGGGATCATGACCTGAGCCCAGGGCAGACGTTTAACTGACTGAGCCACCCAGGTGCCCCCCTTGGCCAGAATTTTTTACAAATCTGAGCTGGGTGGGCCCTTGGCTGTCCCCCGGATCGAGGAGGGCCTGGGAACGCCATCCCAGGGCCCACTAGAAACGAGGCAAAGAGCACCCGGACAGAGGAAAAGAGCGTTGGCCCCGCTGATAGGACAGGCCCCGCGTGTGGTGACTGGAAGCCTGGACGCATCATCCCCAGCGGGGTGTTTCTGGGGCGAGGGGGTCGCCGTGGGCTTCGAGTTAGAGACTTGTTATGCACTTAGGTAGGTTTTCTCCCCCAGTGGACAAGTACGGCTTCAAATTCAGAACAAAAATCCCTGTATAGGTCAAAAGGCCAGGAGTCTGCGGGCGGTGTCCCCCGGGGGGCTGAGCTGGGCGGCCGGCGGGGCGGCCTCCTGACCGGCCATGTCCCCCGCAGTCCTGCTCATCCTGCTGTGTTTCGGGACCTTCCTCCTCTGGAAGAACTGGCGGCTCAAGAGCGTCAACAGCATCAACTTTGACAACCCCGTGTACCAGAAGACCACGGAGGATGAGGTCCACATCTGCTACAGCCAGGACGGCTACACCTACCCTTCGGTGAGAGCCCCGGCCCGCCCGGGACGTGGGGAGGCCCTCCGGAGCCCTTCTTGGGGGGGGGGGTGGACAGCAACAAGAAAAGAGGAAAAGATTTTTTAAAAAGCCAGTGGGGGCTGGGAGCAGGGAGGGAGAGCTTAGATGAGGAGGCTGGGGCAGGCTTGCCTAGGCCCGGAGGCTAGTGTGGCTGCAGCTGAGAATTGGGGTGTCAAGGGAGGAGCCAAGGGAAGGGAAGGGACCAGGCCCCTGCAGCAGGGCCTGGGTGCCTCCGGGAGAACTGTGGCTGTGCTCTAACAAGATGGGAGCCCTGCAGAGGGTTCTGGGCTTGGCCTGACTTGGGGCTCACGGGCGCCCTCTGGTGGCTGTCAGGGGAAAGACTGGGGCCAAGGTCCGGAGCCCCGAGAGCAGCAGGGCGGAGGTTGCTGTGTGGGCCCAGGCCAGTGATGGGGGGGCCACCCCCAGGGTGGGCCGGGAGGGAGGGAGGTGTGGGTGGCCTCTGGCCATGTTTACGGAACGTTGGACTGATAGCTTCCGGCGTTTATCTTGCTGTTAACAGAGACAGATGGTCAGCCTGGAGGATGATGTGGCGTGAGCTGCTGCCTCGAGTCCTGTCCTTCCCCCGAACCTGCTGCCGGTCACGGGCAGGAAGAACACTTTCTCCCCGGACCCTTGACCTGCCCCAAACCCTTCCTGAGACCTTGACGCCCTCCCGTTTCATGCAAAGATCAGAAGTGAACCCAAAGCACCGCTGGCGGCCGCAGCCTCAGCACCGGCAGCCGCTTGGCCTGTCCTGCCAGAGCTTTGTTCTATATATTTATTCGTCTGGGAGGCAGAACGGGCTTCTAACGGCGCACACGCAACGGGTTTAAGTTGGGATTTTTTTTTTCTTTCTTCCTCTATGAACAGTGGAGAAGAGAAGGCCGAAAGAGCTGGGGAGGGTGCATTTCTGCCCTCTCCAGGGACTGCTCCCTTCTCCCCACCTTGCAGGACTGCCAGAGGGACACAGGAGTGAAGGGAAGGGGCTTGGAACTCGATAGAGCAAGCCCTACCCACAAGGTCCTGGGTAGCTGCTCTACCCTTACCTCCTAGCCTGAGCCCCCAAACTCAGGAGTAAATGTACTCCCCTCTCCCTTGCTGGACAGCCAGAGTTCGCTTTTGCTTTGTTACCCCTCGGATCTGGATCAAACTCGCGTTTTCCGAGCGAGGTCTGTACCCTCTCTTGATGCCAACACCGGCATCCATCTTGACCTGGCCGAATCCAGCATGCCGGGGTTGGGGCCTAGTGAGCCCCATTCATTCACCAAAACCTTCACCATTCCCAGGGTAAGCCTGAGCCACCAGTTGCCCTTAATATTAAGTGCCTGAGATACCCACTTAGCTGATGCGTGAAGACAGTGGCCTCCAGCCTCTAAGAGCATCCTGTGGTCTGGGTGTGGCGGTCTGGACCCCAGCCCCCGTGCCTGCCCCAGCCTTCTCCAGGTCCCCGTGCACTTTTTTTTTTTTTTTTTTTAAGTTCAGGGCTGTATCTCGTGTAAAGCTGACATTACTATTTTGCACTGGTTTCTGTTCGGTTGGGATGGGCTCCCGGGTGGGCCAGGGCCCGCGTGGATGAATGTGAGATCTTAGGGCCTCTTCCCCCACCAGGCGCCTCAAGGCCGCCGTCATGACTATCCCACTAGTGTTTCCGCTTCTATGCAGATGCCCCTAAGCCATTAATTTCCCCAGCAACGTAGTTATCGTTGACGGGTGTCCCCTGAAAATATGCATGGCATTTTAGCCCTGTAAGACCTCCCCTGGGCTTGGTCATTTTATGGGACTTCTTAAAACCGTCTTTCTGATACTATCATCCGTGTCACAGTTATGACCAAAGAGAGAAGAGGCAGCTCCCTGTGGCTTCCTGCCTGACGTCCAGGGCCTGCCCGTTGCTCACCGCATGACCACCCAACACTGTGCCTACCCCGTAGGAAACTGTGAAAGCATGTAAATAATCCCTTGTACAGACATGGGGTGGGGGGGGCTTTTTTGTTATGTTTGCACTTTGTATATTTGTTAAACATTTATCACTTATATATATGAAACAAAGATCTATTTATTTTTGCAAACCCTGGTTGCTGCACTGCTGACCCCTCCGGGGGCTCTGCCTTGGGGGGAGTCGTCTCTGAGACGTCTCTTCTTTTTGTACAAAGATTTGCGCAAAGCTCTTCGGGAGAATCGTGTCTGTGTTGTATATATGGTGTGTGCTTTGCGGGGGATGGGAATCGCTTTTTAAACCACTGTATAGAATGTTTTTATATCCTGAGTGTCTTACTGTGATCGATTACATTTCTTAAATGAACCTCTTGGCGAAACCTGGACTGTTTTCTTCCTGTGGTTTCTGGGCTCCTCCATCTGTGCACGGGTGGGACATCCCAGGCAATGGATCTGGGAAAGGGGAACATTCCCCCAGAGCTCGGGACGGGCCGCAGGCTATGGGGCACTTCCCTGAATTGGGGTCTTGCTAAATCTGCAGGCTCATTCACAGAACGAACGTCAGCTGGGCGCCTGTGTTGTAGGCCGGTCCTGGTCTAGGCATGTGGGACACAAGTGAATGAAAGAAGTAAGAGTCTGCCCCCAAGGAGCTGACATTTTAGAAGGGGAAATAGATAAAACGACTATATTTTAGAAGAATATTAGAGAAGAATTTTAAACAGGGTAATGGGACAGAGAAGTGACTGGCAGGGAGAGGACTCCTTCCGGGAGGGCTCAGGGAAGGATTCTCTAAGGAGGTGACATTGGAGCTGAATCCAGAAGCATAAACTGGGGAAAGAGTGGCTGGGGCAGAGACCTTTGCACCTGGTTCAATCAACACATGATTTCTGAAGGAAGCTTCCCTTCAAACCCTTTGGGCTCCTGGAGTGGTTGATGTGAGGTTTTCTTAAAGGAAGAGACAAAGGATAAACACCTATGAAATTAATTGCTAAGATATAAAACGAGAGATTTAACAACACAAATCCAAATAACCATGAGTTCTGGCAAATTCTCAAGTTCCATAGTGGCAACATTGGGCTAGAGCTGTGGGCGTCCAGCTACATGCGTCCCCATTCTTTTGTGCACCCCGGCTTTACTGGAGTCTGGACCTGTAGGCAATTAAGACCCCCTTCCTTGAGCACGGCAAATCAAACCACAAGTAGTCTAGGCGGCTGTGTTGGGGTATGGCCAAGAACGCAGCAGTTCAGCGGACTGAACTTAATATGGGGAACTACGTATAAAAAGATCAAATGGGGCAAACCGTAATGACACATCACCTCGCACTCTAGGATTCCACTCTAGGTCCCTAGAGAAGTCAAATTCCTAGACAGGGAAAGGAGATGATGGGTGCCAGGGGCTGGGGGGGTGGGGTGGGGAGATAGCGTCCGGTGGGGACAGAGATTCAATTTGAGAAGACGAGAAAGTTCTGGAGATGACGGCGATGGCTACACAACCATGTTATTGTATTTATGCCCCTGAATTAGATGCTTAAATATGGTTAAGATGGTAAATTTGATGTTATGTATATTGGAACACAATTTAATACTAACTGATAATGCTTTTAAAGACCAAATCGGGGAACAATGAGGCAGCCAGAAATAAGCAACAGTGTAGGGTGGGGCTGATGTTACTGGAACCCAGGAGGGAGCTGGTGGGAGCTTCCCAGGAGACACTGTGTACAGCAGAAAAAAGGGAGAGTCAGCTTCTCCCCTCCTCCTGGTGCCCTCTTCCACCAGTGGCCCCCGTTGACTGAACCCAACAGGACCTGGGGAATGGGGTCCCCTGCCTTACAGGGCAAAGGGAGGGAGAGCAGGAACAGGCTGGGAGGGGGCGACCCAGACAGTAGGGTGGGAAAGAGCACAACCTGAGCCAGGCCACCTCGGTTGAGATGGGTGACCTCGGGCCCACAAGAGCCTCAGTTTCCCCAAATGACCCTGGGGCCAGTGCTAATCCCTGCTCCCAGGCTCAGAGCACGTCGGGGGCTCTGCGCATGCCTGGAGAGGGACGCCAGGAGCTGAGGGCCTGTTATCTTTTCTGTGTCCACAGGGTGGCACTTCCTTCCTTCCTTCCGCCTTTTGTCTTGGGAAGGTTCCAAAATGCCTCTGGGGGTGAAAGCTGAACAGCCCGCACAGGAAGCGTCCAGGGCCCGCACGCGGGCGCTCGATAATTGTGTGATTGACTGATTCCATGCTCAGCCGCGTGGCAAACAGGGCAAATGAGCGTAAATGGCTTGGCAAACAGGAGTGGCCTGGAGGTGGCCTGAGGATGCCTCCAGGGGAAGGTGGAGGGACGGGGGGGGGGTCCCTGGGCCAAGGGCACGCGTGAGGTGATGGAAGCTTCTGGTATCTGGCTTCTGCTGTTTTCTGTTAAAGCACTGGTGACTGAAATCCTTCCTCGGCGCCCCCTGCATGTGCTAGGGAAATAGGAGCAAACCCTTCTCAGGCATTAATTCATCTGCTCAGTGTGGTCCCAAGGAGAGGACGGTAGCCAGCGCCCATTTCACAGATGGGAAAGGGGAGGCTCGGGTCACTGGGCTCAGCTGCCGCAGCTCCGGGGGGGAGTACCTAGTTACCACCCCGTGGCTTTCCCTACTGGCTGCGAGGGGTAGAGGGGATGGATTCTTAGGGCTCAGAACAGGGTGCCCTATTGGAAGGCCCCAAGGCAGACCACCCCCCCCCCCCCCCCCCCCCCCCCCCCCCCCCCCCCGTTCCATGGGCTCAGCCCCAGAGCACGGCAATGGTGCTGGTCGTGCAGGGTAGGGGCATTCTGCAGCTTGGGACAGGGTGGGGGGCTGGCAGTCCTGTCCTCCTTGGCTCTGAGCGCTCAGCAGCTCTGGCCAGGACACGGTTGGTGGTGGGAGGAAGCTGCTCCCCTAAGCTTGGTACCCCCAACTCGTGTCCTCTGCTGCCCCCCCCGCCCCCACCCGGCAGCCCAAACCACAGCTGCCTGCGGTGAGTCAGGCTGGAGCCTGGGGGCTGAGCCCAGGTCCGAGGGGTAGAAGGGAGAGGGGAGGGGGGAGGGCTGCCCTCACCCAGCAGCCTCCCCAGCCAGCCCCTCCCCCACTGTGGGGGTCAGTGCCTCCTTCAGAACCCCCAGGAAGTGAATTCTCCGATGAAGGGATGAGGGAGAGGCTGAGGGCTCGGACTGTGGGTGAGCCCTGGTCACATCAGCCACCCCACAGAGCTGGACAGCTGGGGGGGTGGAGGCGGGGCAGCCCCGGGGACTCCTGGGTCTGGTCCAGCCCTCCAGGCAGCTCCGGTTTCAGCCCTGCTTCCTGCCCTGGGTGGAGGGGCTCCCTCCTACTGGAGCCCCACCCTCCCAGGCCCAGCTGCTCTGCTTATCCTGGCCTCAGCTCCCACGCTGTGCCTGGGATGGAGGGGGGAGCTTGGGACTTACAGCAAGACCAGCCCCCTAGAAACACGGGGCTACTGCAAGGTGGCCTGCGCTAAAAGGCTTTCATCAGGCTCCCTTTTCCTGGGCCCCAACTCCTGTCCTGCCTGGAACCTGAAATCCTCTCTGGATCTTACTGGGGACTGCAGGCCCAGCGTGATCAAGAAACCACTCCCTACTTCCGGCCCTGTGGGATCAAGCCCCCTGCCTCAAGGTTCAGGCCTCACGGTTCCCGCAGGCTGCTTTGCTAGCCCTGAACACCCACCTTTGCCCTTGCTGTTCCCTCTGCCTGAATCACAGTCCCCACGCTTTTGTCCCCTGGGGGCTCAAGTCGGGGCTCCAATGACCCCTCCACCCCAGGGCCTCCTACAGAGCCCCCAACAGCAACAGCATTTATCACTAACAGAGCTGGAGTTCAGTGCCCAAACTCTGGGTCCAATTCAAACCCTGGCTCTGCCACTCATCAGCTGTGAGAACTTAACACAAATAACTGGTGTACTCTCTGTGACTCAGTTTCCTCCTTCTTGACCCATTAGTCTTGGCTTCCACTTGAGTATGGCTCCCTGACTTGGGGGGTGGCCCGGTGGGTCACAGATGCCCAGTCCACATTTCTGAGTCAGTCGGGGAGGCTGCAGGAGGTCCTGGGACCACACAGAGGGTCTCCAGGAACCCAAGCACTGTCATGAGGACACCCTGCAACCGGTCTTTCTGGTCCCTCCCCAGCCAGTCCAGAGAGATCAGGCCACGGTCTCACATCCAACCACTGAGGTTCAAATCCAGCCCTGGACCCCTGAACCCCTGTCCCCCAGGCACACGCACTGGCCTGCCCCTTGATCTATAAACTAGGAAGAGCTCTGACCACAGCTCACTCCGGGCCTGGGGTAGGGGTGGACCCACCCACGGTGATAAAGGCCTGGGGGTTTAGAGGAAGCAGCCAAGCGGGCCCCTCGGGGAGCAGCCAGCTTGGGACTTGACCAGCGACTGCCCAGTGTGGGGGCCTTAGTTCTCCCGCACCATTCCCTGGGCTCTTTCCCCCAGAAACACCAATTACAAGCCAGGTCAGCTGGGCACTCGGATGTCTGGCTCACGGCCACCTCTCCGTGATGGCTTTATCTGGAACGTCAGCGTTATGGTTCCAACAACACAGGCGTGAGTTCGTCATTGCTTGGCCCCTTTCTACCCGGGTAACCTTGAGAAAGGGGCCCCACCTCAGAGCCCGTTTCTCACCGGCAAAGCCGAGCGGCTCCTCCATGGACCCCACAGCCCCACTGTGGGGGTTCAGACTCCAGCCGTGTCACTGTCCTGTGACCAGACCATTCCATGCCTGGCACCCCATCTATAAGATGAATACTCTTTACTGGCTTGGGATGGCGCTGGGCCTGCGCTGGCCCTGACAGAGTCCAGGAGGAAGAAGGGGGTCTAGCCCCAGTGGTAGGGGCACAAGGGCAGGGACCTGGCTCCCCACTGCCCGGGCCTGGGGACCCGAATCTTGCTTCTCCCTCAGCCGGGCTGGGCCAAACACTCAGCAGGCCTGTGGCCAGCCTCCAGAATTCAAGAGCTGGTGACCAGTGCCGGGCGGCTCACAGAGGAAGGCCACGCAGGAGCGGGGGTAGGGGTGCACACTGGAGGCTGTGGGCCTGAGGCTGTCCTGCCGGCTGTCCCAGGCATGCAGCCAGCCCCGGGCAGTGAGTCAGGGCGCAGGCATGCAGAGGGCCGGGGCCTCTCCAGGCCCCTGTGGGCTCAGGCACCTCCCTGAACCCGCCCGCTAGGCCGCGTTCCTCACCCGCTTGCTCACTCCTTCGGCCAGTCCCGGGGGCTGCCTGCGTAGACAGAGGTACACGGCCACTCTGCGCCTGGGTTCACATAGCCTCCCTGAAGGGACCTTCTTCCTCTTGGGGAAACCAATCTCCAAGCAGGCCAACACCTCGTTGGCCCCCTCCCAGAACCAAGCAAAGCGACTGCTTGGAGGGAGAGCAGGCCCGCGGAGGGCTTTAGGGCCTGGGCCTGGGCCAAGGGCACTCACAGGCTCTGGTCCGTAACAGCCTCCCGCCCACACCTGCTTGCTGTCCCAGGCACTCTGCGCCAGCGGGCTTGATGGTCTGCGGGTTTGCACCCTCTGCAAGGATGCACGCCTCCCTGCCTGCCCCGAGCTGGGTTTACTCTCACATGCTCTTGGGGCTGCTGGGGCAGGGCGCACTCCCAGCACCTTCCCCCGTGCAGCGGAGCAGGTGGAGGCCAGCGTGTGAGCAGGAATGCCCATCAGGGTGACAGCAGCTTCTCAGTCGACCACATGTGGAGGCCTGGCTGGTTCTTGGCTGAGGCGGCAATGGCGGGGGGGAAATGCTGCCTCGTGCGTGCTCCATGTTTGTCATGACTGAGGGGGTACTCCTGGCATCTAGGGCCTGGGGGCCAGGAATGCTGCTAAATGTCCTGCAATGTCCAGAACACCCTGTACCACGGAGAATGACTGGCCCCGATGTCCCTGAGGTGGGAAAACCCTGGTCAAATTCAAGTCTTTTGCCCTTTGGAGGCCCATGGTACAAACAGGAGGCTCTGTGCCCATCTCCTGCCAGAAAAGACCCTACGGATCTTAAAAATGAGATCAGCTCAGGAGTGCTTATGAGAACACTTACTCAAACACGTAAAGCCAAGCCCTTGGCATAGAAACAGGGCCTCTGAGGTTCTGGGAATCTTTGTGAACTGATTGAACTGGTCCATCTCCCTAGAGCCTGACAGGCAGGCTTCCTCGACCCAGAACCTCCAAGGGTGACCTGAGTGGACTGTATCTAGTGCCCATGATGTGCTCAGATGCTGCTAGAACTTACTCTTACTGCTCCCTCTGCCTAAAAGGCCTCCTCGCCAATTAAAAAACACTTATTGTAACATTGCACCTACTAGAAACAATTCAGTTACGTGGACGTGCACGAAATCCCAGACCAGAGGACCCAGAGGCTCGTGTGACCACAGCAAATCTGACCAGGCTGCATGTAGCAGGCAACCAGTCAGATGTGAGGGGAACCTACTTCCTGTTCTCTACCCCCAGCCAGGCAGGCTGGCCATATGCTTCCCCTTCTTCGTGGAACCCCAAATCACTGAGGATGGGGGTCAGGGGACACATAGATTGGCCTGGGCTGTGTGCTGCCTCAGTTAAATTTACTTTAGCTGCGGGGCGCCTGGCTGGCTCGGTCAGTGGGGCATGCGACTCTTGATCTCAGGGCTGTGAGTTCGAACCCCATGTTGGGTGTGTAGAGATTATAAATAAATAAACTAAAAACAAAACAAAAAAACAGTGGCCCACACAAACATAGACAAGTCCAGTGCTGGGGCACCTGTGTGGCTCAGTCCATTGAGTGTCTGACTCTTGATCTCAGTTCAGGTCTGGATCACAGGGTCATGAGTTCAAACCCCATACTGGGCTCTATGATCCGTGTGCAGCATACTTTAAAAAAAAAAAAAAGAAGAAGTCCAGGGGCTCCCGGGTGGCTCAGTTGGTTAAGCGTCCACTCTTGATTTTGGCTCAGGTCATGATCTCAGGTTCGTGGGGCTGAGCTCTGCACTGGGCTCCGTGCTCCACCAAGAGTGTACTTGTCCCTCTCCCTCTGCTCCTCCCCCTGTTCACACTCTCTCTCTCTCTCAAATAAATAATAAAATTAAAAAAAAAAAAAAAAAAAGTCCAGTGGTGCTGATACCCAGTTCCACGGTCATCAGGGACCAGGCTCCCATCGACCCTAGATCGCATCCCTCCTTACGTATGCCAACAGGACTGCCAGGGCTCCAGCCACCACCTCCAAATTCCAGCTCTGAGCCCACAGTGGCACTCAAGGATATTCCCCGAGTCAATACAAAAGGGCCCAACTTGCATCACAAATGACAAAGATGCAGGATGTGTCATTGCACACTACAGCACCATTTGCACAGCATGGCCACAGAGGAGAAGCCACGGGTCTGGTTGCGAAGGCAATCCTCCGTGGTTACCTAGCCAAGGCCAGGCCAGCACTGAGGCCGAAGGCCAAAAGAAATCCAGTAAGAGAAACCCACTTGTGTATAAACATTTAATGTTCAGCTCATCTGACCACTGAGGCACCGACCCCCCACCACGGCTAATTCGTGCTGTGTGCAGACGTGGCCTTGAGACTCCCGGCTACCAGTCCGTGTCCACCAGGCTCCAGAGGTAGTCACTGATGAACTTCTTGGACAGCTGGGTGCTGTCCAGGTGGATAGGCTGGGCGACACTGGGGCCGTGATGGACTGAGGGCACAGATGTAAGGAAGCCAGACACACACAGCCACCCCCCGCCCCTGGGACCCCACCATCCGTCTCCGGAACTTTCCATCTTCCCAAACTGAATCACTGTCCCCATGGGACACGGACTCCCCTCCCCCTCCCATCTACTTCCTGTCTCTGTGGCTTTGACTCTTCTAGGGACCTCCTGTCAGTGGAACGAGACAGTAGTTCATTTTTGTGTCTGGCTGGTTTCACTTATCACGTCCTCCAGGTACATCCATGTTCTAGTATGTGCCAGAGCGTCCTCCCTTTCTAAGGTGGAATGCTACCTAGTGGCATGGACACACCCCAGTGTGCTTACCCAGCAATCTGCCGCCAGATCACTGACTTGCTCCCACCTTTTGGCCGTTGGGACCAATGCAGTCATGAACACAGGTGTACAAATACCCGTTCGAGTCCCTACTTTCCATTTTTTTGTGTTTATAACCAGAAGGGGGACTGCGGGATCCTCTGGGGATTTGGGGGACCTGCGGACTGTTGTCCACAGTGGCTCCACACCCACATCGCCACCAGCAGCGCACGGGGCTCCACGCTCTTCGCAAAGGATACTGCCTTTGACCATCCCCGGCTCACTCTCATAGTCCCACTCAATCTTACTAATCCGGTGATAAAGTTGAGCCACATACCTGTAGGAGAACACAAAAAAAGAGACGAAGAGAGAGAAAAGAAAGTCACCCCACATAGCTGCAGGACCGCGCCAGCCACGGGAACGCGCCACCCCGCGCACTGGAGGGACCTACACGGCTGAAGGGATGGTGACGGTCGTGTCTTCGTCAACTTCCCTCTCCTGTCTCTCCAGACTGGCCTCGATCTCCTTGAGCTCCTCCAGCTCTTGGGTGAGCTGAGTAAAGCAGGCGGTTAAGGTCACCTCGCTCTGGAAGGGGGCTGCCCGCGCTAACGCCAGCCCGTGGGGGGCCCAGGGCCCCTGGCTCCAAGCCCAGAGATTCGCTGTCCACGCACACACAGGGAAGGATATAGGAGGCTGGCCTTCAGACGGGTGTTGTCCTCACCGGCCTTCTGAAGCTCCGCTTTGAGCTGCTGCAACTCGACGTCCCCCTGGTGCGCCCGCTCCTTTGCATCAAGAAGGCTCTGGGCCACTTCTTCCTCCATTGCCAGGATCTCTGGGGGGGGGAGAGAAGGCTGAGGCCCTTCAAAGCGGTTTCTCCAGGGTCTGCCCTTGCCCCAGAAGAGCCTGAGGACAAAGGCGGGAGGGTGGAGGTTTTCATGTGCCTGAGGCCTCAGCCACTCCTCACTTCCCTGTCTATGGTTCCCCAACCTGCTGGTCCAATTTCCAAAAGCCCACCACCCACTTCCACCCGGACCTTGCAAAAGTGCTTCCATTTCACCAAAACACATTTGAATCCACCAAAAAAAACGAACGAATGAATAAATAATGAAATCAATCAACCAATCAATCCAGTCCTTCTTTGCATAACTAGTCTTTTTTTTTTTAAAAGATTTTATTTATTTATTCGACAGAGATAGAGACAGCCAGCGAGAGAGGGAACACAAGCAGGGGGAGTGGGAGAGGAAGAAGCAGGCCCACAGCGGAGGAGCCTGATGTGGGGCTCGATCCCACAACACCGGGATCACGCCCTGAGCCGAAGGCAGATGCCCAACCGCTGTGCCACCCAGGTGCCCCTGCATACCTAGTCTTAACTTATAATGTCACGGTCAACCTTGTTGCCCAAGCAAGAAGCTTGGCACTCACTTTCCACATCCAATCAGTGATCCAGGCCTGGCCAGTCCCCTCCTCCTGGCCAGCAGCAATCCCTTCACAGATCCCTCCAGGACCACCCAAACAGCCTCCCCCTCACTCCCCGCTTTGGTCTCTCCTGTTGCCAATCCCTTCTGCTCTCTGCCTCCAGTGAGGCTGCCTTACCAAAAGTGAAGTCACTTCCCTGCTCAAAGACCACCCATGGCTCCCTAGTGTCTCCAAGATAAGGACCAGGTCCCTCTGAGCATCTTCAACTTCCCTGACAGCCTTTCTCCCTGCTTTTCACCCCACCATATGCTCTTCTCTCTGCTCCGGCCACAAAGACACCTCATCATTCTGCAAACAACCCCCATTTTTCACAGGTCTGGGCTTCCACCTGCCTGTCCTCTGTGGGATGCCGCTGTGCTCCTGCCCATTGTGCACTCCTGGACCCAGGCTTCAAGACCTCTTGGGCAACGCACAACTCGGACAGCTGGACACTCTCCTCTCCCCCCTAGGGCGCGGCCATGCTTCATGACAGCCCCTCCAGCACGGAACGATTCATTCCTCCTCTTTCTTCCTCGAATCAGGGATTGCGTCTTACATGCACCATAGATCGCCAGCACCTACTCAGAATAAACATGCTTTGAACAAAACATCCAGAAAGATAAAAAACACCCTAACAAGGTTACCATGTTCCTTCCCAGAGAGCTGGAGAAACCCTCCAACTCAGAGAAGGCACAGATGGAAATGCTTCCCCAAGAGCTGGCGTTTAAGTGTTTACAAACTTACATTAAGTTAATTTTTCATCAAAATATTACATGTATATGGCTGTGAAAATTTAAACACATACAGGCACCCCCCTCCCAGCCTCTCCACCCCTCTGAAGCAGCCACTTTCAACTCATCGCTGTTTTCTCTGGCATTGACCTTCACATTTCTAAATAATTTGCTTATGCTGCTATTTCTTGATTTGTCTGTTTTAAACAGTGCCTGCTGATTTCCTGTTAGGATAGCTGAGGGTCTGGCTCTCTTCTGCAGCCTTCCTGCCCCTTCTCCCCTCACCCTCCCCACAGACAGCTGAGTCTCCTTGGATTCTTCCCTGGGATTACCCTCCTCCCTCACAAGCCCTGCCCCCATGGAGAGGTGAAGGACAGAAGCCCCAAGATAGTCAGTGACTTGTCCACAGGCACTTAGGTCTGAGGCCTGGATTGGAACTGGATCCCAGCTCCCTGGTACCCTGCCTCTTGTCTCCCCAGCCTCAACTCCATCTGTTCTGCTAAAACCCAGGCAGTCTGGGTGATGCCATCTTCTCCCCCCAAACCATCAATGGAGGGGGAGTGAATGGAGTGGGGAGGAGAGAGGAGAGAAAAAAGAGAGAGGAGGAGGAGAGAAGGGGAAGACTGACTGGGGCATCCACCACACTTAGAACAACCTCCGAACTCCTCCTGGGAGCTCACTGCCGGCAGGGTCTGGCTCTGGCAGACCTCACCTTCACCACTTTCTCCTGGGTTTCCAAGTTCACTCTCACCTCGTGACCTTGGCCTTTGCAGTCACTTCTGCCAGGAACACTCTTCCCCCAAGCCATCCCCTGCCTAGCTCCTAGGTCATTTCAGTCTCAAGCCAAACAGCACCTCCGCATGAAACGTAACCGTAAAAAGGCATTAAAAAAAAACCCTGGCACCAAAACCACTGCAGAAAACTGGATGACAGTTACTCAAAGAATTAAATATCAAATTACCATGTGATCTAGCAATTCCACTTCTGGGAAATACAAAAAAAGAACTGAAAGCAGGGACCCAAGGAGATATTTGCACACTCATGTTCATGGCAGCATTATTCACAATAGCCAGGGGCTGGAAGCTACCAACTGTCCATCAATGGATAAATGGACAAACAAAATGAGGTATGTCCATACACTGGAATATCATTCAGAAAGGAAATTCGTTACAACATGGATGAATCCACAAAACATTTTGTTAAGTAAGGGACGCCTGAGGGGCTCAGTCAGTTAAACATCTGCCTTCAGCTCAGGTCACGATCCCAGGGTCCTGGGATCACTGAGTCCCACATGGGGTTCCCTGTTCAGCGAGGAGTCTGCTTCTCCCTTTGCCTCTGCCTGCTGCTCCTCCTGCCTGTGCGCTCTCTCCCTCTCCATCAAAATAAATAAATAAAATCTTAAAAAAAAAAAACCCCACTGTACTAAGTGAAATAAGCCAGACACGAAATGTAAAAATAATAATAATAAAAAGAAAATAAGCCAGACACAAAATTCCAGGATTCCACTTTATATGAGGTTCCTAGAATAGTCAAATTCATGGAGACAGGAAGTAGAATGGTGAGTGCCAGGGGAGTCAGTGTTTAATAAGTACAGTTTCAGTTAGGGATAATGAAAATGTTCTGGAGACGGACAGTGGGGATGGCTGCACAATGATGTGAATGTGATGTTAACCACACACTGAACTGGACACTTAAAAATGGCTAAAATGGTTAAGTCTTCTATCAATTTTACAACCCAAAAAATAAAAAAAAATCGTAGCTTTAAAAGCAATAAAAACCTGGCACTGAGAAGAACAGAGACAATGAGTGCTATCAGCGGTCCCATTTCACAGATGAGGACCCTGAGGCTTGAGAGGGCAACCACTGGACTGGGGCCACAGGGCTCATGAGTCACCTGAAATCCTGGCTGGAGGCTGGGCAAGTCCCTCTCACCTGTGGGAGAGGCTTGATCTAGCCCTCTCTGTAGCATTTTAAGATATTTATTAGCAAAGCTTTATTCTCTTAGTTTTTTTTTTTTTTAAGATTTTATTTATTTATTCGACAGAGATAGAGACAGCCAGCGAGAGAGGGAACACAAGGCAGGGGGAGTGGGAGAGGAAGAAGCAGGCTCATAGCAGAAGAGCCTGATGTGGGGCTCGATCCCATAACGTCGGGATCACGCCCTGAGCCGAAGGCAGATGCTTAACCGCTGTGCCACCCAGGCGCCCCTATTCCCTTAGCTTTAAGAGTCTTACATTTGATGGTGTCTTCAATTCCACATAAATTGTATAATCTATCCGCTGTTCTCTCCACCTACAGCAGGAGCCACCTTACCAGCACCAACTTATTTAATCCTCACCATAGCCCTGGATCCCTCCCAAGCCTCCTTGGGGTTTCTGCTAAAACATCATCTTTTCAGAAGGCTTTCGCTGACCCGCCCCAAAACATCACCACTCTGTCCTATATATCTCCTTATTCCATCACCTCCTGACTTACCCATTTTCCTTGTTTATCCTCTGACCTCCCCTCGCTAGCATTAACAACCCTCTAAGGGATTTTGTCTGTTTTGCTCTCTGCTTCCAACCCAGGGCTGGCACTCTACCTGGCACACAGCAGGTGCTCAATAAAACAGCTGAACAACCTCAGTAAGTGGGGATGCTGGGAGTAAAACCCAGCGCTCTGACTCCTGAGCCCCACTTCGGACCCTGAGTTCCCCCAGCTCCTGCTCACGAAACGCTCAGAATTGCGCCAGACACTGCGAACTCCTATATTCACCAACTAACTCCCTGGGAGGTGGCTGCCATTCTGACACCCATTTCATAGGCGGGGAAACTGAGGCTCAGAGAGGGCAGCGTCCACGGGAGAATAGGGCACGGATGGGGGCGCCCAGGAGGGAGGTCTGTTTTCCAGGCGGACCTGCCGCCCCCTGCCATCACGTGGGCCCGGGTCCCGGCCGCCCCCGGCGCCAGCCCTGACCTCGCAGCCGTTGCTCGGCGCTGTCTTGCGTCTCCAGCAGCCGCTCCACGACCTGTTCGTGGCGTCCGAGCAGCCGCCGTTGCTGCGCCTCCGCGCGGTTGGCGCCTAGCAGGCTCAGCAGCCCTTGGCTCACCTCTTCCATGTCGCGGAAGGCCGCCATGACTACTCCGGGACCAGTCCCGCGCAAACTTAACTGCCCTCAGGGCCCGCCCCTTTTCCGAAGAGTTCCGTTTCCATTGGCTTGGTCCTCCATCAGTCATCATGAAATGGGCGGGAGGTTAGCTTCAGGTCTGGCCTAGTGCGCCTGCGCCAACTCCTCCGTCAGTCTCCGGCAATGGCCAATCGGCGCAGGGAGGGGGTGTGTCTGCCTGCGGGAGTCCTCCGTGATGCGCCTGCGCAGGCTGGAAAGCGTCTGGCAGATACTGAAGCTGTTTGTCTCCTTAGCGATAGACAGCCAGCTGCATCCAGGGCGGGGTTCTGGGGGCGAAGCCTTGGACTGCATCTCGTGAAGCTGACGTTCTATAGAGTGTGCGTGGGGTACTCACAATGAACGTAATAAATACATAAATTCCATAAGAGCCTGCATAGCAAAATGGAGTCAGCAACCAGATTTATGGGGTTCGAATCCCACGTACTAGCTTTGTTACCCTGGGCAAATGACTTCATCCCTCTGCGCCTCCCTTTCCTCCTCAGTAAAATGAGGGTCATAATAGTACCGACTTAGGGGTTGGGGTGAGGATTAAGCGAGGACGGTGCTGGGTATTCAGTGAGCACTATATTAAGGCGTTAAATAAAACCTACGTAGAACACTAGCAGGTGAGATAGCCAGCCTCACTGGCACCAAACACCATGCTGTGTCAAAGGTTATAGTAGAGAAAAGAATAGTCCTAAGGGTGCCCATTTACGTGACAAATTTCTCAAACCGAGGTAAAAAATCAATTCAGCAGGTCATGACCAGCATTTTCTACAAAATACAATGGGGGAAAAATCAGTGCACTGTGTACAGAAAGTTAAGTATTGTTTTGGGAAACTCCAAAATCTGCATTTGTGTACTGGGTGTGACATTATATTTTCCTAAAAAATGGCTACGGAAATAGTTCCAACCTTGCCACTCCCCGTCAAGAGGCAGACTCTCATTCTCCTTTTGAACTTTAGCAGGACTTTGTGCAACAAATAAAATGTGGCAGAAAGGAGACTGAATTACGAGCCTCGGTCAGAAGCTAGGATGCAGCTTCTGCCTGGTGCTAGCTGTGCTCTCTTGCTCTCTTGTCCTCTCCCAGTTTTGGGATACTCATTCTCAGAGCCCAGCTGCCATGTTGTGAGGAACCCAAGGTGATGTAAAGAGTCTCCCAGATGAGGTCGCAGCAGAGGCCAGCATCAACCACCAGACAAGTGAGTGAGCACTGAAATGATTTCAGCCCCCCAGCCTTCGAACCATTCCAGCTGACACCAAGAGGAGCAGAGATGAGCTGTCCCCACCAAGCTCTGCTCAAACTGCAGATCTGTGAGCAAGATCAATGCCCTTGCTTAAAGGTAGTAAATTTGGGAATAACCTGTTATGCAGCCATTAACACCTGGGCTGCTGGGTCACGGGTGAAATTTCCGTCTTACTGTAGGTCACATGAAAAACACTGAAGGCCACTGCTCTAGTGGCAAGACCTCACAATAACAAGGAAACAAACGAACAGGATCATTTTAGAGAGGAACATGTGCTTTGAAGGCACTCCAGCAGGGTCTAGGAGAGCGCCACTGGAGTTGGGGGCAGGGAAGGAAGTGACTTCAGGCTATGTGGTCAGGGACAGGGATGGACTCCCCCAGCAGGGGACATAAGAACCATGAACCGGGATCTGAGTGATAAAAAGATGTTGGGAAACCAGTGCCAGGCAGAAGAAAGAGCCTGTGCAAAGGACAGTGAAGTGGGGAAATTTTTAGTTTGTTTAAGGAATACTGAGGAGGTCCAAGTGCCTGGAGCGGAGTAGGGAGAGGGTTTCCAGGGGCCCTGAAACTTGATTCCGGTACAACAGGAAGCATTGGAAGGCACTGAGTAGGGGAACACTACGGAGTGGACTGGCTTCCAGATCTTTCGGCGTCCAGAGAACTTTGGGGCCGGCTGGATATGCGGAATGAGGAAAAGGAAGAAGCTGCTTCCTGGGTGTTGTGGCCCAAACATCTGGATGGGTGGTGGTGCTTGTGGCCAAGAGGGGGAGGAACAGGCATGGCGGGAGGGGCTCCATGAAGTGAAAGATTTAGGGAAGTTCTTAGTAGCTGGGGAATGGCCACATGGAACTATCAAGAAGGTGGTGGCTTGGGGGCACCTGGGTGGCACAACGGTTAGGCGTCTGCCTTCAGCTCAGGGCGTGATCCCGGTGTTATGGGATCGAGCCCCACGTCAGGCTCTTCCGCTGTGAGCCTGATTCTTCCTCTCCCACTCCTCCTGCTGTGTTCCCTCTCTCACTGGCTGTCTATCTCTGTCGAATAAATAAATAAAATAAAATAAAATAATAAAAAAAAAGAAGGTGGTGGCTTGGCTCCGAGTCTATAGAGACGCTTAGGCTGGGAATGAAAAGCCAGTGGTCCAGATGCAGGTGACACCAGGTGCCACCACCATGGGAGAGACTAAGGAGGAGGGGGTCCAAGGATCAAGCACTGAGACCCTCCGACCGTAGAAATTGTAGAAAAGAGGAGAAGCCAGCAGAACAGAGACGGCACAGCCACGGAGGAAGGAGAGAGGCTACCACAGAGTGGTCAGGAAATGTGGTTTTGATTGACCATCAGGACTCTGACAGGTCCCCGACCCCACACCTGGGGCCACCTTCTTCCTCAGAGCTTACTTTCTTCTTTTAAGTTTTATTTATTTAAGTCACCGCTACACCCAACGCAGGGCTTGAACTCACGACCCTGAGATCAAAAGTCGCGTGCTCTTTTCCAGAGCTCACTTTCAAGGGACCGTTTTGTTTTTTTTTTTTTTTTTGGACGCCCCAGGGCTGTTTTTATATTTTTACAGCAGTCATGGGGCTGGGAACACACTTAGGGCTGATAGGTTGATTTAGTCTTACCCAGCTCACAGATCACTTTGAAGTCTGATCAAAGCAGGCATGCAGGCTCTTCCTCGAAAAACGCACGCCACATCCACGCACGTTTGGATTTTGTGCGTTATTTGGGGTTTAGGACCCCAGAAGGCCATCTCCAGATGGTTAGGTTAAGAAGCTCCCGGGCCTTTGTCTCATGGGGTAGCTAGCACTCTTGCAGAAACATCAGTGGGCGTGGAGTTGGGTCCCCAGAGTCAGCACTCACCGAGAGCAACGCTCACCTCCTGTTGGCTGAGCATTTACGGTAGGATTGGTACATCACCCTGGGCTGTGCAACCTTTGGTGGCAGGGGCTCACATTCTCGTGACTAAAGGTGGTGGATTACTTAACGATGCAGAGTGAAATAATGAGGAGATAAGACCTCAGGGGTTCAGTTTCTGGTTCTGCAGATTACCTGTGACCTTGGCAAGCTCTGAACCTTTCTAAACCATGGGCTAATGATAGCTCTCTCTTATCAGCTGGGGTGGGCTGTTCACGAGATAAGCCATTTGGGATTGCACAACCGTAGCCGGACAGATACAAATGCTCCCGCCAAAAAAGGTCACTCACCTCCCTTCCAAAAAGCAAAGCAAAAACTACTTCACAACCATTAGGATGGGGACTATTTAAAAAAAAAAAAAAGTATTTGGGGGGGGAAGGGGCTGGGGGGTCGTGGGGAAATTGGAACCCTTGTGCATTGTGGGTAGGAATGTAAAACGGTCCAGCCGCTACGGGAAACAGTATGGCAGCTGCTCACAAAATTAAAAATGGAATAACCCAGGGGCGCCTGGGTGGCACAGCAGTTAAGCGTCTGCCTCCAGCTCAGGGCGTGATCCTGGCTTTATGGGATCGAGCCCCACATCAGGCTCCTCCGCTATGAGCCTGCTTCTTCCTCTCCGACTCCCCCTGCTTGTGTTCCCTCTCTCGCTGGCTGTCTCTATCTCTGTCAAATAAATAAATAAAATCTTTTTTTAAAAAAAATGGAATAACCCAGCAATTTCCCTTCTGGGTATATAGCCCCAAAATTGAAAGCAAGAACTTGGAGATATTTCTACACCCGACATGATTTACAGTAGCCCAACAGGTGGACGGTTGAACGAAATGCGGTGTATCCATACAAAGGGATGTTATTCAGTCTTAAAAAGACAATTCTGACAGATGTGACATGGATGAACCTTGAGGACGTCGTGGTAACTGAAGTAAGCTGGTCACAGAAAGACAACCACTGCATGATTGAACTTTTTTGAAGTCCCTCCAGTAATTAAATCCATAGAGACAGAAAGTGGACCAACAGTAGCCCAGTGGGGTGGGGGCCGGGGCGGTGAAGAGTCGGTGTTTAATGGGCACAGTTCCAGTTTGGGAAGAGGAAGGAGTCCTGGAGATGGATGGCTGGCGTGGTTACACAACAGTGTGAGTGTGCTTCATACCACTGAACTGGACACTTTAAAATGGCTTCGATGGGGGGCGCCTGGGTGGCTCAGTCAGTGGAGCGTGTGACTCTTGATCTCGGGGTTGTGAGTTCGATCCCCACATTGGGTGCAGAGATTACTTAAAAAAAAAGTCTTTAAAAAAATGCCTTACATGATAAGCATCATGAATATTTTACAACTAAAAATAAAAACACATATATTAGAAAAAAGCAAAGCAAGAAGCCAGGTGGTGCTGAGGAACGGGGTCTTGAACACGAGCTGCACGAGCTGACAAAGTCAACAAGATGGTCCCTGGAGACTGCTTGTGAGCAACAATATTTTTTATTTCTGGAAGGCCTCTTGGCTCACAGACCCCTCTGGAAAACTGACAGGAGTAGACCTTCAGTTCAGAAATACATAACTTTACGTAAATTTCCGGGACTTCCAAAACCTTCTGAAAGCCCCCCATGATCTCGTGGTGGAAGGGTCCAGAGGAAAAACAGAGGAGAGGTAAGGAGAGCAATCTTCAGTCACCCCTGGGGGAAGTGAGGGGAGGGACCCAGGGACGGGCAGGGAGGATGCTCCACTTCCGGTCTTGGTGTCACTGACGCAGGGATATTGTTTGCCAAAAGCCATAAAGCTATACACTTTTGTACGCGATCTGTGCACAAAATGTACGCATAGGATACCTCGATAAAAAATCAAACAGCAAAACAAAATTCTAAAGATCCAACCTATCAGAAAAAGGTGTGACGGGAGATAGCCCACCTTGTTGACAACAGCAGGCATTTCAACCAGTTGGGACCACGGCACCTTCCACTGTGCCAAACCTTTCTGTATTTTTAGATTTTTGCCTTTTATGGTCACAATGAATTATTTTGTCACAAGGAAAAAAAAAATCAGTAAAGATGTTTTCTGATGCAGAGAAGGGAGTTTACTGTATTATTCTTGTCACTTTCCTGTCGCTTTGAAGGTTGTTTCAAATAAGTCCATTTTAATTTTAATTTGATTTTTTTTTTGAAAGAACATGTGTGGGGCGGAGGGGCAGAGGGAGAGGGAGAGAGAGAATCCCGGAGCAGACTCCCCGCTGGGCATGGAGATCGACATGGGGCTCCATCCCGTGACCCTGAGATCACAACCTGAGCCAAAACCCCATCGGACGCTTCACCGACCGAGCCACCCAGGCGCCCCAAAATCAGTCCATTTTAAAGAGAGATCTATCTGAACGCTTAAAGAGGGACACAGTGAGACAAAGGCCAGACGCTGATGCGTGGACATTATCATAAGGTAGCTTTATTAAGTTCCTTTACCTTCTACAACACGATTACAAAAAGGAATACTTCATGTAAGTGTAATACTGTCTTTATGGACGTACCGTGGTCGTGGTCGGAAAGTGAAGTTCAAGGTCATGAATACACGTGAGGAGAGCACAGGGACAAAGGCGGGACATCCCCGGAGCCTCGCACACCAAGCGCCAGGGGCAGGGGAAGGATAAGCAGGGATAAATACGGACTTATCTGGGGGAGGGGGATGGATTGTCGATAAGCTGCTTCTAGGAGCTTAAAATAAACGTAAGTGCTGGCTCTAGGGCCGGACACACGGGCACACAGCTCTTGTACCACTCCTCAAAGCTGCCCAAAGCTGCGGCCTTCCGTCACACACCAGCCTCTGTCCCCAGTCAGCTTTGGTTTTGTTTTCTCTGATACACACACACACACACACACACACACACACACACCCAACCTAGAGTGTCTCCTTTGCCCGTCCAAGCTCTTTTGTCTTCAGTACCTCCCTTCAGTCAAAATCAAAGCAAGCCAGACTCCATCAAGCCGAGAAACCCACTTTTCTAGGAGAGAAGCCAGCGCCTCACTTTACTGAATGAGCACGAGCACTCAGGGCTGTGGTTTGGCTTCAACCCTGGCGGCTGAGCTGAGAGAACCGGACGACAGGGGACGGGACATCTATTGGCTGGGGACCTCACTCCCTGTCATAAGGCACTTCTCAAGTCTCCAAACCCATCCCCCACTCCCCCTTTTTTTTTTTTTTTTTCTGTTCACAAAAGGAAGGAACTGGAAAAAAAACTATGTTAAGATTCTGGGGGACAAAACAGGCCATGAAGGAAACTGTGTGTGTCTGGCGAGCCCTATTTCCAGCAGGCTCTGTTCCAGGCAGCTCCGGAAAGCCTGTAGGTTTTTTAAAAAAAAAAAAAAAAAAAAAAAAAGGAAAGAAAAAAAAAAACAAAAAAAAAAACCCCAGCTGGCCCTTGTTTGGTTTTCGGCAAAGCCCTGTCTCTTTAAGTTTGCACTGTGAGCGCTCGGGGGCAGCCAACTTTTAATTGTGCACACATGGAGTTTTTGGAGCTTGCCCGATGCTTTGCCAGCAAGCGCATGCCCTGTTTTTATTTCCCCCCCTTTAAGGAGAGAAATTCTGGAGTCTGGGGAGGCTGAGGGCGGCCCTGTTACCAGGGTTCTAAGCCCAGGGACTCAGCAGTTGCTCTGGGAACTGGATTCATTTCCTGCATCCCCAGGTCTGAAAGATTTTCTAGGAAAATTAATATTTTCCAGGGCCTCCACGCAGGGAGGGGACGGGTTTCTGGGTGATTTATTCGATGTGAACTGCTCACACATTTCGGCTGCTGGGTCCTGAGCCCCCTTACTCGAAAGCAGAAGGAAGGACTCAGCTTCCTGCCCTGAGTGACAAGGACAGAATCTGTTTTGTGAAGAGACCAGAAGAAAATTCTCCCAAGAGAGGTCTGGGGGGAGTGGACAAAACACTATTATATAGCAGACAATTAAATGTGGGGTGGGCGGAGGGGGGGGCGTTAAGCCACTCCAGACGTGACCCATGCATAAGAACATTCAGGATTAAAATGAAAATAGGCGATTCCAGTGACTTTCAAGTTTGGCAACAAAGAATATGATTTCCCCCCTCCCCCGACAATGACTCAAAAATACAGTATTTTCCCTTTCACCCTGCTCCATCCATAATTGCCAGTTGATGGTTCTCCATGTTCTTCGTAAACCCACACCCCAGCACCGGCCACTGGCGCCAACTCATGTCAGACTCCAGCTCCAGTCTGTGCCGCGGCTGCACTGAACCGGCGTACCAGGAAAAACCCGCTTCAAGCCGGAGTCTTGGTGCTGCCGGGGGCTCCTCCTGGGAAGCGGAAGAAAAACCCACTTGCCTTTGAGATGTGGGCCTTGGTGGGTCTGCGTGGGGGCTGCGAGGGAGGGGATGAGGGGCGAGGGACGGCTGGCTCCGGGTTTGGCTGGCCCCGAGCAAAGGTGCCTCTGGCCTCTGTCACGGCTACTCTTCGGCAGAGGATGACGCAGGACTTTCGTCGTCGGACATCGGGGCAAACTGAAACAAGAAACAGAATTCTTTTTGTTTGGCTTCATTTCCAGGGCCTGCAAGGCGCCAACTAGGTTGGCTGGCCCTGGGACTGAGATGAATGAACAAGAGAACTTGGTCTCTTGGCCGCAAGGAGGGGATGTTCAGAGAAGCGAGGGATGCCGAGGAGGATTTTCATCACAGGATGGAGGGGGAATGAAAGTGGACAGCAGGTAGTCAGGGCGGGGGCCTTCTGAGCAGAGTGATGTTGAGGGGTGGGGCTTCCCGGCAGAGGAAGCAGCAAGTGCAAAGGCCCTGAGGCAGGAGCAGCGGAGAGGCAGAGCAGACTGAGCGAGGGGCAGAGGAAGAAAATGAGGGAGAGGTAAGGGTATTTGTGCAGGACTTGGTGGGCTCTGGGGATGAGTCTGGCTTTTTCTCCAAGTAGGGTGACAGCCACAGAGGGCTGTGAGCCAAGAAGGGATGTACCCTAACTCAGGTGTTACAGTGACCTCTGGAGACTGGAGGTAGCAGTGAGGGTGGGATCCAGGGAGACAGGAAGCCAGGGTGGAGGCGATGGCAGCGGTCCAGGTGGACAATGATGGAGGTCTGGGGTCTGACTCTCAGGGGTCCCTGGGAGGAGGATCACACATCAGACAGCAGCTCATGACCTGGTCCTATCACCCCCATCTTCCGGTGGAAGAAACTGAGGCTTAGCTGATCCCCAGGTGATGCCCTGAGCACCACAACTGAGTCCCAGGTGTCCCAACACCCTGGCGAATGAAGCTGGGAAAACCCAGAGCCTCAGTAAGAACCTGGAAGTCACGTGGGTGATGGAAGGCTTATATCGGTGACCCTCACTCTTCTGGACCATTTGGGGGGTCACTGCGGTCAATACCCTCCATGCCACCCTTGAGCCGGGCCCCAGATGTGCCTCAGGGAGGCCAGGGCAAGTGAAAGGTGGAGTGAGGAGGAAGGAATGGTGAGTTTTCTGCCCAAGGTCTGGAGACAGATGGCCCCGGGGCCTCCACCCCTTCCTATCTGTGAGACTCTGGGCCAGGGGTGTAGCCATTCTAAACCTCAGCTTCCCAGCCGGAAAAACGGAAAGGATAACAGTACTTTATGCAGCTGAATCAGGCTCTTGTGGAAGGTTCGAGAAATCATGGCTGAGAGGAACCTAGAATACGGTGCATCAGACTGGAAGAGCCTGTCTCCTACATCAGACAAGGGTATCGCTTTAGGGACCTATGAGGAGTGCCCCTGTCTCCCCCTTCAGACTGGAATGGCTCTCTCCTCCATCAGACACTTATGATACAGCAAATATCAAAATTATCCTCCTCTTAGGCTTCCAGAGAGTGCTGTGCTAACAGGCATCATTTCTTAAACACCCTGGTTTCTGTGCTCAAATACGAGAAATGCCCAGTTAGACACAGGTTAGGCTTCTTTACAGTGAGACATCTCAAGGCCTTGAATATACACTGACATGCTTCGGGTAAAAGCCAAAGTCCTCGCTGTGGCCCACAAAGGCCTGCAGGATCTGCGGGGTCACCTCCTTGCTCTCGTCTCCTCCCGTGGGGGCCCCTGATGCTCCTCAAACACACCAAGCATGCTCCTGCCTCAGGGCCTTTGCACTGGCGGTTCCTTCCGCCTGGACAGCCACACAACTCATCCCCCCAGTCCTCTATAGCTCCCCGTCTCTCTCCCTGTCCCTCCTACCCTCTTTCAGATTTCTTTCCAGCAGTTACTATCATCTGGCTAGGATACACTGATTTCTATATTTTGTACCTGCCTGCTCTGTGGGGGCAGAAACTGTTTCCTGTTTGGTTCGGGGCTGTGGCCACCAGGGTCCATCATGTAGTAGGTGCTCCGTAAATATTTCTCAGATGAGTGAATGGTAATTACCAGCATGCACTGGGAGCCAGACAGGTCCAGGTTCAAATACCATGATACATTCTCAGCTGTCTGTGCCTCACTTCCTCACGGGGACACCAGGAAGGTTCAACGAGCATGGGCCCCATCCGTCCCCCTCCCAGAGCGCCCCCCCCCGCCCCGCCAGGGTTGACACTCACCGAGCACTTGATGTTCATGCGGGAATACAGCATGGACGCGATTTCACTCTGCCCGGCGTCCAAGGCTACCATCAAAGCCGTGCTCCCATCCTGTAAAGCACCCGCTGCTATGACAAGGCCCTGAGTGGTGCTCCCACCCTCCCCGGGATGCCCTGGGCCAAGGACTCACACGGTCAGTGAGTGAGATGTCACAGCTGGGCACAGCCAGCAGGAGCCCCGTGATCTCCTTGTGGCCGTGCTCACAGGCGCACATGAGGGCCGTGGAGCCGTCATCATCCTGCACATTGACGTCCGCTTCACAGGCCAGCAGGGCTTTGACCACGTCCACCCGCCCGTGGCTGACGGCCAGCATTAGGGCTGTCTGCCCCGCCTGGGCAGGGCAAGGAACAGGTTTACGGACTCTGCAGGGCCCTGAGGCATGACACCCCTGCTCTGAAACCTTCCGTGGTTCCCAAGTACTGTGGCAGTAATGGTATCCCCACTTGCTGGCCTCCTAGATCTCAAACAATCCGTCCCACCACAGGGCCTTTGCACGTGCTGGTCCCGCCTCCTCCTGCTGCCTCCTTCTCATCCCTCACGTCTGGGCTTAAATGTTTCCTCTTTGCGGAGGTGCTACTTGCCTACCCACTCCCATCCCTAACTAAAGCAGGTTCCTCGCTCCCAGGTATCAATATAGATGTACGGATTTATTGAGCTAAGATTTGTACTCTTCCGTATGGCAGTTGAACCTCAATGAAAATCAAATCAATGTTCATTAGTGGATAAATGGAAAAACAAACTGCAGTATACCCATTCTACGGAGTTTCATTCAGCCTCAGAAGGCAATGAAGAACCGATGTGCACCGCACCATGGACGGACCTTGAAAATACTATGCTCGGTGTTAGAAGCCAGACCCAAAAGAACACGTACTACGTGATTCTATTTATACAAAATATCCAGAATTGGTAAATCCGCAGAGATAGAAAACAGACTGGTGGTTGCCAGGAGCAGGTGGAGGGGGAATGGGAAGTGACTGCTAATGGCACAGTGCTTCCTTTTGGGGTAATAGGAAAGTTCTAGAAGTAGATAGAGGTGATTGTTGTACAACATTGTTAATGTACTAAATGCCACTGAACTGTATACTTTAAAAGGGATAAACTTTTTTAAAAATTATTATTATTATTATTATTTTTTTTAAAGATTTTATTTATTTATTCGACAGAGATAGAGACAGCCAGCGAGANTAAAAATTATTATTATTATTATTATTTTTTTTAAAGATTTTATTTATTTATTCGACAGAGATAGAGACAGCCAGCGAGAGAGAGAACACAAGCAGGGGGAGTGGGAGAGGAAGAAGCAGGCTCATAGCGGAGGAGCCCGATGTGGGGCTCGATCCCATAATGCTGGGATCACGCCCTGAGCTGAAGGCAGACGCTTAACCGCTGTGCCACCCAGGCGCCCCTAAAAAATTATTATTTTTTGAGAGAGAGAGAATGCATGCAAGGGTGGGAGGACAGAGAAGGTGGGGTGCAGAGGGAGAGAGAATCGTAAGCAGGTTCCATGCCCAGCCCAGAGCCCAGAGTAGGGCTTGATCTCATGACCTGAGATCATGACCTGAGCCAAAATCAGAGTTAGGGGGCGCCTGGGTGGCTCAGTCGGTTAAGCGTCTGCCTTTGGCTCAGGTCATGGTCCCAGGGGGTCCTGGGATCGAGCCCCGCATTGGGCTCCCTGCTCAGCAGAGAGCCTGTTTCTCCGTCTGCCTCCATGTATGCTCGCTTGCTCTCTCTCTCTCTCTGTCTCTCTGTCAAATAAATAAATCAATAATCTTAAAAAAAAAAAAAAAAAGCCAGCAGGGTCTGCTCCTTATGTCTCAGGACAGCACCCTGCTTCTCTCCTTTGTGGTCTTTAAGCTGCTGCAAATCCCTCCCTTTCTTGCTATCCCCACGGAGTCCTGGCCTGTCCACACCCCAGACACTTCCATACCCTCCTGACTTCTCCCCAGAACGCAGCCAAAGGGAGATCTTTCAAATCGGAAAGCAGGCCATTGCCACTGCTGGTGGCTTTCTGCCGCCCCCGAGTCCAAACCCGCTCCCAGCCGCTGTGCTGCCTGAAATGCTCTCAGCTCCCAGAGCTCCAGGCTGGCCAGTGAACTTCAGGACTTGTGCCCGCCTGTCCACCACCTGAGTCCCCAGCGTCCAGCTGCGGCTCACTGAACTCCCAAGCAGGATGTGGGATGGTGTCGGGTTAAGAAAGGTGGAGGCTCCCTCCCGCACCCCCCACCCCGTTCTCCCCCAGAAGGCCCTGTATCAGGGGCAGCCTGGCAGGCAGGTCATTAAGAATGGGGTCCTAGATGGGGCGCCTGGGTGGCACAGCGGTTAAGCGTCTGCCTTCGGCTCAGGGCGTGATCCTGGCGTTATGGGATCGAGCCCCACATCAGGCTCTCTCGCTATGAGCCTGCTTCTTCCTCTCCCATTCCCCCTGCTTGTGTTCCCTCTCTCGCTGGCTGTCTCTCTCTGTCAAATGAATAAATAAATAAAATCTTTAAAAAAAAAAAAAATACCAAATATATGCTGACTACAAGAAATTCATTCAAATTACNAAATCCCACCACCTCTCGTCCTGACCCTGAGGAAATGGGCGCTTCTCTGAGCCTTGGCTTCCTTGCCTGGGGAGCGGGGATTCTCCCTGGGCATGGAATGAGATCACATGTGGGGTTGGTGCACAGCCAGGACTTAGAGGGAAGGGCTGCCTGGGTCTGTGGCACTGACGGCCTGTACCTGGCTGGCTTTGGCATTGACGTTTCCGAGCCGGAAGAGCTGCAGGACGGTCTCGATGTCATCCTGGGTCTTCAGGGTGGCCAGGGCGGTGAGCATGATGGGGCTGTAGCCAGCACGGTTCTGCTTGTCCACCTGACACACACCTGGGGGTAGGGGTGGCAAGGAGGACACGGGGCCCTCAGACCCCAAAACTGGGGGAGCGCCCATGAGAACCAGGCAGCATCTCCCCCACCAGTGGCCAGATTCCTCCCTTCTCTCAGGCTGAGAGCCCCATCCTGCCCCAGGGTCTCTGCCCCCATTTTGCTCCCCATTAGATGAGGGACTTCGAAGGGGGAGACTGTGTTTCATCTATCAGCCTGGAGACTCTGACGCTGGCACCCAGGTTTAGGGCTAAGAATAGGGGTCGTGTCTCCTCCATGGATCTGGAAGAGCCAGTCCCCTTTAGCCTGGCCTATATCTTCTCCGTCGGATGGTGGGCTCTGCCTCCTCCATCAGTCTGGGAGGCTGTGTCTTCCCTGTTAGACCAGGGAAGGACAGGTTTTTCCCTGCCTATTCAAGGACCGTATCTTTTCAGTCCCAGAGGCTGTGTCCTTCTCTCGGATCAGGGCTCCAGAGGTGTCACCTTCATCACACAGGGGTCCTTGGGGGGGGCCGGAAGCTCTACATGTTGTCCCTAAGACCATGTCTGCCTTTTCCAGTACACTGGGGCTGTGCGTAGGGCCTATATACCTCCCTCACCAGACTGGAAGGGGGGTTTTCCTCCATCAGCAGGGAGGACAGTGTCTCCCCCACCACACTGGGAGGCTGGTATGTCCTCAAGAGACAGAGAGGGCAACGTCTCCGCCATCAGACCATCAACAGCCGCCGGGGCCGCTTGTCCAGCTCACCGCTGTCAAGCAGCTGCCGCACCACGGGGAAGTTGGCGTGAGACACAGAGTAGTGCAGAGCCGTGTTGCCGTTGCTGTCGGCGATGTTGACCACGTAGTCCAGCAGGCGCGCCGACATGGCCCTGAAGGTGACCAGGTGGCGCCGCACGAGCTCGGGGTGGGCGTCGCTGCGGCAGGCCAGGCGCAGCCACTCCTGCAGCACCGTGGTGTAGGCCACTTTCTGGGCACGGTCAGGGAGGGGGTATGAGGGCGGCAGCAGCCGGCTCCCCACCGCCCCCCACCCCGGACAAAGCCCCAGGTTGGGAGCGTGTGTGGACACCTCCATCCAGAACCAGAGCCTGAAGGAGAAGCGTGGGCAACCCTCCCAGATGCGCCCCTGACACTAGAGTATGGGATCCGCATCCTGGACAAGGACGCTAAAGGGGACTCCAGGCACCACAATCCCAGATGTGCCCCCAGGGAAGGCATAAGCATCCATCCCGCCATGTACGGACCCCCGTAAAGAGAAATGTGGCAGCGTCTTCCCTCAAGCCCCCAAAACAACAGGAACGGGAGGTCAGGACTGCGGGGGGGCGACCATCCTCGGGCCCCTCCCACCCCCCTGGCCCCTCTCCAGGGCCCCTGACCACCCAAGCTCTCGGCTTGGATCCCGGACTCCCTTCGAAGCCGGCACAGGGAGACACTGTGGATGAGAAGCTTGGGTGGGGGTGGAAGGGAAGGAGGGGACCCCAGGCCCAGGGCCCCATCGTACCAGCTCCCGCTCAGTGAGGGCACTGGGGTTGTCCAGGTACTTTTCCAGGGCCAGGCAGGCTGAGATGAGGTCGGGGCTTAACTCCATCCTGCCAGGGGCAGACAGGAGGGACGTTTATCTTGGGAGTGCTCCCCTCAGCCCCCCGGCTGACCCCAGACATGGGGAGCAGACAGATCCCAAGTGAAACTGCACACACAGGCTCAGGTTTATTCCAAGCGGGCAGCGGTGGAGAGAAAATCTTTGCCTGAGGGCAGATTTTTCATCAGAGGGAAAAAAAGACACCAGCGGGATGGGCAGGTGTGGTGTAAGGACAAACTTTGCCTGTCCCTTCAATTCTGATCCCAACAGCCCAAACTGCCCGCATCAGGCCCTTTATCAAAGCCTGCAGACCTTCGGATGGCCAGGAGAAAGTGCTGGTTCGCTAATTCAGACTAAGGTGTGCACGACTGCTGGGAGGTTCCCTCAGAGGGCATGAATGGTGAGATTTGAGGCAGAGATCACCCACCTCACCCCGTCTGAGTCCCTCCCACACAGAAAACTGACCGGATTTCCTCCTCCGCATTCGCTCCTGATGCGCCCTCCGCCACCGGCACCTGCTGAGACTCCCGAGACAGCTGGCACTCCTCCTGGCCGCTCTTGGCCACTGCCGTCCCCGAGGGCCTGAGCTGGGGGGCTTCGGCCACACTTAGAACCCTCTCCTCTGGCTCTGGGGCCTCGTTCTCTGTGCTCTCGTTGTCTGAGAAGTTTTCTGCTGTGCTGGAGTCCTCAGATGAGGACTGGTATCTGGGAAGGAAGGACAGATGGAGTGAGGAGACGCAGCAGATGGGGCAGGACCTGGGCTCAGACTACTTGACCTCTCTGCGCGTCGGTCTCCCCATCTGTTAAATGGGAATGATGGCTGTATCAGCCTCACAGGGCTGCGGGGGTGTTCTTACAGCTCCCGGCACACGGTAATTGCTCCATAAACACCAGCTGGGACTGTGGTCGTACTCGGGGTGGGTCAGGGAGAAATACCACTCTCAGCCTCTACTCCTCATACCTTGTCCCCCTTTGCCCCTTACACAGGTCTAACTGTGTCAGAGCCTCACCCCACTGCAAACAGGTCCCTCTTGTGCTTCTTGCTGCCTCCGGACAAAGTCTAAGCTTTGGGCCTGGCCTTCAAAGTCCCCAGACCATCCCTGTCTACCTGTTCCTATGCCTCCTGCTTCTCACGTATGTCGCTGCTTCCTCCCACCCTCTGAGCCTTTCCCCAGGCTGTGCCCTCCACCAGGAGGGCCCTCCCAACCCCCACTCTTCTCTCTGCTAGCTCCTGTTCATCCCGCAGCACACTTGTCCCCTCCTTCAGTGTCTTCCCTGGAGACATTAGTGCCTCCCCGACACCCCGCGCTGCCTGCTCGTCCCCGTCCCCTGTCGCTGCTCCAACCACACCGGGTCTGAACTGCCAGCCAGCGCCCGAGGGCCCACTGGGCTGGGAGCTCCATCAGGGCAGGAAGCTGAGCCCGGCACCTCCTGAGGACTAGCACGGGGCAGCAGCCACAGCACAGGCTTGGGGGACTGACCACCGGGGCCGAACCCTGGTCGCTGTGTGAGCTCCAGAAGGTATCCGGTCCTGGAGTGCCTCAGTGTCCCCAACTGTCTACTGCGGCTTGGTTAAAGGAATGAATCAAAGTAAGGGGCTCAGACCAGGGAGCGTTCTCGGATGTGAGCAAACCAAGGAACAAACAGGAGGGTAGAAGCTGAGGAACGGGTGGGGGCGTGGGGTGGGGGGCTCCTCTCACCCGCCATTGACCCCCACAAACTGGAGGCTCCGCCGGTGGGCCGCGGGATCTGCGGGCTCCTCTTTGCGCTTCATGATGGACCGCACGCCTGCCGGGGGCTCGCCTGGGGGGACGGGTGGTGTAGTAAGAACCTCCCGAAGGTAGACCCTGCGCCCGGGCCTCTGGGGCCCTGTCCGCCTCGGAGGCCACCCTCACTCACCTGCGCCCCCCGCCTCCTCTGACTCGCGCGACGCTGCTGGCCTGGTGGGCTCCGTGTTAGCACCCTCACGGGCACTCATGCCACCTGCGTTCTTTTCGGGCTGTGCCAGGGGGGTCGCCGCCACCCCTGGGGGTGACGAGGATGACTCCGCCGGAGCCTGTGGGAGCCCTGCAGGGGCAGGAAGAGAGGTGCTCACTGTGGGTGACAACTGGAGTAACAGCCGCCTCCTCGGGGTCACACACCCCGGGCCAGGCGCTTGGAGCGCTGCAGCTGGAGTCGCTGTGTCAGCTCTTCCCAGCCCACGAGATTCTGATTGTGACAGATAAGGAAACTGAGGCACAGAAGGCTGCCTGAGGTCACCCAGTGAATGAGCAGCAGAATCTGATTCCAACAGCAGTCTCTTGTCTGCGCGGGCAGCTGGTCAGGGACAGAGAAGACACTGTGACTCTACAATCCTGGCCTGTGACCCCTCCTCCAACATCACACTGAGTGTTGCCTGGAAACAAGGTTTGATCACAGCCAAGGGTCCCCGTCATGGTAGGCACTCAACTCTCCCATGGACAAGCTGCGTGACCTTAGGTAAGTCACTTAACCTCCCTGTGCCTCGGGAGAATGCCATTTCCTCCATCATGGCGTTGCTGTGCAGACTGAAGACAGCAACGCGGGGGGACAGGGCTTGGAACGATGCCTGCACGTCAACAGTGCTTGAGATCATTTGTTTTTTGTTTGTTTTGTTTTGTTGTTTTTTTTAAAGATTTTATTTATTTATTTGACAGAGAGGCAGCGAGAGAGGAAACACCAGCAGGGGGAGTGAGAGAGGGAGAAGCAGGCTTCCCGCTGAGCAGGGAGCCCAATGTGGGGCTCGATCCCAGGACCCTGGGATCATGACCTGAGCCGAAGGCAGACACTTAACGACTGAGCCACCCAGGTGCCCCTTGAGATCATTTGTTAATTCAAGAGAACTGTAAGCACTGTTTTGATAAGATTTATTAGTATTTTAACAAAAGCAAGGTTGCATTATAGATACCACAGCTCCCTTCTTCTGAACTTGAAGCAGATAACACTTGAACAATCAGGAAAAAGAAACAATAAGGGCTATTAGAAAATACTGTCTTTTAAGATTTTATTTATTTATTTGAGAGAAAGTGAGCAAGAGAGAGAGCACGAGCAGCGGCAGAGGGAGAGGGAGAAGCAGAGTCCCCGCTGAGCAGGGAGCCGGATGTGGGGCTCGATCCCAGAACGCTGGGATCCTGACCTGAGCTGAAGGCAGATGCTTAACTGACTGAGCCACCCAGGGGCTCCAGAAAATAAAAATTAAAACCCCACCCAGGGAGGGGTGCCCGGGTGGCTCGTTTGGTTAAGCATCTGATTCTTGTTTTTGGCTCAGTTCATGATCTCAGGATTATGGGATCCAGACGTAGGTCGGGATCCGTGCTCAGTGCAGTGTCTGCTTGAGATTCTCTCGCTTCCTCTGCCCCTTCCACCCCACTCACATGGATGTGCATGCTTGCTCGTGCTCTCTCAAATAAATAAAATCTTAAAAAAAAAAACAAAACCCATCCAGGTAGATTTTCAGTTTGGGAAAATGGAAATGTTCTGGAAATGGATGGTGGGGATGGTCATACAACAATGTGAATGTGCTTAGTGCCACTGAACTGGACACTTTAAAATAGTTAAGATGGGGGTGGGGCGCCTGGGTGGCTCAGTCAGTGGACATGTGACTCTTGATCTCAGGGTCATGAGTTCAAGCCCCACACTGGGCATGGAGCCTACTGAAATAAATAATAAAAGTAAAATAAAATAAAATAGGGGTGCCTGAGTGGCTCAGTCGTTAAGCGTCTGCCTTCGGCTCAGGTCATGATCCCAGTGTCCTGGGATCGAGCCTCACATTGGGCTCCCTGCTCAGCGGGAAGCCTGCTTCTCCCTCTCCCACTCCCCCTGCTTGTGTTCCCTCTCTCACTGCCTCTCTGTCAAATAAATAAATAAAATCTTAAAAAAATAAAAATAAAATAAAATGGTTAAAACGGTAAGTTTTATATTAAGCACACGTTACCACAATTTGAAAAAACCACCCAGGTTGGGCAGAGGACAAAGGGCTCTGTGGGCACTAGGTCCCAAGGGTGCCCACTGCCCATGTGGGAGTGGGGGCGGCAGGGACGGGATCACCAGCCTGGAGCCAGAAACAGAAATGCCACCGTGAGTGGCTGTCCCCATCTCAGAACCTGCTCAGGTTCCCCCAGGCCACATGCGTCCCTGCTTCCCCAGGACGTTTCATTTCTACCCCTGGCCATCGGGCTCTGCAGACCAATTCCTTTCAATTCCCTTTAATGGTTACAACTTTTTTTTGACAGACACAGCGACTACTTCCTCAAGTCCGGAGTTAAGAACAGAGAGTCAACAGTCAGCACAAGCAAAGCGTGAAGAACAGAGGAGACACAGTCACAAATGTGTCTGAGGCGGCCAGCCCAGGGTGTGGCCAGCACGGCGGCTTCCAGAGCCGCAGCCCCAGCCCCTGTGGGGAACCAAACACACTGGGGTTTTTATGTGGATCTCCTGATTTCTTTTTTAAACTCTTGTCAATAAATTCACATCCAACAAACAAACAAAATCACTCCGGGGCCAAGTGGGATGTGTCAGGAGGCAAACGGGCCAGTTCACCATCTCTCAGTGATTGGCCCCAAACTCCGGACTCCTCATTTCAAAACCAGGAGGGGTCAAAAAACCAGGTGAAACAACATGTGCTCAGTGAAAGCAGCCAGTCACAACGGGACAAATACTGCAGGATTCCACTTATGTGAGGTCCTTCGAGGGGTCACACTCTCAGAGACAGGAAGTGGATGGTGGGCGCCAGGAGCCGGGGGAGGGAACAGGGAGTCCGCATCTGACGCGGACGAGTTTCAGTTTGGGAAGATGGAAAAGTTCTGGGGACGGATGCCGGTGATGGTTGCACAACTGTGTGAATGTACTTATGCTACTGAACCAGATGCTCAAAGTTGGGTAAAATGCTAAGTTTAATGTTCCATGTGTTTTACCACGATTTTTTAAAAGTGGAGGCAAAAAAAAGAAGAAATAAAGCAGCATCATAGCCCATTCTTTCTCAAGGGAAAAGCAGGCCTTGTCTCTAAAAGCTTGGATGGCTCCATCAAGCACGAGGAGTTCAAAGTCAGACACTGCGATGCTAAAACAGCAATAACAGTAATAAAACCGATCATAGTTATTACTATCATTCCACTAAGGAAAGGGGCAAAAGGATACCACAGTTTCTATGGAGGAACTGAAGTCCACAACCAGCTAAGACAACTTTACAAAAAAGGGCAAAGATGGGGAACCTGGCTGAGGAGAGAGTAAAACATTCCAAACAGCCACAATGGCCCAAACAGCAGGCATGCTGAGGGAAGAAATGGGCCAAAGGAACAAAGACGAGAAGAGAAGGACGCCCCAGGCCCCAGCTGAGGGAGCTGGCGTTAAGACAAAGGGGTTTCCACAAATTAGTGGGAAAGGTGGTCTCTGGGGTGTGATGCTGGGAAAAGCAGCTTACTCGACCCAAGAAAAATCAAACTTGATCCCTACCTCACGCCTTAACACAAAAACTCTGAAGGATCAATGTAGCTTCTGGAAGCTATAAAGCTATAGGAAAAAAATGTAACAGCATTATCGGGGGCCTCAGGAAGGGGAAAGATTCCTTTAAAAATTCCTCAAAGATGGGGCACCTGGATGGTTCAGTCAGTTAAGTGTCTGACTCTTAATTTTTGGCTCAGGACATGATCTCAGGGTCGTGAGACCAAGCCCAGCATCAGGCTCCACCCCGTGTGTGAAGCCTGCTTAAAATTCTCTCTATCCCTCTCCCTATTCCCCACTCTCTCTCTAAAACAAACAAACGAACCTCAAAGTACATATGAAAAATATGAGATGATCTCACTTTCATGCAGAATTGGAAAAAAACAAACTCCTGGATGCAGAGAATAGATCGGTGGTTTCCAGAGGCAGGGGGTGAGGAAATGGGAGAAGGGGGTCAAGAGGTAGGAATTTCCAGTTATGAGATAAATAAATCCTGGGGATGTCCTGTCCAGCATGGGGACTATAGCTAAAAATGCTGCATTGTACATTTGTAAGTTGCTAAGAGAGTAGATCTTTTTTTTTTTTAAAAGATTTTATTTTATTTATTCGACAGAGATAGAGACAGCCAGCGTGAGAGGGAACACAAGCAGGGGGATTGGGAGAGGAAGAAGCAGGCTCATAGCAGAAGAGCCTGATGTGGGGCTCGATCCCATAACGCCGGAATCACGCCCTGAGCCGAAGGCAGACGCTTAACCGCTGTGCCACCCAGGCGCCCCAAGAGAGTAGATCTTAAACGTTCTCAACACAAGAAAAAATTTGTAACTCTGTGAGCTGACAGACATTAACTCAACTTACTGCGGTCATCATTTTGCAATATATACAAATATCAAATCATCATTTGTATATCTTGAATGGGTACAATGCTACCTACCAAATATATCTCAATAAAACCTGAAAAAAATCAAAAATTAACAAAAAAAGAAAAATATGATGGGTTTAACTGTATCTGACATGAAGATTTCTACTTGATTAAAAAAACAAAAACAAAAACAAAAACCCTTGTAGACCAAAGTTAAATGATAGAAAAATACACACCATGGGAAGATATTCACAATGCCAAAAATGACCAAGGGGTTATCTTCTAGAGCAAGACTCAATAAACTTTTTCTGTAAGGGGCCAGACAATAACTATTCCCAGTTAATGTGAGTCATAAGGGTGTCAGTTGCAAAAGCAGTGTTGGACAATATGCAAATTAGTGGGCGAGGCTGTATCATGATAAATTTCAATTTCATATAATTTTGCTCATGTCACAAAATGTTGTTCTTCTTTTCATATTGTTCAAGCATTTAAAAACATAAAAATAATTCTTAGCTTGCGAGCCTATAAAAACAGGCAGGGGGCTGGATTTGGCCCAAAGGCTGTAGTTTGCCAACCTCGATTCTGGAATATGCCAGAACTTCTCAAAATTGCCTGAGGAAAAATGGACAAAGCCTACAAATAAGTGATTCACAGAGGAATCTTATTAAACATGTATGGTGATGCCCAATCTCACCCAAAAAATCAAAGAAATGCACACTAAAACAAGGAGATACCACTACGCGCCAGTGTCGATGGGCAAAACATGAGAGAAAACTTCATGCTGGTGGGTATGTGGGAAAATGGGCACCTCGGATCCAAGCATGGCTGGTGGGAGTGTGGACAGGGAGAGCTTTCCCAGAAAGGATCAGACAAAATGTGGAGTGAAGTGGTGAATTCCCTGTGATTCAGGGGAGGCAACACATGAAGACAGCACTGTCACTGCTCACGGCAGCCAGGAGCTGGAAGTCACCCAGGTGCCCACCAAGGGGGCACGGATAAGAAAAGTGGAGCACGCCCCTAGGGCAGAAGGTGACACGTTCGTTACAAGTGACAAGCCCAATGTACAAGCATCAGGATGGAGAGTTCAAAAAGACTGTACAGAGAGAGAGAAAAAAAAAAGAAGAAACAGCAAGATTTTTTCCTTCGGAAATCACAATACCGTTTTAGGAAATCAAGCATGCACAGAGAATATTTTTCAAGGACACTAAAATGTCTAAATAAGCTTTTGGAAGGTGGATTGCAAGGAATGATATTACACGGGCTGGGGGCGGGGTGGATTGTGCATGGCATAGAGCAGGGGTTGGCTAACTACGGACCGTGGGCACGATTTTTGCATTTTTGATGGTTGGAAAAAACAAAGAAGAATGCTATCTGGGACATGTGAAAAATACATGAAATTGAATTTCACATAGCCACGCTTCTTTCTTTATATACTGTCCACGCTTACATGCTACACAGGCAGAATTGAGGCACTAAACTCATCAAAATGCATACATTAAATATGCAAAAAAATTTTGCATATTAAGCTCACGTCAATAAAGCTTAAAAAAAAAAAAAAAGAACCAAGCAGAATTGAGCCATCGCAACAAAGATCATCTGGCCCACGGAGCTGAAAGTATCTACTACCCTCAGCATTGAGGGCGGAAGGTGAAAGGGGAAAAAGAATCAAGTAAAACGAGCGAGCTGGCATGCACAGCCTGAGGGAGCTGGGCGCCGGGAGCTGAACAGTCTAGATAAACTCGGTTTGGGCATCCTTCGGGCCAAGAGAAATTTTTAAAAATGTAAACCACTCAGCCACCCAGTGTGGGAAGGGAGGAGTGAGGCCACAGGGGAATAAAGCAAGTTGGCAACAGACGTCATGGGCCTCAACACTGGTCTTCCAGGGGCGCCTGGGTGGCTCAGTCGATGAAACGTCTGCCTTGGACTCATGTCATGATCCCAGGGTCCTGGGATCTTCTCCCTCTCCCTCTGCCCCTCCCCATGCTTGTGCTCATTCTATCGCTCTCTCGCTCTCTCAAATAAATAAATAAAACCTTAAAAAAAAAATGGTTTTCCAGAAACCTTGCTGAGAAAACAGAAGATGTGAGGGGTTTCCGCAGAAGGACGTCTGCGTGGCATGGAGGACCGCAAAGATCGACGTGGCTCCTCCGTAAATTCTGCGTCCCAGGAATTTTTAATGATGAGAAGAAATGCCTCTGGGATCAGGTTAAATCCAACACACCAAAGGTGGGGTTTGAACCCTGGCTTCATGAACGGTGGGCAACCACCCTGGGCCTCCGTTTCCTCATCTGTAAAATGGGGATGAAAACACCATCCACGCATCCGGGTGGCTTGGGAAGAGGTAAATGGGTTAAAAAAAAGAAAAGAGCGTCTAAAAATGGCCCAGCCCCTTAGTGAGGCTGCCTAACTGCTTTTAAAAAGCCAAATAACGCAAGACAACACGTTCCACCAGCATCGGTTCCCTGTTGCCAGGCTTGAAAAATATATATTATTTTCTGCATTAAATATTTCGGAAGGAAAGAAGAAGTGCTGACAACAGCTGCGTCTGGGCGGTGATGGGTTTATGGGGGTTTTGCTTTGTGTTCCAGATTTTTCTGTTACTTCCCAAACTTTCCACAAAGAATATGAATCGCTGTCAGAGGAATATGTGTCGAATGGAGGCAAAGGAAATTTCAAAGCCTTGGAGCCCCCACGGATACACATGCCCAGCTGCCCCTTCTCCCCGTGATCTCCCTGCGGTGCCTTTGGAAGGTGGGGGGATGGGACTGGTGAGGCCTCCAGGCCTCTGCGGGCCCCACCCACCCTGGTCAGCTTGAGGCGAGGGCTGCTTCTCACCCTCCCCACCCTTCTGCTGCAGGGAGGGAATTGTAGATGGCAGAGAAATCCTCCTTGCCTCCTCCTCCAGGGAGTACTCCCAGACCTAACCATCAAGCGGGCCGACCTAAACACATGGTCCGAACACGTGTTAAGCTGTTTCATTTTTCATAGTGCTCCTCCCCAGTCTATAAGCCCCGCAGGACCCCCTCTGATGCTGTGGCACCTCTGGACCTCGCTTCTCCAGCCTCATCCTATTCCAGCTGGTTCTGCACCCTGATGTGCTCCAGGCCTTCCTCACTTCAGGACCTTTGTCCCTGCTGTGAACAGTCTTCTTCCCACCTCTGGGCCACCTGGCTGCCTCTTCTCTTTCACATCTTGGTTTAAAGGGCCAACAGCCTGATGCCACACGGAATGCTCGATAGAAACTGACTCATTAAACCTCACACTGATCTGGTGACCCTGGGCTGTCAGGACCCCCGATTTGCAAGTGAGGCACACAGAGGTCAAGTAACCGGCTCAAGGGCACAGAACTAGGGAGCAGGGAAAGCAGAACTGGAACCCAGACCACCACCCCATCCAATTGCTGCCTGCCCCGCGCCCCTGTGTTATTTACCCCTGTTTTATCTGTATTCTCTGAGGTGGTATTTCTTCACTTATTACACGGCTTCACTTGTTCATGGCACGGGCTCCGTCTACCTTGTTCACTGCTGCGTCCCCAGTGCCCAGAAGAGTCTGGCACATAGCAAACATTCAATAAAAGTCTGCTGAATGAGAAGACACTGAAATGAAGTGGCACACTCCAGTTCTGCCCAAGCAAAGCAGAGACTGGGGCTGGCTGTAGCAAGAAGGAGTTAAGTAAGACACAAGGAAGAACTTTTGGGGGCAGCAGCCTGCACAGAGTGGGAACATCACTATGTGTGTCCTGCAGGCAGGCAGCCCCATGGCTGCCCTAGGTGGCATGTCTGGAATGAAGGCCGCCTCTCGGAAATCCCAAGGCTGAGCCGGGCAGGGCCACTGGCTGGGGGCCAGAGTCAAAGGGCCGGGTGTTTGCGATGGACACAGAACAGAGCAGTGGTGTCCTGAGCTGGCCAGGAACAACATGGAAAAAGCAAGAAAACACAGCTGGGTCCCCACCCTCCAGCTTGCGCCCTCGGGTCCCTCCATGGGGCTCTGACATTCGAGACTGGGATGAGAACCTGAGCTGCACCTTTGAGCCTTCTGTGGGTTCAGGCTGACCTTGGACTAGATCCTGGCTCAGCCACTTTCTGGCTGTGTGACCTGGGGCAAGTACAGCTTTTCCCCGAGCCTCAGTTTCTCCCCTGTTATAAGCAGAACTGGCCTGAAAATGATCAACAGAAGCAGCAACGAGCAGGGACTGTGGGTTTACTGTGCGCATTAATTCACAAGAGTCCTAGAGGCGCTGTCGCTATGCCACTTTACAGATCGGGAAGCTGAGGCCCAGCGAGGTGAAGTCCCTCACCTAGGGCTACATCGAGAAGTCGAATTTGAACCCAGGTGGCTTGACTATAAAGCCCATACTCTTTAGCCTTCCATGAGCGAAACCCTTAGGATAGCACCTGGCACCAGGCTAGCACTTGATAAAGAACAGCTGTCATTATTATGAATCATTCCGACAGCTTCTCCCAGGAGCCTAAGGGTGGCAGTGGAGGGGCAGCTGTCATTTTGTAGATCCCACATCCTCTTTCCTGGCATGAAGACTCAGCACTTCCTCCAGGGGGACATCCCTTTGTTCCCTCAAAGGCCACAGGACTTGGGTGGGGCTCCTCTACTCCCAGGATCTGGGGTTGGGCAGTGAGGGACAATGATTGGCTCGGGGATGGGCATATGACTGCTACCGGCCGATGAGGGGCACCCCTGGGATTTTTTATTGGCACTATTTGGACTGAGAGGCTCCCTTTCCACTGAGATGGAAAGACAGATGCCTGGAGAGGTGGGACCACTTTCACTCACCTAAGACCCCAACGTGCATAGAAGAAGAGTTAGAGATCCTTGATATTGGAGCACCTAGATCCAGCTATACCTGAAGCTGTCACTAAGTTACATGAACAACACATTTCCTTTTCATTGTCTAGACTGGTCTGAAATTGGTTTCGCATTTACTGAATAAAGTGGGTGGGTTTTTTGGCCCCAAAAACCAACAGTCTTAGGGACCCTCCCTCAAATACCTCTTGTTTTCGGGATTCTTACAACATATTAGTCATGAAGACGCACACTTAATCAGATACCTGATTTTTCTGCATGCCTCCCTACAGCACAGAATCAGTGGCACAACTGTCCCCTTTTTGCTGGCAAAGAGATAGAGGCTTTGAGAGCCAGAGTGGTTACCCAGGACTGGGGCTAGACCATGGCATTCACAGGAACAAAGAGGACCTCCCACCATCCTCCCCCTGTCCACTATGGCTCACCTGCTGTCCCATCGCAGCTTCGTTCCGTGATGCTGATCTTCTTCACCAGGTGGACGTTGCCAGTGGGCGCAGTGGATGCTGGGAACACTGTCTCTACCACCTCATGGCTACGGAACACTGCAGGGCTCTCAAACCCTCCAGATGTCGCCAGGGACCGCAGCCCTGCCCCATAGGGCTCCAGACTCTGGGCCCGCTGTGCAGGGGCCCCGGCAGCTGTACTGGCCACCACCTCCACCTCTCGAGGGCCCTCTACCACCCGGACAGTGTCCACGCGGATGGGGCTGTCTGGTGATGGCCGGGCCTGGGGCTGGGGGTCAGCCTGCCGGGCCTGAGCTGCCTGCAGCTCCTGGAGCGCTTTCTTGAGCTGGGTCTCCAGAACAGCCACCTTAGCAGCAAGGGCTGCCTCCCCGTCGGGCACACCCAAGTCCCGCTCCCGGACCCAGGTGCCCACGCTCCGGGTCTCGAGTGTCACTGGGTCCTCGGGGGGCTCTGGGAGGTCCAGGCAGAGCTCGCTGCGGCCCCGGGCCCCTGTGGGATGGCCCAGGAATTTCTGGCTCTTGAGCTGTACTGTGAGCTGCCGTTTCTCCTCCTGGAGCACCGAGAGCTTCACCTGGAGCACGGGGATCAGCTTCACCTGCTCCTCCAGCTGCCGCAGCTTCCGCAGGGCACCTGCCATCTGTTCCCGCACGTGGGCCAGGTGCCCGGCGCTGGGAGGCACAGGTGTGGACAGTCCCGAGCCCCGTGGCGTCGGGGGTGGCAGCCCCACGCCCACCAACGAGCTCGTGGAGCCTGCTGCGCTGGGGGTCAGGGAGCCCAAGCCAGGGGGCGCAGCTGCCTGGTCCTCCAGACGGCGACGGGCGTCCAGCAGCGTGCGCTCCACGCGTGGGTTGAAGCCGGATCGGGTCTCCAGGGCACCATACTGTGGGTAGAAGCCACGGCCACAGTAGGAATAGGCCGAGTGGCGGCTGTCCCCGCTGGCATTAGAGCACAGGGACTCGGTGGATGTCCACCAGGAGCCAGGACCTCGGGGCAGTGAGCCGAGGCGCGGCCGGCGCTGCACGGCCACGCGCCGGAGCGTGTGGCCTTTCTCGATGTCATCCACGTACTTGAGAAAGTCCAGGTCGAGGCGGTAGCCATAGGGCGTCTCCACGGAGTATGGTGGGTCAGGCTCCCTGGCAGGGAAGGCGGGTGGGGAGGCTGGACCCGGGGTCCCTGGGGCGTGAAGAAAGACCAGGGCCTCTGAACACTGCTGTCCCCTCCTCAGGGTGAAGACCCATGTTCCTGGGAGAGTCAAGGTTTATTTGCCCAAGGGACAGGAGCCCACTGGGTGCTCAACTGTGACTCCAGTCTCAGGGCAAGGCCCTGTCACCCCCTCAGAAACCCTCAGGGTAGGCCTGTGCCTACTCCTTCAACACCCCCAGGGCAGGGACCCGTGTCTCTACTCAGACCAGCCCCCTTCCCTGAAAGACTGTCTCTCCCATCAGACCCTCCAGGGCAGAGCCAATAGGTCCTCATTCAGGCCCTCAGGGCGGGGCTGTATTCTACCCTCAACACCGCCCACCCCGCGGGCCTGCCCCGAGGCAGGGCCGTATCTTTCTCCCAGACCCCAAGACAGGGCCCTTTCTTCCTGAGACCGCTGACCTGGGAAGGGGGCTGGCACGTGCAGGACTTGGGCCATCCTCTGGTCTGCAGATGCTCCTCAAGAGTCACGGGGCAGGGGGGGGGGCTCTGACTCAGATCACCTGCAGCACAGGGGCGTACCTAGGGAGAGGGGATATTGGAGCCTGGAGTCAGGAGCAGTCTGCGGGGGGGGGGGGGGATGGGGGANGGGGGGGGGGGGGGGAATGTGGGCACCCCTCCTCTACAACTGTCCCCCTCCCATCCCCCACCTCTTCCCCGAGTCCGGGACCCTCTCATAGGAGCACACCCGGCCTGGCTTGTGGAAAGGGGTGGGGGGGGAGGGCCCCCGCGGCCTGGAACAAAGAAACCAAACCTCACGGCCTGCCTGCACATCTGTCCAGCCTCTGGACAGGCTCCAGCTGTTCCCACAGCCCCGCCTCCACAAGGCCCTGGGCCGGGGGGCCCCAAGCCCAACAGGCCCCACCCTTCCTGCACCCCTCCTCTTAGCCCAGGCCAGAAGCTGGCTGCAGGGACAGATGGGGGCTGAGGTGGGCAGAGGGCTGGGACACTAAGTGGGGGGACAGTCTTCCTGCAAGGATCCCAGAACACAGAGACACAGGGGCACAAGGAGAGATGGAGTTCAGGGTAGGGGACCCCAAAGCAGAGTGGGGTCAGGCCAGCTAGAGAGAGGGGGGTATGGAAAGTTGGGGGGAGGCAGTGAGGAGCAAAGCCTTTCCTCTTTATGGAAACAATTTTCTCTAAAAATAAACAGTTTCGCTGCCGGGCTACACGAGAACTTCCTGCCCCCCCAGGATGCGTCCGGCTCAGGGGCGCAGCAGGGATAGAAGGCCGGGTGGTGGCCAGGGAAGTCATGGGGGTGGGGGGGAGGAAGTAAGAGAGGGTGCCTGGAGGCTGCAGAAGGGAGGGACAAGCAGAGCCTCTCACTAACCCCTCCTCAGCCCGGGAGACCAGCCAGGACCCTTTTGTCCCCACGACTCAGCCTGAGCTTGGCCAGTCCTTTCTGCTGTCTGACCTCTAGACACCCTGCTCCAGAGGCCCCGGCCCAGTCCACCAACGAGGACCCTTTCTGGTGTACGGGTGCCAGGGCAGTGGGTACCTGGGAGGATGGGCCAGGCGGGGCACCTGCCGGGCATGAAGGCGGGGCTGGGGCTCCGGAGGTGGCCGAGCTTGTCCTCGTCTCACACTCTGCTCGCCTCTGCTTAGTGTCTTTGCTTAGTCTCTCCACGTCTCTCAGCGTCTCTCCACGTCCGTCTGTCTCGCTCCACTTCTCTCTCCCTCTCTCTCCACGTCTCTGTCTTTCAACTCCTGGAGCACAATCACCAATTGTATGAAATTTGCTTCTCCACCTGCTTGAGGTTCACCCCCTACACACCGGGAAGGTATCAAAAGTATTTTCTGGAGACCTGAGAGAGACTGGTGGCAGGAAGGAGAATTGGAAAAGCCTGTGGGGGCCCCTGGAGGTGAAAAGCGGTGGGGTGAATAATAGTAATAACTGTAATAATCACCCCAGCTGCTCATTTGATCACAACATTCCCATCAGGCACACGGTTATTGCCCTGTTTTGGAGACAGGGAATCTGGGGGCCCAGAAATGTCCAGTGACTTGCCAGGGTCTCCAGAGGGGGAAGTGTCTGGGTCTGGACTTGAACCTAAGCCTGGCAGATTCCCCACTGCCAGGGCCACACCACCCTCACCCCCAACTCCGCATCCCTCTGCCCATTTCCCCAGACACAGAGACTGAGGTCTGGGGGTCTCCAGTCATCTGACCACCCTCTATGTGCAAGGATGACTCTAGGTCTAGAAAGCAGATGGAGGGGGAGAGTGTGGTGGATGAAGCCCCTCTCCCTGTAGGGGACCTCTGGGATACAGAAAAGCAAATACCGGGTAGGAGAGAGATGGAGAAAAAGGGAGGCGGGACACTCTGAGAGCGGACAGGTAAGGCGGCGCGGGGTCCCGGGCAGGCCCGAATGTCCAGCGGGGGTCTCCCTGAAACCCCACTCCAAGACAAACCCGGACGTCTCTGGGGTCTCCCCGCCCCAAAGATGGGGGCAAGGGTGACCCCGCCCCGTGCAGGGAGAGGCGGGGCCTGCGGGGTCCCCGGCTAATGGCAAACAGCTGCCGCTCCCCACGCCGGCCCAGCCGCCAGGCCGAGGCCCAGCCCGGCCGGACGCCCCGCCGCCTTCCCGCCGTCTGGGGCCTGGCTCGGCTCGGCCACGGAGGAGGGCGAGGGGGGACAGAGTGGGGGTAGAGAGGGAAAGAGGAGGACCGAGATGGGGGAAAGGGGCAGAGGGAGGGCAGTGATGCGGGAAAGGGGCAGGGCGAGAGGTACAGATGGAGAAGGATGGGGCCGGGGGAAAGAAGCAGGGACGGGGTCAAAGACGGGGAAGGGACAGAGACGCGGGGAACGAGACACTCAAAGTCCGGAAAGTTTGGACCTAGACGGTGAAGTTGGAGGCAGCGGCTCGTGGAGAGCGGCGAGGTCGCGCCCCGGGATTAGGGGTGAAAAAAAAAAAAAAAAAAAAAAAAAAAAAAAAAAAAAAAAAAAAAAAAAAAAAAAAAAAAAAAAAAAAAAAAAAAAAANCCCCACCGCCGGCCGAGGTCTGGAAGCGGCCCAGCACAGGCCTGGTACGGGGTGGCGTGACTGCCGCGGGGTGGGGAGTGGGGCTGGGTCAGTGTGAGGCTGCGTAGGCAATGGCTAAACCGGACCTGGGCTCCAATCCCTGACCCACCAAGCCTCTAACTGCTTGGGTGCCTCAGTTTCCTCACCTGTAAACGGGGGGGTTAAGAATGCATCCTACCTGATAATGGCATTGAGAAAATTCACTAACAAGGAGGTAGGGGCCTAACGGAGTTCCCTCGGTCAAAAAGGCCCCACAAATGGGGTGGTGTCTTTTTAGGAGTCACTTAGCACAGGGTTGAGTACTCTGCCAAGGGTTTAATTAATGTCACTATTATTCCCCACGGGCATGTGACATTATTTGTGTGTTGCCTCCTCTCCTAGAATGTCAGCCCCACGAGGGCAGGAATTTGCGTCTGTTGTCACTGCTGTGTTCCTGGCACCCACTGAGTTCTCAGAGTCTGTCAAAATTCAGGGTGTGTGGATAGACAGTGCACACGTGACCCATTTCCCAGGATCCACATCAAACAGGCTGCTTATGAAAACCACTTTAAATTAGAAAAGGTAAGAAGCATCAGTGCACACAGATGGGAACAGACAGAGGAACAGAGGGCCCAGCCCCGTGTGCAGTATGATCACCCCACAGCCCAGTGTGCAGTGGGGGAGACCCCCGGAAAGGCACAGACAGTTGAGGCCAGGGCGATGGTTCTTCTGGGTGTGGCTTCAGGCCACGCCAGCTCAGAGGTCGGCCTTCCGGAAACTTGCTCTGTTCAAGGAGTTCCTGGGGGAAGGATGAGGTGGGTCAACATGGCCAACTCCGTAGTGGTCATCAGCCCCCCCCCCCTTCCTCCTCCAAAGATCCCTCTAGGATTCTACTCCTTTTCCATCCATTCTGCTCTGGCCATGGGTTCACAGAATCTCTCTTGGAATCTACCAATAAAACTAAGCATTGTGCCCATTTTACAGATGTGGAAATCTCGGCTCAGGAAGGTGAAGTCACGTGCTGGGAAATGACCTAGCCAGGATCTGAAGTGGCTGCCCGGAGCCGGCGCAGCATGCATGTGTGTCCCCATAGTTGCATGTTTGTGCAAAGCTGTGAGCGTGCGTGCTGAGAGGCCCATGTAGGACAGCACCCGTCTGTGCCCGTCTCTGCCCTCTCGATGACAGCTGGGGGGCCAGGGTCAGGCACCTGAGGCCCGCAGTGGTGGGCACCAGCAGCTGGGGCAGGCGCTGGGTGAGCAGGGGCTGCAGAGCCTCCCGCAGGCGGCCATAGTTACGCTCCAGCTCACGGTGGTACTCCTTCTGGTCTGGTCCTATGAGGGCCTTGTTCTTCCGCAGGGCGTCCTCACACCTGGGAGACAGATGGCAGGAGATGCTCGGGGGCTAGCAGTCCTGAGAAAGCAGGGGGGCAGTCCGGGGGTGGGATCAGGAGCTATAATGGGAGTCTGTTAGGTGGGGGAGACTTAATGAGAGCCAGAGAGGCGGGAACTCCAGAATGGACATCCGGGACACAAAGAGGCTGTATGGGGTCAGGAAGGCAAAGAGCCCATGCAGGGGTCAGGCCTACTTCTTGCAGAAGTCCTTGAAACAGAGCCGTAGCTTGTTATGATGCCTGAAGAGTTTGGGGTCTTCTGGGATCTCTGCCAAAAATACCTGGGCCACCTCCAGGGGACCCTACAGGGTGAAAGGGGCTCATGAGAGTGTCTGCATGGCCGCTGGGGTGCCTCAGGCAGCCTGCCTGCCCCCCTGGCTCTACCTGGTTCACAGTGGGCCCCACAGAGCCCTGCAGCACCATCTGTAGCATCTTGGCGTCAGGCGGGTCCTGCTCGGTGGCGAAAGCCAGCTCCCGTGTCTTCTTCTGCATGTCCTCAATGGCCACCTCCACTGGTGTCAGCACCGTCTGTGGGGAGGGAGGGGGTTTGGCGGGCACTGGCTGGGGCCTGGAGATGTCCTGACCCAAGCCAGTCCAGGGAAGCTTGGACCCCTGCTGTGGGTGGAGAGGGATTCCACAAGGCCGTGTCATGAACAGGGTGTGGGGACGTCTGCCTGCGTGGGTCTGGCGGGGGTGGAGGGGGTTGCGGGGTCTGGTCTCAGCCTCCTATGTCTGGCTCTGGGGACTTTGGTCTGGTTCTGGTCCAGCCTCCGATTGGCTAGGTCTGGAAGCAGAGGTTTGAGTCTGAAGACTGGTGTCTGGGGGTTGGAGTCTGGGGTCCTCTCACCTCCCCTACCTGGGTCTGGGGTACCCGGGCCTCCCTTGATCTGGGGTCTCTGCTTCTCCCCTCCCAGGGCCCGGGGCGCGGCCCACCTCCTCCCGGTGGCACACACGGATTCGCGTCTTGATGTAGGGGAAGGCGTGGTCTGTGCTGAGCAGAGTCTTGCGTTTGTGCTGTTCCGGCAGCTCCCCGTGCGCACGCCCGTCGGGTGTGAAGGGCGTGCAGAACAGGAAGGTGCGCAGCCCGTAGTTGCGGTCGAAGTAGGTCACCCGGTCCTTGAGCTCATAGGTGTCGAAGTGCGGTTCCACGTAAGTGATCTGGATGTAGGCCTGGGACGCGGGGCTCAGGCATGAGGCTCCCATAGCCCCAGTACACACACTTGGGGCTTGCCAGCCTCCCTGCAGGGCCCCATCCCTGGAGAAAGGGGATGTGGACTTCTTGGGTCTGGGAGCTTTAAATCTGGGGTCCCACAGCTCCTGAAATCTCGATGTTTGAGACTCTCCCAACGAGAAGGATTTGGGGTCCCCAAGGGAGATGAGCTTTGAAGTTTGCCAAAGAAATAGGATTTGAGTGTCCCTAGGAAATAGTACTTTTGAGTCTCCCTGAAGATAGGATCTGGGGGTCCCCTGGAATGGTCAGGAGCCCTCACCTTCTGTGGGTCAAGCTTGGTCTTGTCCACAGGGTTCGAATCTTTGACAATCTCGACCACGTCCTCCCCAAATCTCTCCGTGTAGAACTCCTGGGGACACGGGGCTGACTTGGGGCCACAGAGTAGCAGCACCCCCACTCCGCCCAGCGCGGCCCAGTGCCCGTCTACCCCCTACTGCGGGGACGTGCCTCCAGCCGGTGTGAGATCTCAGCCAGTTTCGTGATGGATGGCTCCTTATACACGAACTCCTGCTCATCCAGGTCACCGAAGCGGGCACCATAGAAGCCCACGCGGAAGTACGTCCCGAACACACGCTGCGTCTGTGAGAAGGGGAGCTGTGGCCTGGGATGCCCCTCCGGAGGCCCCCTTGCCCCAGGGATGCATGGCCCTGAGCTCCATGTGCAGAAAAAGTGGGCAGGGCCAGGGAGACCGCAAGAACATTAAGTCATAGGCACAGTTGGGGGGACCCTGAGACCTAGATGATGGCCAGCTGCCCACACCCTCTTTCTCCCCAACCCTTGTCCCTGCCTCCCCAAATCTTTGTTCTCGCCCAACGCAAGCCCCTGCTTTCTGATTATCCCTCTCATCTCGTGCAGTTCTTCAGAGTCTGGGTCTCAGTATGAAATTAGGACTAGGGCTCTGTTGCTTACAGCTGTGTCCTCAGTGCCTACAGGGCTGGGTATACAGCAGGTGCTCAATAAATGCTTAAGTGGCTGAGGAAATGCATAGCCCTCTGGGACAGAGGCTCTGGCTCCCTCGTTTCAGGGCACTCCCCGCCCCCCCGCCACCGAACCAGGTATACTACCCTCCGCCAGAAAGGAAGAGGGTAGCTCCACGTTCACTCACCAAGGCCGATCCAGGCAGAATGGGGCGGGCACAAGGGTAGTGGTAGGGGAGGGAGACACAAAGTCATGGGAGAGGTCAGAGGTGAGAGCCCCCAACCCCCAGGGTCCTGGTTATGCTGCCCCATGAGTACCATTCTTCGGGCAGAGACGAGAGATCGGGGAAGGAGGGGACCTGCCCATCCTACCCGGCCCCCGCCCAGCCCTCGCATCTTGGCTCTGGGTTCCTGCCTTCTTTGGACAGAAAATTCTCCCCAAACTAGGAGATGCCTAAAAATAGACCCAAGTCGGGGAGAGGCGGGAGAGGGGGAGCACGAGATGGCAATGAGGAGCAGAGATCCTGGGAGAAGCTGGGGGAGACAGTGAGAGACAGAGATCCAGAAAGACAGAGAGAGTGTGAGCAAGACAGGGAGAGAAAGAGGGAAAGAGACCACAAGACAGAGACAAAAAGGAACACAGAGACAGACAAGGAGGGAGTCAGAGCCCCCTCTTACAGGCAGTGACCAAGCTGGCCCAGCCCAAGGGGAGGGAGGGGTGTCTCTGGAGAGCTCCCAGCTGGGTGAGTCACAGGCTGCCCTTGGGATCAGGGGCAGGGAGGGGGACCTGGGTGAATGGGGGAAGAGGCGGAGGGTGCATCATTGCCCACTGAGCACCGGCCCCTGTGGCCAGGCAGCCATGTTCCTCCAGCACCCCCTGGTGGTCCCTGACCACTGCTGACCAGCCATCACAGGGGGGCCCCAGAGGCAGGCGGCCACTGGACTGACTCACCTCCCAGCCAGAGCTCTGTGGGGGAGAGAAGGGTCAGGGTCAGCTGAGCTGTGGTGAGGTGGGAGGTAGGGCCAAGGGCAGGCTCTGAGAGGGCATTCTGGGCCCACCTGGTGCATGATCTTGGTGAAGGCCTCCTGCAGTTTGCCATGAACAGCAGCCAGCTTCTTGTAGTCTCGGTGGGCTTCCAGGATGGGGATGAGGGTCTTGTAGACCTCGTTCACTGCCTCGTAGAGCCCGCCCTGGGGGAGGGGGCACATCAGGATTCCCAGTACCTCCCTAGTTTTCTCTCCTGCCTGGAACAGCCCACCCTCTGTGCAACTGCTCATCCTCTAGGGCTCCATCTTTCATCACCTCCTCCAGGAAGCCCATCCTGACCACCCCACCCCAGATGGGACACCAGTCTTTCCACTCAGCCCCCAGAGACCCCTCCGTGGTCTCTACCGTGCTTGCTGTGGACCAGGTGCTGTACACACCTATACCTTACCCATGTTCCTTCATCTGTGAGAGGAGGGGTTTGTTTTTGTTTTTTTCATTTCTCAGAGAGAAAATTAAAACTCCGACACGGCTCCCCAGGGCCAGGACCTGAACACCAGCCCTTTTGGCCTGGTGCCCAAGACTTCCACACCCAACTACCTCTTGGCACGTGGTAATGGCCACTGCTAAGTGTCCCTCACCCACAGCCGGTGCCAGCATCGAGCTGGGCACACAGAAGGCACCCTGGGATGTTTGCTGACCAACTGTGAGAGGTCTGTGTCTGCTGTCCGATCTATTCCCAAGGCTTTTGTTCCTGAGCCTTTAACACGATGACAATAATGAAAACCCCACTAGGCGGCTGGCAGCACAGGAAAGAATTCTCACTGGAAAACCTGACCCTGAATCTGAGTAGGGCTCCAGATCTAATCACCAATTTCCATAAACACGGGGGACTGAGGAACAGGTAAAGCAACACCACAGGGACGCAACCAGCCCCGGGTGGGCCAGAAAACCCCTTGGAACAAAGCCCGGGTCTCCAACAAGTGAAATGCAGGGGAAAACCCACTTGCTTTCACACAAGCAATCAAACTGGAGAAAACCTTTTTACAGCAGTGGACAATACAACACCTGGGCCTCAACCTATCAAGGAAAACGTTAAAAACCCTTATCGTAAAAAGTGGCGCATTGATGCCCTGTCTTTTGTTCTTGTTTTCTTTCTTTGATTCAAAGAGCCTTAAGAGACTTGTCAGTCACAGCCACTGTGGGTCTTCTATGGATCCTGATTCAAACAAACCAACTGCAAAAAGAAAATTGTTTCAAGGTCATCAGGGAATCTGAGCACAGACTGGTATTAAAGAGTTGCGTGAAAGGATTTCATCAGCGAGGCTGCACAGGGAGGTACTTGTTCGGGTGACGGTGTGATGGGTAGGGTTTGTTTAAAGCTTCTCCAACTCCAACACACACAGGACTCTCTGAGATCTTGTTAAAATGTAGGGTTCAGAGAGTTGGGGACCCAGGACTCTGCATTTGTAGCAAGCCCCCAGGTGATGCCCATGCTGCTGGTCCTCAGCCCACACTGAGTAGGCAAGGTTTGAAAAAAAAAAACTCCAGCAGAATGGTCATGTTGGGTTTCATCAATCAACTTGTGAAAATTAAGATCTTGTCTTTTATGCATATACAAAAAAACACAAAACAACAACAACAACAAAAGCCATCAAAAACCAAAACCAAAAACTAGAGGCAAAGAAAAGTTGAAACAAGAACATAAAGACTGGTGGTTGCTGGATTTGAGTGCTGGGTGTGGGGGCGGTGGTGCAACCTTTTCTTTTATGTGTGCTCGAAATTTTCTCTAATAAAAAAAAATTTAATAGCGGCTGAGTGTATGGAAGGTTAACTACGTCCAGGGCACGTGTTAAGGGTTTTACAGGGAGAGAGGCAGGTAACCCGAGCTCGTCTGGGTCCCCGTGGTCCTCAGTCAATCCCCTGCCCGGAAAGGAAGCAGGCAGCAGCTTCACCTGGAGCCTCCGGGAGCAGGTACTGGGCCCGTCAGTGGATCTGATGACACCACCAGGGCCCGAGCCCTGCGTTCTGCGGCCAGCCACGGGCCTCACCATGGTGAAGTAGGCAGCTGCCTGCTCCAGCAGCCCCACCAGCCCCAGCTCTGTGAAGTGCTTCCCGGAACAGAAGCCCTCCTCGTCGGGTGACAGGATGTCGTCGGAGATGGCAGACTCCTCCAGCACGTTGGATGAGATGTTCTGGGGTGGAAGGTGACATCAGGCCCTGGCCCCGGCCTACCAGTGCCACCCCCTGCCCATCAGGGCCCCCACCGCCCCCAGCAGCTCACCTGGAAGGAAACGCAGCCCACAGGCAGGTAGCGGCTGTCCTCCAGCAGGGCGAGGTACTCGGCCACCAGGGCGGCAGCGTGCACCATGCACTGGGCGGCCTCCGCGTGGTTGCCCAGCTCCGCGTGCTTCCCCGCCATGTTCTGCAACCACGTCAGCCGCAGGTCGGGGGAGCCCTGGTAGCCACGGGCAATCCTGGCATATGGGTGGGGGTGGTGAAGAGGATGGGGACTCGCCTAGCCCCCACACCTACCCCTCACTGGTCCACTCCCTTTGCTCGTTACCGCCCCCATCAGTGCCGCTCACCAGCCAGGCTCCTCAGCTGGACCGTTAAGCCATGCCCCTGTTCCCCTCGCTTCTGTACCACGTCACCACACACCAGGCCCCCACCTCCCATTCGCCCCCGTGCCTCTCCTAGCTCCGTCACCTGTCCCCCACCTCCCACTCTCCTACTTCTTCCCAAACGCCCCTCACCTCTCCTCCTAATCACTTGTCCCCTGACCCATCACCGGTTAGCACCTCACCTGTCTCTCCCACCTGTCCCCTCAGTTGTCCTTATTTTCCTCTGTCATCCTCCAATTTTTTTTTCAAGGTTTTATTTATTTATTTGTCAGAGAGAGAGAGAGACAGACGGAGCGCAAGCAGGGGGAGCAGGAGGCAGAGGGAGAAGCAGGCTCCCCGCTGAGCACGGAGCAGGATCACGCCCTGAGCTGAAGGCAGATGCTTCACCGACTGAGCCACTCAGGCATCCCCCGTCCTCCAATATGTTCCTCTGGCACCCTTTTCACCGTCCCTTCACCTGCTCTCTCCTGCGTGCTCACCTGTCCCACTCCCCACCGGCCCCGTCGCCTGCCTGCGGCCGAGAACAGCTGCAGGGCCCCCGGCCCTCCGCACCTGTACATGAGATCGATGAGCATCTCCGGGTCCTCCTGATGTTCCTTCATCTTCACCGTGTCCGTCAGGATCATGTGCAGATTGAACATCAGGTCCTGGACCTGCAGCAGGGGCACGGCCAGGGACAAGGAGAGCATCGAGACGGGACCAAGAGCCTTCGTGGCGGGGCTGGGGGCGAAGCAGGTAAAGCGAAGATGCCGGCTGAGGAGTGCGTGGCGGGGGGCCCCGGCGGTGTCACCTGCTCGGCGAAGGTGCTATCCCGCAGCCCCACATCCTCCTCGGCGTAGGTGAGGATGGTCTTGAGTGACCGTCTCAGGTGCTCTTCGCTGAAGCTCTGCGTTGTCCCCACCAGGGACGAGAGGGACATGGTCACCTGCATCTTCACGCGGGCGAAGTTCTAAGAGGAGCCGGGGAGGAAGAGCACACCCGTGAGCCTGGGACCCTCACCCCCAGGACCCGCTCGACGTGCCGACCTCCCCCCTCCCACCCTCCATCTACTGCATCAACACCCCCCGGCCCCCTTGCCAGAGCCTCGTGTAGACCCCGCCCTGTGCCCGCCGCGCCCACTCACGTTGCCAATCTCGAAATTCTGGCGCATGAGGAGGTAGAGTGAGGCACTGGCGTGCGTGCGGATGGTGCTGACGCGGCTGCCACAGTGTCGCAGGAGCCTCAAGCAGAGGTCGGCGCACAGCTCGGTGTCCTCCTCGAACAGCAGCTCTGGGAACTGCCCCCCAGGGCAACACAGACACCGGTCAGCCCCTCCCCGACCTGGCACAGAAGGTCCCTGATGCGGACGTTGGCAGGGGCGTCTGTGTTCTGCCCCCTCTGGCCAAGCACAGGGGGCTTTAGAATCAGACGCGGGGTTAAGCCCTTGCTGTGTGACCCTGGGTGAGTGACTCTGCCGCTCTGGTCCTCGGTTCCCTCCTCTGTAAGCTATGGCTAAGGAGTGTCTGGCTCATGAAGTTGCTGAGAACACAGTAGGTGCCCAGTGGGCTACGATTACTCAGAGCCCTGCCTGTCGAGTGGCGCTTACCTTGGACACCAGGGCTCGCTGTGTGGCCAGGCCGTGCTGCAGGAAGAGGGCACTCTGGGCGCTGCCCAGACTGTACAGCACGACCTTCAGCACTGCACCCAAGATGCTCTCCCGGGCCTCTGACAGCATCACTGTCTGTGGGGGGTGGGGGGTAGGGAGTCAGAGCCAGCTGTTAGGGACTGAGCTGCTTCCGGGGTCAGGGAAAGAGAGGGATTCTAGAGTCAGAGATCGCAAGGCACAGTGGTGGGGTAAGAGGTCAGGGAGATGCTGGCTCAAGCCCTACCTGCACGATGATCTCCAGTGTGTCTAGAACCACCAGGCTGGCCTCGGTTGCCAGGTTCCCGTCCACCAAGGCCTCATGTTCCATTTCATCCTTGGTCCTGGAGAGGATGAGGGGGGTTGGGGACTGAGCTCTCTCCTTCTCCCTTAGCTGCTCTAGGGGCACCCGTTCTCCAGAAACTGGTCTGACCCCAGCAAACTACTTCCTGTCCACACCCACTTGTCCACGCGGTCCGAGGTCTGTCTCCAGTGCGTGACGCTCTTCCGCCAGCGTACGTTCTCTTGGTTCCCAAAAGGGCTCCTCTCTGAGACGCGCAGGCGCGTGTTCACAGATGTGCAAAAACATAAGGACACGTGACCATGAGGAGGGCTCAGGCATTAAGGTGCACATGTGGGTAACCCATGAGGACACCGGGTGACACATACATACATGCCAAGGGAACACAGTTAAACATGTAGGACGTGAGAACAGACAGGGAACGCAGACACCCACGTGCGTAAGGACGATGCACACACTTCTTTCTGGGAAAGGTGAGGCAGACACAGAGGTAGGGATGCCCCCTTCCTGGGGTCCCTCAGACAAAGGCTGGGAGCAGCCAGTGGAGACGTGCACAGGGTACATCTCGCTCTCACCACGACTCCGCCGGACCATCTCCTGTCGTGCCCCAATGGTGCCCAGGATGGCTTCCTCCAGACGGGCCTTCATGTCTAGTGACTTCTTGAACGTGAGACTGTTGATGCGCTCGAAGGCCTTTTTCCCCTGTGAGGACAGAGAATGCGCTCCAGGTTGACTCTGCCCTTTCCTGTGGGACCTGGGCTGCCTGGTCGCACTCATTCGGGCCTTTCTGACCCCGAGGATCGTGTGCTTGGAGACACAGCTCTCCCTTTTACTTCAAGGCCTTGGCACCTTCCAAATTCTATTCACGAAAACAATTCTCCCTTTTCTCTTTGGCTCAGCCCAGAAATGGTCCACCCCTTGACCCTCAAACCCATAGGAACCTGTGCGCGAAGACAATTCGCCTGCCTGGTCCACCCACTCAGTCCCCTGGCCCACCCCACCCCCATCCCCACACCTTGTACTCAAAGGCAGCCAGGCAAAGGTATAGCAAGTCCAAGAGACGACCGAGCTGAGCGAGGGCAAGGTCAGCGGCCCAGCGCTGCAGGAGGGCGGGCTCAGCGTTCTTCAGTACCCACAGCACACACACCAGTAAGGTCCGACTGGACTCGGCAGAGAGGGGACAGCCTGAGCGAGAAGCCTGGGGCCAAACAGGGGAGAGGGTGCTTAGAAGGGATAGAATTGATTCTCATTTCTTCCAAACTGTGATGTGAACTGGCCTATCAGCTTATCCTTATGTAACTTCTATTACCAGGTTGGATGGTGTCTCTGGGGACCGGCCCCATACTCACTGCCACTGGGCCCTGGGAGATGCTGGCCCGGGAGCCAGGGGCTAGGGGGCCACCAGCGATGGCCATGGCCACTGAGGGGTTGATGGTGCCTCCGATGTCCCCTTCCCCTTCTGTGTCTGAGTCGAGCATCGAGGCCAGTCTTGATCGTTGACCTGGGCCCTCTAGGGGCAGGGGTGGGGGGACAGAAGAATGAGCCCTTGGTAAGTTGTGCTTCTATCTCATAGTCTAGCTCAAAGTTCACCTCCTCAGGGAAGCCTTCCCTGATACCGCTCCCCCAGACCAGGGTGAAGTCTCCAGGACTCCATTCTCAGAGCTCACTTTTTGTGCTTACGATTAGATACATTTATCATATAATTGTCCGTAAGATGACGGAGGCCTGAACTGTATCTGCTCTGGCTACTGCCATATGCTCAACACTCAGAATGGGGCCTGGCCCAAAGAGCTGTAAATGTTTACTACGATGATGATGATGATGATGATGAGAACAATGGCAGGAATAACAATAATAATAATTAATAATAAGAGCTGCCACTATGATTATAGCATCAATTGGAACTTAGATACAATCTCCCATGTGCCAGGTGCCATTCTAAGCACTTTGAAGATATTAACTCTTAATCTTCAAAACAACCCTATGAGATAAATGCTTTTATCATCCCTACTTTATGGATGAGGAAACTGAGGCACAGAGAGATTATGTCACTTGCCTGGGGTCACACAGCAGGTAAATGGAGACACAGAGTCAGCTTCCAAACTCTGTGGTCTTAAAAGAGTAACCCCCATAGCCCCCCAACCAAAAAAAAAAACAAAGTCTCACCAGAGACCAGAGCTGCCAACAAATACAGAACTGGTCTCACCCCAGAGATTCTTGAAACAAAGGGTCTATTGAGTTTAACTACAGCTCCAGCCCAGCTTAACCTAGCTCAGTTCCTGACCAGACTGAGGTGACTAGCCCATTTTCCTATCTGCATAAGGGAGGGAAAGAAGAGCTGTCACTGGGAAAAGATGACATTGCCTCAGTCCCGATGATTCGTTTACGTACAACATCCAAAATACGGTAGCAAATTATAAGATGTAGGAAGAGGCAGGAAAATATAATTGATTAGGGAGAAAAACAGACAACAGAAGCAGGCACACAGACGACCAAATGTTGGAGTTAGCAGAGAAGGATGTTAATAAAAGGGGAGAAAAGATGGACAAACGTGGATAAAAAGATGGCAAATTTCAATAGAGAATTGGGATCTACAAAAACGCACGCAAAAATCAAGCAAACATTTTATGGCCGAAAAATTTAACATCTGAAATTCGAAACTCATGAATGGGGTTAACGGAAGACTGGACACAGCCAGAGAAGACCGAAGCAGTGAGCTCAAACACAGATGAATGGAACGTTTCCCAACTGAAAATGGAACAGAAAACAGAACAGCACAGCAGGCATGTGAGACGTGATCAAAAGGTCTAACATACGTGTAATTGGAGTCCCAGAAGGAGAGAAGCGAGAAAATGAGGCAGAAAAAAAAATGCAAGAGGTAAAGACTGAGAATTTTCCCCAAATGACAAAGGGGATCCACCCAGAAAGCCTAAGTCTATGCTTCCAACTGTCCCCTGTCCCTTGTCCCCCAGGTGCCAATGAATGTTAAATAGCAGTGACAGAATGAACATGGGGCTCCGACCATCCCCTCACACTGATGTTCCCCACCTGCCCCTCCTCACCTATCAGGGGGTGACACTGCCCCAGTACACTGCTCCCCAAATTTTCACATAACCCTAGGAAATAGTGGATGCGACCACTGTCCCCATGTAACAGGTGAGAAAACTTTAGGCTCAGAGAGGTTAAGGGCTGGCCTGGGACCCCACAGCAGCATACTGGAATCTCTTCCTCTGACACCACCGCCCATGCTTTTATTCCTAACCCTGCTCCCTGCCTTTCCGACCTGAGCCGGTGTGATCAGTGGAGCCCCTGGATCGTGTAGCCCCGTCCTGCCCTGAGCCCACTGACCAGCAAAATCATGCAGGCGTGGCAGCGTGTCCCGTGCGAGTGACAGCAGCGGCAGGTACAGCTCAGCCACGCGGGCCTTCACAGCAGCCTCGGCATAGCGGGGGTCCGCATCGTGCCCACAGAGCAGGCTGTGCACAGCACTGATGGCCTTCTTGTGCAGCAGGGATGCCCTGTGTGGGGAGCAAGGAGCTCGGGATGGAGCAGATGTGGCTCCTGGACCTTTCTGCCAGCCCGGGGACCAGAGAGCGGGCCTGTGCTCACCCCTCGGCCTCGGGCTCCAGGGCCAGCGCTAATTCTGTCAGCAGGAGCCCGGCCAGGAAGTGCTGCTGCCGGAATGGCCCACTCAGCTCGAACATGCTGGTTACCTTGGGGTCCGGGGCCTGGCTGGAGAAGGTGGAGCTCTGTAGAGGGTAGGAGGAAAAAGCAGGGATGGCAGGAGGCCAGGGGTCAAGGGTCAGAGGGGAGAGACTGGCGTTAACACATATGTGAGGTGACAGGGCCTGGAGTCAAAAGTTAGAAGTCAGAGAGGGGGCGCCTGGGTGGCACAGCGGTTAAGCGTCTGCCTTCGGCTCAGGGCGTGATCCCGGCGTTATGGGATCGAGCCCCACATCAGGCTCCTCTGCTGNAGGGGTGAGAAATAAGAAGCTGGTTCCCCTCCCTAAGAAATTGCCAAGTGTGAGGGTCAGAGGTGAAGGGTCAGACTACCCGGGCAGTGGCCCACTCTAAAATGGACAAACGAGGGACCCACAGAAGGGGGGCTGAAGGCTAGGGGTCCTAGGTCAAGAGGAGGAGCCAGAAGTGAGGCCCGCCCACCTGGGAGGTGGTGGAGGACACAGAGGGTGAGGGCGAGGCCGGGGGCGACAGGGGGCAGCAGGGGAGGTTGAGGGTCACGTAGTGCTCATGGCTGCACAGGATGCGGGTGAAGTCCATGCGTAGGGTCAGCAGCAATGCTGGGTTGGGGGCCGACTGCAGCCGCGTGGCCACCTGTGGGGGAGAGGGTCAGCGGGCAACCTTCACGTTCCTCTGTCCACCACACCCACCACCCCGTCAGTCACTGCAGGGGTGCCGTTCCCAGCACGCCCACCCCTACCTGCTTGTAGTGGGCCCGGACCAGGCTGAAGATGAAGCCGCGGTCCACCAGGGACAGCAGATCGCTGAGGAAGAAGGCCAGGCTGGCGTTCAGGCGCTCGGCCAGCTCTGCGTCCTGGGGGCACAGGGCCTGTCAGCCCACGCCCACGTGTCCCCTCGAGCCTCAGTCTCCACACTGGGCCTGGCTCCCACAAAGGCCACCAGTGACCTCCAGGAGCCGTGTCATTGCCCCAAAGCCTTAGGGCTTCTTGACACACCCTCATTTCTGGGCTCCAGATACACCTGGCCTTCCTGGTTGTCCTCCTCCCTCTTTCCCTCCCCTTTCCCACGGTTATATATCGACACTCCTCAGGATTCTGTTCAGAACATTGTTTTCTTTCCTTTCATTAGATTTGAATAATACAATATGGATGGCAGAAACCGGCTGCTGACCTCCCCCAAGTCCTCTCTCGCTCAGAGTATTGAAACCCTTCTTCACAGTTCAGAGCTAGGTAAAGACTACATTTCCCAGCCTCCCTTGTGGCTGATAGTAACCACATGACCACGTCCTGGCCAACGAGATTTGGGAAAAAGTGATGAGGTCACTTATACAGAGGGGACAGGTCTTCCTGTTCCCACCACCTGCCACGCCTCATGTGGCTGGAACCATGGTAAACCACGAGGCCAGGCCCACACCGTGGAACCCCCTGCAACCCACCTATGCTCAGAAATAAACTCTGGTCACATTTAAACCACTTGTGATGATGTTCAAGCAAATTAAACTCTGCCCTAACTGAAACGCTCTCAGCAATCATTTAACAAGACCATACTGAGCATCTACTATGTGCCATGCCCTGTGAAGGCACAGACATGGTCCCTGTGGCTTGTCCAACTCACAGTCTTGTGTGGGGGGAAGGCAGCAATAAATAAAAGGATTGGAGATAGTTCCACGTATTTTGAAGAAAACTAAATGGGGTGCTGTTCTGAGAGAAGCCCGAAAGATGGGAAACAGCCAAGACAAGAAAGGCATCCTGAGCAGAGAGACCAGCAAGAGCAAAGGCCCTAGGGCAGGATGTGCCTGGCAACCGTGAGGAACAGCAGGATGGCTCCTGCGGCTTCTGAGGCCTAGCTGATGCTTGTTCTGCCCTCATGCTATCTACCATGAGCCACAGAGTGGTTAGCCTCAGTGGCCCTGCAACCCAAAGAAACAAAATATAAAACCTTCCTTAGCTCTGAGTCCGGAAGGAAGCAGAGACTGGGTCTTTCTAGCACACTGAGCCTGGTAGTCAGTGCTCGATAATGTCGAGTGAAGTAAGGAAGCCACTCTGGCCCATCACTGATGCCCCACTAGCAGCTGTGACGATGCTGCTTCTCGGGGGCATCGTTCCTCCCTGCGGCCCATTCTCAGGGTGGTTTCCTCACAATCTGGCTCGGCCTCTAGGAATACCAGCCCTAGGGGAGGCTCCAGTGGAACAAGGTCGAGAACTTTGAGCCCAGCCCAGAGGTCATGGGAGATTGCACAAGGGCTGACTTGGGTTGGGCCGGCATTTCAAAAATCTGGAAAGTTCCTATCAAATCCAGAAGTCCCATTTCTTCTGAAGAATCAGGCATTCTGGCCACAGCCAATGGGTACATGCCCTCTAGTCCACTCTAAGTCCCACTCTTCCCAGGTGGTGAGGGTGTGGGCTCTGGAGCTGGTGGCTTGGGTTCAAATCCCCATCCCCCATTCTGCCCTTTCTCAGTTGTGTGGTATCAGGTTGTTACCCGGTCATTCTCTGCCTCCATTTCTCCATCAGTAAAATGGAGACAACTTCATGGGGGTGGTTGGGGGACTTTAATGATGGGATCCATCTAATGTGTTTAAGATACACAGTAAGTGCTCAATAAATGCTCAATATTATTACTATTATCATTATTATTATTGCCTACCTGGCTCTTGTGAACACTGGAAATTAATGATCCAGGACCTGGACAATCAATGATCCACATCTCAGAACATCAATGCCCATTTACTGAGCACTTACTGTATTCGGCACTGTGCTAAGTGCTAATGGATCTTCTCTGTCCACGGCCCCATCCTCATCAACTCCCATTCCACCTTTGCTCACTACACTCCAGCCACACTCACCTCCTAACTGCTCCTCTAACAACCCAGGCATGGTCCTACCTCAGGGCCTCTGTGCTTGCTGTGCCCACTGCCTGGAAGGCCCTTCCCCCAGCCATGGCATAGAGTGCTCTTTCCCCTCCTTCAAGTCTCCTCGAAAAGTCGGCTCCATGAAAACATGGACTTGGGTCTGTTTTGTTCACTGCTGTGTCTACCCTCCGGCAAAGCACTGTGCACACAGTCAGCGCTCAAGAAAGAGATGCTGAGTGAACAGACCGATCTGGCAAGGGGGTTCATGGTACCCCTGCCTGGCTGGCTCTATGTTCTCTCTCAGACCCTTCCCATTGAGGCCCGTTCCCGCACACCTTGTATACCCGGGTGATGACTTCCAGGCCCACAGAGCCCACGAGGGCCGCGATGTCATCCAGGAAACGCCCAGGGAAGCGAAGCTTGCGGGGTGTGTCCAGCCGCTGGCCCAGAAGCAGGTGCAGCGCCATGCTTTTCACCTGGGGGTGGGATGAGAGTGGAACAGGGCTTGAGGGACTGAATAGGGGGGCTCACCAGAAGGGGGCAGGGCCCAAGGGGTTGTGAGTGGTGCTTAGTAGCAAGGCACGGTGGCTAGAGGTGGGCATAAGGGGTCCTGGGTGCCCTAACTCTTAACACAGGGCTTGAGCCAGCAGTGGGCGGAGCCCGAGTGGGTCCTAGGCAGGATGCAGGGAGCTGCAGTAGGTCTCCTGGGGCTAAGTATGTAGGTAGCACAGCAGGTAGGGCTCAAGGAGTGGGATTTGAGGAAGCCCTGGCTGGGGTCTGATGGCCTGCCAGATCGGGGTGGGGGGTTTGTATCTAGCAGTGGTGGTTCAAGGCACCGCTTGAAGAGTTTGGGGCAGAGGTCTCGAGTCTGATCCCATGGATTCCCTCTCTTTCTGGTGATATCTCTTGAGAGGGAGGGGTCTCCTCACTGGTTGGGGGGACTCTCAGTGGTCTCTACAATTTCGTAGGGAAGGTAGGGGGGTCATCTCTCCGTGGAGGGGGTTTCGGGTAAGTTTCAGGGGGCCTCTGTCCAGGGAGAGATCCCCTTTGGTGTCTCTTCTCTCTCGACATAGGGGGTCTCCTGGGATCATTTCTCAGAGGTCTTAGGTGTAATCTCAGAGGCTTCTCTTCCAAGGAGGGGATCTCCCTGGGGCATCTCTCGCTCTCGGGTGGGGAGGAGGGTGTCTCACCATGAGCTGGAAGAAGAACCAGGCATGCTGCAGGACAGCCTCTCGCACGGCGCTGCCACTGACCACCCACTGCAGAGCCAGCTCCTCGTGCAGCAGCTGGGGGCAGGGGCAAGGGTCACAGAGAGCGGAGGAGCCTGCCCCGTGCCCTCCTCTGGAGGGCATAGCGGGGCTTGGATACAGCGGGACGGCTCAGGGTTAGTGCAGCCAGAGACCATGCAGGAGAGGGAGCGGAAGGAGTCGGCACACCCTTTCCCTGGGCCCTCCAGACCCTGCTGGGCTTCGGGGGAGACAGGAGCTCTGGGGCCAACACGGAGTCGCCCACCCCCTGCCTCCCACTACCTTCTGCACAGTGGGTCTCGGCTGGGTGGCTGGTGGGGCCAAGGAGGAGCCCTCGAGGTAGGAAGAAGTTCGGCTAGAGCTGCGGTCGATGGCCTATGATGGGATGGGGTGAAGAGGATGGGATGGCGAGGTGGGGTTAGTGAGGGTGCCGGCAGTATGGGCAGGGAGGAGATGGTCAGCATGGACAGGACACAGATGTATCCGTGTGGACGGACCGCGGGGGCACGAATGAGAGGGAGGAGACGGTAAGGAGAAAGTGGGGGGGGTGATGGGAGGGGATGAGAAGCATGACAAAGAGAGAAGGGGATGCCCAGCAGGGTGGACAGAGGTGGGAACAGGGACAGGAGCCCATTGGCGAGGGTGGAGGCACAGACAAAGGCGGTGGAGCGATGGGGGTGCGGGTGGAAGCGGTGAAAATCGAGGGTGAGGTCAGAGAGCAGGAGAGAGTCCATGAGCCTGGGGCGGGTGGAGGAGAAGGGCAACGAGGCAGAGGAGGGAGCGCAGACAGGGGAGTGGAGTAGAGACACGGGGTCCAAGCGAGGAGAGAGAAAGAAGAGGGAAAGAGGACAGAGCTGAGTGGAGATGCCGACGAGATGCAGCAGGAGAAGCAGAGAGCCCCGGGCTCCAGGCCTGGCCCTGTTCCAGCCTTGCTTGCCTCAGTGCTCCCCATCTGTGAAATGGGGATGGCGACCCACACTCCCCTCTCCCCTCCTCCTTTGCTGGTCGGGAGGTGAGCTTCCTGGCAAGGAGAGGAGACCCGAAGATGGAGCTGGCCTGACTCCTGGAACCTGCCCAGGCCCCAGCACTTGAGGGACCCCGGTTCCCACAGCCCCAGCAGGGCCCTGGCTCCTCAGCAATACACCAGACGGACCAGCTATGGCAAAGGCCAGCCTCAGGGTCTCCTCCGGCCTGGAATGCCCACCCTCCCACCACCTTGTCCCCTTCTAGGTGCTCTTCGAGGCCCAGCGGACACCTCAGAGAATGAGGGCATTGGAGAGACCCTCTTAAAGATGCTGGGGGGCCGGCAGGGCCCATGAACCCAGATTTCCAGCGATCTCAGAAGACTGTCCAAAAGGTCCCTTGCTGCTAACAGTCCCCCAGCCCGCCTTCAGTGCAGGCTGCCTGCGTGGTAGGCATGGAGCTGGAACAAGGTCTGGGGCCAAGTGCGCAGGGAAACCACCCCGGTGACCTCCTTTCAGTGCCTTTCAGGCCGGCTCTGAGCTTGGTCCCCAACCTTTGCATGTGCCTTTCCCTCCACCTGGAACAGCCACCCTTCCCTGGGTGGCTCTGTCTCACCCCTCAGGTCCCAACAGAAATGTCATCTCCCTGGAGAGGCCCCCCAGACCACCCAGAGGAGGCTGTTCGTTTCTTTTCAGGCATTTTCACACCCTGCACTTACACACTCCTGTGTTTGTATGATTGGTGCCTATCTCCCAGACGACCTGGCGGCTCAGCGGCCAGGCTGGACTGAGATCTACCCCAAGAAAATCCTGCCTGTGATGCCCTAATGTGTCCCCAAGTTCGGGACCACTGCGCTAAACACTGTGAGTCTTGACCACATCTGAAAATTCAGAGCCTCGGGCGCAGGGTGAGCCCGCAGCAGAGGGAGAACTCGAGAATTCAGACCCAGGTCTGTCTGAAGACAGAGAACACCAGATCCCTGGGAAGAGGCAGAGTAAAGGGAGCTGCCAACAGAAGTCTGTCTGCCTGAAACAGGAGGGGAGGGAGAGCCCAGAGGGTTAGTTCTGGCTCTTTGGCATCCTTCGGATTGCTATGTCAAGGGGACAGACGAGTCTCCTGAACAGAGTGGATTAAAGGGAGAGAAACAGGCCATGCGAGGCAGTGAGGTTATAGTGGCTGGATTTGCATATCATTTGCATGCTATTTGCATACCACCCTGTCCCTCCTGTCTCTGCCTGAGGCTGTAGTCTGTATGGCAGCAAAAGGCTGGTTAAGATGACAGTGATGCCCACAACACTGACTTCACAGCCCCTAAACAAAGGCAGGAGGGGCCTGCTGCCTCCGTCAGGCAGCCTCCCTAGGTTAGTGGGCCACAGCCAGGAAGGTGGGAGGAGCTCATGCCAAGACGGGATCACACGCGTGCAGGGGCAGGTAAGGAGGGCACCTGTCTGGGGTCGGCCCCACAATAAGCGGGTGCCCGTCGCAGCACAGCCTTGCTGCCTCCTGGAGCATAGGCAGAATTCACCCAGGAGTGTGAGCGGTCGATACCCTGGAGACATACGGGGAAGTGGTAGAATCCATGGGCAGAAGGCGGGGAGAAGGGCACGGAACACCAAGCGTGAGCGCTGCCTGGGGCCATACACGCACCCTGGGCATCCACGCGCAACCCTGGCAAATGCACGTGCACATACGTGTGTGGGGTCCACGCGCATCTGCTCCTGTGGGCGTCCGTGCATGGAGGGCACGTATGTATGTGCCCTGTGCACCCACATGCGTGGGGTCTGTGAGTATATGCACCTGTGCGTAGGCGCACGCACACGCACCTGTTCCGCTACAAACACACTGCTGTTTTCAACCAGGCCAACCTCCAGCCGCCCATCCTTGGGTCGGCCTTGGAGTGCGGAGCCCAGGGCAAAGTCTGAGTCGCAGCTCCCAAGCTGTGACAGCCACAGACCAGCCCTGCTGCCCAGAGTCAAGCTTCCGTCCAAACTGCTGTCCGGCGTGTCCTGCCCTCTGTCAGCCCTAAGATCCTTCACCCGCCCACCTGGCAGCCGTGGCCACTGAGGCTAGAGACCCCAGGGCCTACCCTCGCCCTACCTTGCTGGCCAGGATGCGGGAGACCTCGTCGTCCACAGAGCCCGGGGCCACGGCCAGGTCGGGATTGCTGCTGCTAATGCTCTTAGAGCGCGCCAGGTAGAGGCTGGCGGGGCGGCCAGGGCCACGGGCCAGCGTGGCAGGCTGCACCGCCACTGGAGGGGCCCCTGAGGATGGAGGCAAGATGGTCAGCCCCCTGCCCCTTCCCAGCGGCTGCCCTTGGTAAAGTCACTTTCTGTCTCTGAGCCTCCAGGCTTCTCGCCTGTAAGATGGGCATGCTAATGGCTGCTGCCTCCTAGTGATCTGGGGGAGACAGACAAACCCTGAGAACGGTGCCTGGCACGTAGTAAGTGCCCAGAGGGGTTAGCAGTTAGTATTAATTACTTACCAAATAGAAAAAATCCAACTGTATTGAGCATTCACTGTACCAAGCCTGCTGTACGGATTACTATCTCACTTACTATCACCAGCACCCCCATAAAGAGATGACCATTATTATCCTTGTTTTACAAATGGAAAACAGACCCAGAGAGGTGAAGTCACTTGCCCAGGGTCACAGAGTTTGTAGGAGGCAAAGCTGTGATTCAAACTTGGGCAGCCCAGCTGTGTCTCTGCTTCCATCTATGGCAGATGCTTGTTGACTGGCTGAATGACCCACCAGTCAAGCAACAAAGACCACCAGTCTGGCGGTGAGGGGAGGAGTGAACAAAAACTCTCTCTCTTGCAAGCTGCCCAAACCAGCCAAGATCTGTACGGCCTCCAGGCCTTTGCACATGCTGTTCCCTCTGACTGGGATGCTTTCCTCCCAGATACATCCTGTCCCCCAGGGCCCTCCCACCAACACTTACCACTTGGGAGGCTGGGCTCAGTGCCAGGCAGTCGGAAGGCATACTGGACATAGGCAGCCAGCAGCAGGCAGTGACCACGGGCATCCTGGGCAGCCTCTAGACTCCGGTGGACGAGGCTGACCACATGGGCCATTGCTTCAAAGGCCCCACGACCTAAGTTCACTGCCAGGCAGAGCAGAGGTCAAGTGCCAAAACGCAGGGCCTTCTACCTCCCCAAGGAACCTCCTATCTCCCACTTTTCCAAGGGCTCGTGGGGCCAATCAAAGGTCACAGTGCACCTGCTCTGGGCCCAGGGGGCTGGGAGCCATTTTTCAGAAAGGAAAACGGAGGCCAGAAAGATAAGTGGGCTATAGGTTACCTAGGACCAGGGGACTGAGGGGCCCTTTTCCAGATAGGGAAACTGAGGTCTGAGGCTACGCTCGCTTACCGATCTGGCCGCCAATGATCGGAGGCCGCACGACTAGACGGACGAGCTTGTCCAGCACATGGTGGGAGAAGGCGACAAGGGGCTCGGGGCTGGCGAGGCGCAGGGCTGCTAGGCTGGCCCGCAGCTCCTGCTCCACGGTGCTCTCGCTCAGCACGGTGTCCTTGAGGCGGAATGGGAAGGCCCCCTCCTCCAGGACATGCACCAGAGTGAAGAACTTGTCCAGGTAAGGGTCCTGGGGTGGGGGGAGCTGGGGTGAACGGGGGACCAGGGGTCCGTGGCTGGGAAGGCCCCGGAGGGTTGGGGGGGGTGCTCAGTGGGAAGAAAACCAAGGCTGGGGACCAATGAACTGACTATAAATGAGGAAAGGGAAGAACTAGGAGCTGGAGGGAGGACAGAGGGGGAGGGAGAGTGACCACAGAAGTGGCGAGGGACACACTCGGGGAGGAGAGACCATGCAAAGGGCCAAAGCCCCAGCCGGGATGGCCACTGGCATGGCCGCCCCCGCCTGAGTCAGCAGCTTCCCTGGGAGCCGGGCCTTGCTGATCAAAGTCACGTCCGTGGCCCCAGGCCAGGCCTCCCTGGTCAGTGGGAACAGTTGCTCAACCCCAGGGCCGGACTCCTGGGTTCCCCCCACCCCCTACCTGCGGGTGCACAGAGGACACGGCAGTGAGCTCCACGCTGAACACGCCCTTGTGGCCGTCCACCCAGCGCATGCCCGGCAGCGCCACCTGCAGGAGGGACCCACCAGGTGGGCACTGGCCCCCCTCCCAGGCCGATCGCGCCACCAGCCCCAGCCCCAGCCATTGCAACACCGGNACGCCACCCGGGGGGGGGGGGGGAGCAGCCAGGTGCCAACCCAGGGGGGTGCAGATAGGAAGGAGTACTATGGGGATCCCCTGGGCAGGCTGGAAGCCTGGGGTACAAACGGAGAAACAGACAATGGAGGCTGGGGTGGACATTACTGAAGGGAATGAATCGGGAAAGAGCATGATGGGAGTACTTGAGGCCCCCAAGGCATTAATGACAGCTCAGGGGTAAGTGGGAGGGTGACAGCATTAATAGGGGTGATGTGCCCTGGAAGAACTACTGGGGGGATTGTGGTCAGGGAGGCAGGCAGGGCTGCGAATGGGGAACCGGAGCAGAAAGGCAGTGAGGAACAGTGAGTACAGGGGCGGGGGGGCGGTAATGAGGCCAGGCTAGTGGGGAACAGGGAGGGACACGTGGGGACAGTAGGACACACAAAGACAGTTAGGAGGGGGACGGAGCAGCCAGGGGCCCCAGAGGCCCTAACAGAGGGCAACAAGGCTCCCAGGGGTATTGATGGAAAGGAAGGCATGGCACAGACGGGAGCAGGAGGCGGGTTACTGGGGGACAAGGCACTGGGAGGGGAGGCAGGGGGCCAGGGCACATACGTCTGGTGTGAGCACGGAGTAGCTGGGTGGGAGCTGGTCCACGGACACAGGGAGGCAGAAGGGGCCGGTCCTCAGGCGGCCATGCTGCAGCAGTGGGATCCACTGGGGAGAGGCCAGGGGTCAGGTCTGGGGCCAGACGCGGGGTCAGCAGGGCCGGGGGGGGGATGAGGGCTGGCGGGGGTCTCACAGTGAAGCCCACAGGAGTCTCCAGCGCTGTGCCCGGCCGGGGCTGGCAGCTGACGTGGTAGAAGGTGAACAGCAGGTGGTGGTTCTCGGTCACACAGGCTGGGAGACGCAGCTTGAACTCCTCGTAGAACTCTGGGGACCTGGCAGGGGGGTCTGCTGGGGGCGGGGACCCCCTGGCCCTCCCCACCCCCTCTTGCAAGTTGGCCCCCGGTGCTGCCTGTCCACACGGTCTGCTCTCCGCCTCAGGCTCCCCCGCCGGCTCTCCTGGCCGCAGCCTCCTCCCCTCCGGCTGCCCCACGGTGTCCCCGCCGCCGCCCGGCCCACCAGCCCGCGTACTTGCTGTGGTAGACCACGGGGGTGAAGGCTTCTCGGGTGAACTCGCTGCAGCTGGACTTGCCAAAGATGACCTGGGGGAGGCCGCGCGTGAGGGGCCCACCGGGGACCCCCCCCCGCCACCCTCCCGCCCTGGCACGGCCACTGACCGGCAGGGCCTGGCTGGGGTCCTCGCCCGCCATGTACTGTACTCGCACGGTGAGGTTGCGCACGGAGCCCTGGCGGCTACTGAAGTTAAGGCAGTGTGGGTACACGTACAGCAGGTTCCTGCGGGGGCAGGGGGGCATCAGAGGGACAGGAGGGGCTGGGCTTCTGGCATAAGCCAGGCCTGGGACACGGGGAGATGACGGTCATGCAGCTGGGGCACTGAGGGTGGCACATGGGGCAATTACGGGCACCAGGCAGGAGATGTCACTGGCAGAGAGTGGGGGACAGGTGGGCGCCCTCAGAGCATAGATAGGGGAACAGTACCCCGGAGAGTGGGGACACAGAGGGACTTTGGGGGCACTAAGGAGGCATGGGGAGGTGCAGAGCAGGGACAGATCGGTGCTCAGGGTCGGGGTTCCAAGAACATGGCCCAGGAGGCCAACAGTCAGGCCCGAGCCCCACCCGGGCTGACCAGCCCATCCCCCAGCTCAGGGACCTGACTGCCCTTCCCCCAGGAAAAGCCACTGAAGTTACGAGTCCTGTGTCTTGGGTGGAGAAACTGAGGCCAGAATCAGAAGTAGGGCTGGGCTAAAGTCAGAGTTCTGCCTCTCTCTCCCACGGCTAATTCTGCGCAAGCCCCGACCTCCTTCTGGGCCTCAGTTTCCCTACCTGTATAATGGGGGCATCGAGCCTCCCAGCTTAGCCTTCATAACAATACCAGTAATGAGAAACAAGGGGAGCGACAAGGATTGTACCAAACGTTAACGTGGAACCTACCGCAGGCCCAGCTCTGTTCTAAGCGTTCAGCATGAAACAACTCATTTACTTCTCCAAGCAGCCAAAGAGGGGGGATGAACGTTCCTCCCATTTTATGGGGGGGGGCGGGGGGGGACAGAGGCACTTGCTCACAGTCGTACAAGGAGCAGAAATGGCAGCTAGCACTGATCCGGGGCACACGAGGGTCCTGGAGTCAGGCTGCACGGCCTTGGGAGAGTCTCTGCCCCCTGTATCCCCCTCCCCCAGCTTTAAACCAGGCCAGCACAGACCCCAGCATCACAGGCTCGTGGGAAGGGCATGAGGAAACCAGCCGCAGTGAGGGCGCTGAACCACGGCCGGGCAAACCATCAGTGCTAAGACGCTCACTATCCTCACTGCTACGGCTACTGCTACTGTTGTTGTCCCTTCCACAGGTGGGGAAACTGAGGCTCTGAGCTTCAGGTTCTCCCAGCAGGGCCTGGGCCTGTCCTCAACCAGTGCCCCCCCAGTCCACAGCTGGCCTCAAGCCCCAGCCAGCGTGATCTCAGCGTGGCCTAACCGGACATTCACCTGATGCAACTGTCGCGCCACCGCCAGGCCCTTGCACAACCCGGGGTGTCCAGCTGGCCGGTTAACGATTGACCGGGGGTTAACGGGGCCCTGGGGCATAAAAGGTGGCGGCAGTGGCGCCGTGGCCGCACCCTCAGAGCCTCAGCCATGCCCAAGCTCGCACTGTGCCTACTATGCGCCCTGGCCACAGCGGCCCGGCCTGCCTCTGCAGCTCCCGCAGGGGGCCTGGAGCCGGCACAACATGAGGAGCTGACCCTCCTCTTCCACGGGGCCCTGCAGCTGAGTCAGGCCCTCAATGGCGTATACAGGGCCACGGAGGCACGGCTGACAAAGGCTGGGCACAGCCTGGACCTCTATGGCCGTGCGCTGGGCCTTCTGGGGCAGGAGGTCAGCCGGGGCCGGGATGCAGCCCAGGAGCTACGCACAAGCCTTTTGGAGATGCAGGTGGGCACTGCCGTTGGGGCATCGTAGGGTGGGTAGGAGTTTGTGGCAGAGTTGTCTAGGGTAACCAACAGTCTGGGTTTACCCAGGATTGTGGCGGGGGGGGGGGTTCTCTGGAATATAGGACTTTCAGTGTTAAATTAAGCAATCCCAGGCAAGCAAAGACGAGCTGGTCGTCCTCCTAACATCCACTATTCATTGATCAGATGGAGGAGGATGCTCTGAAACTGCAAGCAGAGGCCACAGCCCAGGTGCTGGGTGAGGTGGCCCAGGGACAGCAGGTACTGCGGGACAGCATGCAGCGGCTAGAAGTCCAGCTGAGGGGCGCTTGGCTGGGCAATGCCCAGCAAGAGTTTGAGGCCTTAAAGGTAAGAGGCTCCCGGCCCTGGTGGAGCAGAGACTGATTTCCCATGAAGAACTTATTTCTGAGCCTGGAGGCCCAGAGACATCTCCAGATCAGCCTCCCAGTGCCATGGCCCCTAACCTATGTGACCCTGGGCAAAACCCCTGTCCCTTCCCCTGCCTCAGTTTCCTCATTTGCAAATAAGGGCAACAATTCATGTCTCAGAGCAGAGACAGGGACTCAACACAGAGAAAATACTGAGCATAGGGCAGGAGATATGAAGTTACTCAACAAATGTATACTATGAGAATAACTGGTAGTATTTCTTGAGAGCCTAGGAACTACCCAGCCACACCTCTTAATAATTCATATCATGCCTACAACCCTCCCAGGAAGCAAGTCCTATGTCATCCCCATTTAACAGATGGGGAAGTTGAGGCCACAGAGCAGCAGTGAGTTGTTAGGTCACACAGATGCAGCTGGGGGGTGGACAGCCCTGGGCAGGGCCGGGGGAAGGGAGGTGCGGCGGCCCCAGCTGAGGTTTCTGTCCTGACCCCACAGGCCCACGCTGACAAGCAGAGCCACATCATGTGGGCGCTCACAGGCCACGTGCAGCAACAGAGGCGGGAAATGGCGGCACAGCAGCATCGGCTACGACAGATCCAGGAGAGGTGAGACTGGAGGGGGTCGGACAGGCAGGGCCGCCGGAGAAGAGGTGTGCCGGGCACCCGGGTGGGGGCCCTTTTTCCTTGGCTGAGCCTCATCTCCCTTCCAGACTCCATACAGCAGCACTCCCAGCCTGAGCCTGCCTGGGGGCACCTGAGGACCAGTCTACACTGAGGGACGCTGCCAAGCCCCATGCGGCCCCTGCACGAAGAGGAGCTGCCTGCCCCCTGGGCTCGGCCAGAGTGCTGGGGCCTGCTTCTGGCCACGGAGGAGAGACGGAAGCAGGCGGGGACACAGGCAGAGGACATGGCCCGGTTGAGGAGGGGTGGAGGCAGGACATGGGACCCTTCATGCATACACACCCCTCCATTAAAGCGGAGCAGTGGTATTTCACTCCGGGTGTCTGTGTGTGTCTGGGAGAAGCAGTGCCTTGCTTTGCATAACACATGAATACCCCCCATTCAAGCGCCCAGCTGGGCCCAGGGGCTGTACCTGTAGCTGGTGTGGGGGGCATAGACCTCACGGGCAGGGAACTCCAGGATCTCCTTGGTGGGCCGGCCCCTGGGGTCTGGGTAGGGCTTCACATGAAGAAGCTCCGGGGAAAGGCAGAAGTGTGGGTTCTCAGGGGCCGGGGAAATGTCGATCTTGAGCTGGGCTGCGGAGAGAGGAGCGAGTTTGCACCTGCCTGGGAGCCTCCCAGCCCGGGCCCCACCCTCTTGGGCTTCAGGGCTGGGGCTCTGGCTCTTCCATGATGCCCTCTAGTGGCTGGCCTTCAGGTGCCAAGGCCAGAGGTCCCCCTCCATTGCTGCATTTTGCGCCCACATTTGATCAGCTCCACCCTCAGGACCCATGTCCCCACTGCCACCATGTCCCCCATTTGACCCACTCTCTGTCTTATTATGTTTCTTGGCTATGACTCCCATTAAAGATGCAGCCCCTGACGTCAGGGATTTGTACATCACGGTCACCATTGGGTCCCCGGGGCCTGGCACAGCAGGTACTCAGTGTGGGTTTGCTGAGTGACTGCAGGGAAGTGACGGCTCTTATTTACGGCGTGACCACGCACCAGTCACGGGCCGCAGGCGCCGCAGAAGGGAGGACGGGCGCCGCATGTCAGCCAGGAACTTGAAGAGGTCCTCGTCACTGAGCCGCTCGGCCTCCTGCACGGGACAAGCCCACGTGAACTGGGGCCCGGGGGCCCGAGCGCCCACGTACCCACAGCGGGGTAACAGGGGCTGTCCCTGGGAAACGCTCCCCCAGCCCCAAGTCCACGACACCTGCTTAAAGAAGTTGGTGACAGTTAGCGTGGCGGGGCGGAATCCAGAGAAGCTGCAGGTGTCGTCCCCACTACTTGTCCGATCCTGGGGCCCGCGCCGGCGACGGTCAGTCCAAGCAGGTCGGCGCTCTAGGGGAGGCAGTGATGGTGACCGAGGGGGCAGAGATGAAAGGAGGCGGGGAGGGCCAGGGAGACACGGAGATGCAACCTTGTACCAAGTCCGGCCAGCAGAGGGCGCGCCTTCCCCTCCCCAGTAGCCCCGCCCCTGGCCTGTCAACCCCGCCTCCTCACCTCCCTCGGAGTCCGAGTCGCGGTCGGGCTGCCCCGCGCTGCTCACGATGTTGGCCAGGTGTACTGCGGTCCAGGCAAAGGGCATGCGGTAGCGGCCCAGGCGCGTACAGAACTGCTCGGCCGCTAGGCGCAGCTTCTCCAGTTTCTCTTTGTTCTGTGGGGAGACCCGCCATCCCCCACACATACCCCACAAACTCAGTGCCCCAGGCCTACTGAATCCAGGATCTGCCCTTCACCACCCTGCTCGCCCTCCACGTGCTTACCTTGGCCGCGTCCACCTCCTTCATGACCATGTAGGGCTCGCAGCACTCGCTGATGTCCCCCTGCTGCAATACTTTCTCCAGCTGAGAGGCAGACAGGGCCAGTGAGGCGCTGCCCGGACCCCAACCTCCCACCCTATTCCCAATCGCCCCTCCTGGGCCCTCAGACATTCCATCCAGCTAGGGCTCTCGCTCCAACACCTCCCATGGCTCCCACTGTCCTTGGGATTGAGCATTAGTAGTTGGCTTGCCCGGCCAGCTGCCCCCTGCCCCACCCTCTGAACCCACTCCAAACCCACGCCTCCAGATTTTCTCTACATTTATATTTTTGTTAGTACACAAAGAGGCCACTCCAAGCAGGACCGGACTCCAATCCTGACCACTTGGGGGCTGTGGGAGCCTAAATAGGTCCCTAACCCACTCTGTACCTCAGTTTCCCCATCTGTAAAATGGGGACCATGGCAACCCCCCATTGAGGCTGCTGTGAGGTTAAAGGTGGGAATCCCCATGGAGTCTGACTGACAATGAGCAGTGCCTCCCTGTAGGTGCTCAGTTAGTCATTAGTGTAACCTAATTGAACGTCTTGGGGAAGGAAATTCGAGCCCACTCCTAGAAACAGAAAATTTCACACAAATGTGCCAACCAGGTGTTTCTTCCCCTAATAAACTGAAAAATTCTCAACTTAAAAAATATTCTAAATGTCCATCTGCATGTGTCAGGATGCTGTTTCTCCCCAGGCCACCCACTCATGTGTCTCGGCTTAGCTGTCACCTCTCCATGGAAGCCCTCCATGATTTCTCCCCACCCCAGTTGGGTCAGGAGCCTCCTCTGGGTTTGCCCAGCTGCCTATGCTTCCCCCACAAGAGACCAGATCACCCTTCTTGGTGTCCTGTCCCTCCTCTTCCATGAAAGCAGGGACCACACCTCTAGTGTTTACCATTATCACCCCCTCACCAAGCCCCAGCAGGCACCTTAATGACCAGGAAGATGTCAGGCGAAGGGTAGGTCACAGAGAAGATGGCAGAGCGGGCTAGGGTGGAGATGGCGGGGTGGGTGCCATGAGCCCGCAGCAGCCCCTTCATGGAGTCCGAGTTCAGGTCAAAGTAGAAGTTTTCTGAGATCTGGGGACATGAAAGGCAGCTGGGCCACCACCTCCAGGAAGCCCACTGCCCTGCAACAAGGAGGAAGGTTGGGGTAGGAAAGGGAAGAAAGGGGCTCCTACCTTCTTTTTCTCCCGCACATCATACAGGGCCAAGATGCCAAAGATGGGCTCAATTTCGATCTCAAACCTACAGTGAATGGGGACTCTCTGGCAGAGGCTGTCCCCTTACACTGCCACCACCCACACATCCCACACCCTCTTAAGACCCAGCCAGGCTTGGTGCATTGTGGTGGTGGCAGTGGGGACTAATTTCCATTAGGCCACCAAGAATTGCTACTTAAGGGCTTGCAGGAAAGGCCTGTCCCGTTTTGCAAAAGGGGAAACTGAGGCACTTAGCTTCCCCTCTGCCCCGCCCCGTAATTCATATAGAGCCCTTCCCTGAAACTACAGCCCTTGTTCAGTTGATATAGAGGAAGCTTTTGGCACAACAATGCCCCCATCTTGAAGTTCGCAATTCCTGGGCCTCCCTGTCACCCTTTCTGGGGTGTCCTCTGCCACCCTGGGTTGAGTCCCATCTTCACTCACCTGAACAGTCCCTGTAAGCACCTCCCTGCCTCACTCTGCCCTGCCAGCCCCCGCTCATCATGCGAGTCCTAAGGAAGCATCTTAAAACTTACAATTTGAGGTTCCCCAGTGTGCTGAGAACAAAATCCTACATGGGCCAGCCCTGCCCACCTCTTGGACTCATTTTTCCCTCTCCAGACAACTCCCAGCCTTTGCGTATGCCATGTCCCCCCAACTAGAGAACTCTGGGTGGGTTACCCATGGTTACACGTCCTGTACACAGTAGGTGCTCAATGAGTGTTTGTTGAATGACTCGATACTCGTAGAGCTGGTTCCCAACCCTACTGCTTGGGGCAGGCAGCCCACCCGGGCCTCAGGCCAGACCAGGGCCTCCCTTTCCTGCCCCCATCCAGGCAGGAACTCAGGGCGGGGAGGGGCAGGGCTGGGCTTAGGTCCAAGGCCACATCCTGTTCAGCTCCATTCCCACGCACTTCTGGCTGCTCCCAGGGACCGATGTGGAGGGGGCCTCGGTCAGGGGGAAGCCAGTGGGAAGCCAGGTCCAGGGTCACCAGCGCCCCCTCCAGCCTGGGTTCCAGCAGAGCGAGTGCCAGACTCTGGCCTCACAAGTCACGTGATCTCGGGCACAATGACTGCCTTCTCTGTGCCTCGGTTTCCCCCCACCTGCACCTATCTCACAACGTTGTGAAGCTTCGGGGTAATGCATGTGAGGGGCTGAGAACAGAGCCTGGCACAGAGCTGGTGCTTACGGCCTGGTGGCTTTGAAGAGCAAGAAAAGGAAGTCTTATTTCCCACTAAAAGCGCACAGACGGCCTCAGGGGTCTCAGGGCTGCACACAGTCAAGGCCCGGCTTGGGCAGCGAGCGCCCAGTGCACGTGCGCACCGGAAACTACGTGGGGCCTCACACACCCGAGGGGAGGGATGGGTCAGCGCACTCACTTCAGCGACAGACACTTGACCAGGATCCTCTGTCCAAAGTGTTCACGGGGCGGCTCGGGGCGGCTGCAGCGTTCCACGGCCTCGTCCTGCCAAGAGCCAGGGAGGGCAGCTGGGACCCATCCTTTCAGAAGGGCTTGGAATGCGTGGCTTGAGACCAGCTCTACCCCCAGCCTGACTTAAGTTTCTTACAGCTCCTTGTCTCTGTGCTTTGGCGCACGCTACTCCCCCTGCCTGGAAGCCCCTCCTCCCCTCCTCGTTCAGGTTGCAGCTTAGCCAACATTTCCTCCAGGAAGCCTTCCCTGACCCCTGAGGTCTGAGCAAGCTCCTCGTCCAGGTGTTCACCATGCCCTATTATGAAGGGCCACAGGGCTGGGACACAGAGGGCCATGTGAGGGCCAATATCCGGCAACTCACTGTGGCACCACTCCGCCTGGGTTGCGATTTCTCGGTAGGAGGGTCTCTCCCCCACTACACTGTGAACTCTGAGGGCAGGGACCGAGTCTACCCGTTCATGGCTATACCTCTAAGGCTTGCCATACATGTTGGTCAAATAAATACAGAAGTATACAGTAGGTACCTATTAAGAGGTAGTTAGATAAACACAGATGTCTACAGAAAACATTTGATTAATGCTGACTGGACATAAAGAGGGATATATTCTAGGCCTCCAGTAAGTACTGATTAACACAGGAGTATACAGTAAGCATTCAATAAATGGCTAAATGAAAACAGAGGTGTATACACTAGGTTTCCAATAAAAGTTGATTGGGGAGGGGCACCTGGCTGGCTCAGTTGGTAGAGCACACGATTCTTGATCTCTCCGTGTTGGGCATAGACATTACTTAAAAAAAACTTGGTTGGGTAAACATAAGTACTCAAGACATATGAGTTGCTTCAATGCTGTTTGATTAAATAAAAGATTATACAATAGGCATACAATTGATGTTGGTTGAATACAGAAGTATATAATAGGTGCCCAAAAAATGCTGGGTGGATAAATATAGGATTATATATAAAATAAAAGCTGCTGGACTAAAACATAGGGTATACACTAGTGCCCAATAAATGTTATTTGGATCAATACAGGCATATATAGGAGGTGCTCAATAAATATCAGTTGATTCTGTTTGATTAGGCAGAAGACTGTACACAAGCATACATTAAGTATTGGTTGAAAGGCTATAGAAGTATATGCTAGGTATCCAATAAATGCTGTTGGGGTAAATATAAGGTCACGGAGTAGACATCCAAGAAAAGGAATTGAATAGGGGCGCCTGGGTGGCTCAGATGGTTAAGCATCTGCCTTCGTCTCAGGTCATGATCCCAGGGCCCTGGGATCGAGCCCCACATCAGGCTCCCTGCTCGGTGGGGAGTCTGCTCCTCTCTCTCCCTCTGCCTGCTGCTTCCCCTGCTTGTACTCTCTCTGTGTCAAATAAATAAATAAAATCCTTGAAAAAAAAAAAAAAAGGAATTGAATAAAAAAAACACGGTGTACAGGGGCGCCTGGGTGGCTCGGTTGGTTGAGCCTCTGACTCTTGATTTCAGCTCAGGTCATGATCTCAGGGTCGTGGGATGGAGCCCTGGGCCCCACGCTCAGCCAGAGTCTGCTTCAGATTCTCTCTCCCTCTCCCTCTGCCCCTCCCCTCTACGTGCACGCTCCCTCTCTCGCAAATAAATAAATACATATATTTTTTTTAAAAACCCAAAACAAAAAAATCCCCCCAAAAAGCCCAGGGTGTATACAGGGCAGCCAGCGAACATTGGTGGGGGACCATATAGGGTCAGCTGCGTGGGGATCGGCCTCAGGGCCGGTGGGCCATGGGCACCCACCTCATCAGGCGCCGGGTAGAGCGCCAGCAGGGCGCGGGGCCGGTTCTGCCGCCGAGAGGCCTCGTTCCGCCGGTCCACATCCTCAGGGGCGGTGCGCTCCAGCAGCGAGGGCAGCAGCGAGTCAGCTGCCAAGTTCCTCAGGTCGAAGATGCTGGAGGCGCCGCTGCTTCGCGGGGTGTCATCTGGGGAGCCTGAGGAGTGCCGGGGGTCATCCTGCACAAACACGGAGCGCCAGCTGGATGCACCTTCAATCCCCTCCAGTGAGACTGTCCTCATGCCCAATCCATAGATGGGAAAGCTGAGGGCCAGGGGCTGGGGTCACCACCACAAGGGTCACTCTGAGGCTTTGCTGAGCCTCTTTCTAGAACCTTCTGCCTGGGAGGAGGGTGCCCCTCCTTTATCACTGTTGGGGAGGCTACTCCTGGCGCCAAGGTCAGGACGTGTGTGGGCGGGGCCAGTGAGAGCCTTCCATGAGGCTTCGCTCACCATCACCAGGGGAGGGAGAGTTCTTCCCAATGGGGCTGTCGCTGGCTCAGGGCCCTGCCCGACCTCCCTGCCTCAGCTATATGGTCAGAGGCAGACTACCCTGGTTCAAATCCCCACTTAGCTCTGCGACCCAGTGTCCCTGAACCCAGCTCGAAGGGCCTCAGGAGCCCCATCTATTTCTAAGAACACTAACAATGGAAGCAGCAACGGTAATTCTTGGAAGGATTACCACAGGCATAAAGGAGGAGCCCAGTGAGTATTGGCTCAAGACCCAGTGGGCCAGTGAAGCTCCTCTAATCACCTTGATGTGCCTCAGTTTCTTTACCTGCAAAATGGGTGTTGCCCTGCCTCCCAGGATGAAAGATGAGGACAAGGATAAAGCCTCTAGCACACACTAAGCACTTAATAAACGCTTATAATCATTACCCTTAACTTTCAGCTCATGGGGCTGACCCATTTCCTTTTGGGTTCAAGGCTGTTTGGGTCACTTTCCGTCACATGTGACTGAGAGCTGGGGCCCACACACACCGCTGTGGTGACCTGTGCCCGGGGCTCCCTCACCGAGTCCTCTGGGCCGGACCTCTCATCCCCAGAGGCGTCCTGCTCGAAGACCTGGCGGGTGAGGCCCTTCTGCCGCTCTCGCTGTGTCTCCGTGGTGATGGGGCTGTACGCTGCACTCAGATGCTGGTACCTGGGAGGAGGCAGGGCAGGGTGGAAAGCAGGGGTGAGGGCACACCCACAGGTCCATGTGATGCTTGCAAGGCCATCCACCCTTCCTGTGAACCACCAGAGAAGGCCAGCTGCCCTTGCAGGGACAGTGGGCAGATAAGCAGGAGGGCTGGCCCAATGGGCTCAGACCTGGCCTCTTGACCCTCTGCCCTGAGCTGCCCGAGCCAGACCCACCTCCTGTGGGCGATGATCCAATCCTCTGTGTACATCTCCACCGCGGCCCTCACCTGGGCATCCAGCTTTCTGCACAAAATCAAATCGGGTAAACAGAGGCAGGGCAGAGTGTTAATCCTTCCAGCAGCCTGAGGTGGGGCCTGCCCTTCTGCCCGTTTTGGAGATGTGGAGATGGACGCTCAGAGAGGGAGGGTAACTTGCCCAAGGTCACACAGTCAAGCCAGGAGTTGAACTTGGGGCTGTTGGGAGCTTGATGGAAGGGGGGTGTGGATGAGGGGCACAGAGGCAGACCAGAGTCACAGACAAGGAGGGTGTGGGGCTGAACCCACCCATCCTCGGGGATCCCGGGCTCTGTGGTCCGGCATTCCCGGGGCTGTAGCAGGAGCTCCAGGTCGTCAGCTGGAAACTCAGCCAGGTCCCGGAGTGGCCCGGGCTCAGCGTCCGGTGGCCGGCTCAGGAGCACATCCTCGAAGTCCAGGGGCTCAATGACTTCAGTCAGTGGGACCTGGGTTGGAACAAGGTGGCTGTGGGCCCTGCCCTGGGGGCTGAGGAGGAAGGGAGCGTGGGCTTGGGCTGGCGTAAGAGGGCGGTGGGAGCCATGGCGAGTGTTGGAGCTGTAAGGAGCCAGGGAGGACAGTGACCTCAGACTCTCCACCCCCATCCCGGCAGGGCCTGCCCCGCCCCTCTTTCCAGGCAGGAAATCACACCCTGCGCCTGGAGGGGCAGGGTTAAGCTGGAAGGAAAGGCAAGCTGGCTGCAGCAAGAAAGACAATTCCTCAGGCCCCACTCCCTCTCGGCTGCAGCTGGAAGTACCACCCATCCCCCACCCCAGTCCGGGTGGTCCCGGCAGCAGGAGGTGGGGCGACATCTAGCTGACCACCCACAGGGCTGCCACTGCCCCCCAACCCCTCGGCAGCTGCAGAGAGGGGACTAACCTCCCCACTCACAGGGAAAGAGGAGCGGGGACAGTCCCACCTAGGACAGGGCACTAGTGGGAGGGGTGGGTGGGACCAGGCCCGGGCAGAAGGGAACCCCACATCTGCTAGAGAGCAGGGTCCTGCGGGGGGTCACCTCCCACACACGTACCCCCAGGGAGCTGCTGCTGCGCCTGCTGGAGTGGGGAGAGCCGCTGCGTTCCCGGGACACCTGCTTCCGCACCTCCGCAGCCACCGTCCTGCGGGGACAGGGAAGGGGCCACTGAGGACATGACAGCTCGGGCAGTGGGGCCCTGGGAACTCCACTTCGGCCCAAGAAATTCATTCTCCGAGAGGAGAATCCAGGCTGTGCAAGGGAAAAACCCAGGCCACGGACCAGGAGAACCCGGGCTTCAGAAAGCACAAACCTCAGCATCAGGGCCCCAGGGTTGTGGCTGATACAGAGGCCCCAGGACCACCCCCCGAAGCTGGGCCTGGGGGCCCTTCCAACCCCCCAACCCCCCGCCCCCGCCAAGCACAGATGGAAGGATTTGCTCGGGCAGGGCATGCGGGTCACAGATCCTTCTTTATACCTGCTGCCCAGCACGGGTCTGAGTCTCGCCCTGGCTGGCCAGCCCCCCTGGTCCCTGGCCTCGGCTTCCTCATCTGGGGGACCTCAGCCCACCCTGCCTCCCATCCAGAACGTGTGCCCTGTCCCATCCTTGCTATGGGGCTTTGAATAAGTTACTCCTGCCTCTGAGCCTCAGTTTACCCATCTGTACTTGAAGTAACCTCACAAGGCTTGCAGTGCAGAGCCGAGCAGGGGGCTTGGTGTTCAGGGGGCACTCCGTGCCTCATTCTCAGGGAGTCGGAAACCAGGCTGAGAGCGTGTTAAGTGACCAGCATGACTCACAGAGCAAACCGTAACCAAGATCTGTGCTGTGGCCTTCCTGGAACACCTGCACCTGTGCTGGCCTTCCAAGTCAGGGAGGAGGAGGGTGAAGGGGTTAAGACCCACAGGGGAGGAGGCCAGCACAGGAATCTGGGACTTGGTACCCCCAGGCACTCAATTCCTTCAGCTGGGCTTAGAAGGAGGGGAAGGAGAGAGAGCGCAGCACAGTTATCTGGGGAGGAGGACTCCAGGCTAAGGGTACAGCAAGTGCAAAGCCCCTGTGGCTGGGCTCTGTGCTCTGAGCACGGAGACTCCATGAAGGCCGGAATAGGGCTGTGTGGTCCCCATGGAGGCCCTAGCACCAGCCCTGCACACAGCAGGTACTCAATAAATTTTTCTTGAGGGAATGAATCCCTCCCAATTCCCCTCCTGGTCTGACTTGCCTAAATCCACTGTGAGTTAGGAGAAGCCCCAGATATTTCAGCTGTGTGGCTTTGGGCAGGTGGGATACCCTTTCTGGGCCTCAATTGAGAAGGCAACTGCCTGCGTGTTTGGGCCTGACTCTCTTCCCTTTTCCACTTTTCTGTGTGCTTGGAAGTTTTCATAATAAAAAGTTGTACCCCCCAAAAGTGCAATGCCAACTGCAAACCACGGACCACCGATGAGATGAATGTGGGCTCAGGGAAGACAGGCAAGGGTGGGGGAGAGGGGGGCCAATGGAGGTCATCTGGAAGCCTGTGAATTCAAATCCGTATAGGTCAAACAAAACTTGACCCTGACCCTGACCCTGACCCATCATGGGGGCCTCCAGTTGAGACCTCAGCCTCAGTCCTCTGCCTCTGTTCTATTTACTTTTCTGTCAACTGGCCCAGAGTCTTGCTCCTATTGTTTGGGGGTGGGGGTGGGGGGTAGATGGAGGATCTCCTAGGAAAGGCAAAGGGTGTTCCAAATAAGCTGTTTGTCCTCAAATTCCCAAAGTGGGGGCCGCCTCCTCTGGAAGCCTGCGCACACAGGGTCTTGGGGGATGATTTAGGAAAATGCAGCTGGTGCTTCAGAGCAGGGCAAGGGGAGGAGGGAGGGCCGGGCCCCCTACTGCATTTTGTCTTTGGCTTTGGAGAGATGGCCACCAAGTGGGAAAAGGCCAGGTCCTCAACACTGTGGCCACGGGAGTCAGTTTCCTCTGTCACAGGGCTCTGCACTTGGACCTGGGCAAGCATAGATGAGTGACATCCCCTCTCTGGACCTCTGGGCTCAATACAGTACTCGCTCCTTATTGAACTGTTCTGAGTATAAGGCTCGGCACACAGTAAGTGCTCAATTAGGGCTTGCCGTCAGGAAGTTGCCTTAAAAGGATCCTGGGAAACTGGAATTTCTGGCCCTGCTTTTTTTTTTTTTTTTTAAAGATTTTATTCATTTATTTGACAGAGATAGAGACAGCCAGCGAGAGGGAACACAGGGGGAGTGGGAGAGGAAGAAGCAGGCTCATAGCAGAGGAGCCTGATGTGGGGCTCGATCCCACAACGCCGGGATCACGCCCTGAGCCGAAGGCAGACGCTTAACCACTGTGCCACCCAGGCGCCCCTGGCCCTGCTTTTTATGCTGGGCCAGAAGGGGAGCGGGGCTCAGAGAGGGTCGTGAGGCATCCGGGGTCACAGAGCCGAACGCGGGAGGTGCCCAGAATCAAACCCGTGGGCCAGAAGTCAGAGTCTGTGCCCCCCAGCACGTGGTATTCCACGGTGCCCCTGATGGGGAGCAGGGCCAAGAACAGGGGCTCTAGAACCTGCCTCTCCCGTGTCCACACTCCCCCCTCCCACACACACACAGTGGTCCCAACCAGCCTCCAGGTTTCAGGAGCACCCAAACAAGGACAATCCTTGGGTCCATTCCGTGTGACACGTGCCTCCTTTGCACGCCCACGTGGGGTCTTGCAGGCACGCAGCCTGACCATAACCTGCTTCTCGCCATCTTCCCCGTCTCACCAAGGGCAGCCCCGCCCTCTGGAGTGCTCAGGACCCACACCTGGGAGTCATCCCCAATTCCTCTCTCTTTCTCATGCCCACATCAGATCTGCTTCAGACACCCCCACGGAGCACGTTTTTTAAAAGGAGGCAAAATGTTGAGCTGAATGTACTGGTTTTCCTCAGGAAGCGATCTCAGGATTGCCATGAGAGAAGCTGCAAAGTTCAGGTGGTGGGTTATGGCTACCGGTGAGACAAATCCTCCCAAAGTGAAAGTCAACAATCCTACGTGAGGCTACAGAGACTCAGAGGGGAAAGGTGAAGCAGTGGCATCACTGGGAACTCATGCAAGACTGTGGACCTCACCCCAGGGCTGGTCAGATTAACAGAAGTCTACTCCCACAGGGGAGGAGGATAAAACCAGCAAAGAGAATGGCATAAGCCTCTGACGCTGTGTGTTCCCACTTGGGTAAAAAGTGAAGGAAGTCTATGAATCCATATAAAACCACAAAGAGATTCCTCTGTATACCCCTCCCTAGCCCGCCTGGACTGGCAGAACATTTTAAAGACAAATGATCTACCTGCCAGCAACAGGAACTCTCACCTGCTGCTAGGGGAACCCCTCTGGACCATTATCCGTAATGATCAAGCAAAGTTAAAGAGAAGCCAAACCAGCAATTCCACTCAGAGGCGCAGACACCCAGGAGGAAACACATGGCTGAGAATGTTCACGGCAGCCCCGGTCACGACAGCCCCAAAGTGAAAAGACGCACACGGTCCTTGACCAAAGATGGAGACAGTGCGGGCAGGAGGAATAGTATGCAGCAATGAAAAAGGATACACTTGACCACAGGCAAGGGCACAGACAAGCCCTCCTCCTGACCTTATGTCAGGTGAGAGTCTGTGTACAAGCCTTGACATCCCACGCGATTCCACTGAGAAGATGTTCTCAACAGGCGAAAGTAACCCGTGGCGCAAAGGGGGCCAGCTAGGCTGGAGAAACCATAAGGCAAGTGAGAAAGGAAGGGCAGCTGCCATCAGCGTGGCAGTTCCCTGAGGGACAGAACTAGGAACTAGGTGCAGACTGGGGGGGGGGGCGGCTAGGTCGGGTGGCCCAGGAGATAGAGACTGGCTTTGTCTTGACCCAAGTGACTTTTCCCCTGGCATTTTTGTTTTGTTGTTGTTATTTTCTTTTTAAATTTTTTAAAAGATTTTATTTATTTATTTGACAGAGAGAGCACACAAGAAAGAGAGAGAGAGAGCGCGCACACGTGTAGGGGAGGGGCAGAGGGAGAGGGAGAAACAGGCTCCCCGCTGAGCAGGGAGACCCATGCGGGGCTTGATCCCAGGATCCGAGGATCATGACCTGAGCCAAAGGCAGACGCTTAACCGGCTGAGCCATCCAGGTGCCCCTGCTTTTTAATTCTTTTAAAGTAAACTCTACTCCCCGTGTGGGGCTTGAACCCATGACCCTGAGATCAAGAGTCCCGTTTCACTGACTGAGCCAGTCAGTCATCCCCCTGCCACCGGCATTGGTTCTATAACTACTCCTTAAACTTTGCCCTTTTCTAGATGCATGTCAAATGTCATCATTTTTTTAAAGGTAGAAAATAATAATACGTGTGTGTGCTCATGTTTGCAGATATATTTGGGGACGGGGGTGGGAGGCAGACATTTCCTTGAAATCCCAGAGGCACCTTTGGAATTTGGTCAATACATTGTCTCTTTGCCCTCCCACGTCTCTAATGAAAACACTATTTCCTTGAGTGAGAAATGCCACCTGCCCCGCAGCAGACAGCCGGGGGGCCGAAAGATGCCACTATCAGATGCCTGGAAGAACAGGGGACATGTGAGGACAGGAAGAGACACGGTTTCTGAGATTGTTCTGAAGTCGGGGGCCACACATTCCTGGGCTCACTTCCCCACGAGAGATTCTTGACAGTGACCTAACCACTGTTGAGTCCAGTTTTCCATAGTTATACCTATGTTGATAGGCTCTAGTGACAAACAAATGGCATTCCTGCTGGGGACCAGCCAGCCATAAACATATTATAAGCTCTGGCCATTATCACCATTCCATCTTGTTTTATTTTAAACAGCACAAGTGAAAAAATGAACAACTGATATTGCATACAATAATGTTTGCCCATGTTATTTATGAGTCTGTAGTTCTAAGTTGTCCCCCAAAATCTTTTTTTTTTTTTTTAAGAATGTTCATTAGGAAACTGGGCGACTGTTTAATTTTCGGGTCAATATGGAATTGTGGAATGAATGACTGAATGATTGAATAGATGAATATAGGCCCAGATTTGAGCATGTAGACATCTGGGTGTCCACTAGACTGCTCTGGAGGCCCTGGCAGAGGATGGCTAGAAGACTTGAGCCATTTGCTTGTGGTTCACTGGGGCCCCAGGATCATTCTCTGCTCTTCTTACCCTGGGCTCTGTAGTGTCCGTTCCCCAGGGCAGGACCCAGGACCTCTCTTTTTCACTGGAGTGGAAGCCATGACCCAAGAACACAGAGACTGAGTGGCAAAGAAACACGTTCAGAGTTGCCGAAGATCCGAGACAGAGAGGCAATTCGGGAACATAAAGATAACATAAAAATTGCCTGACCACTATGCTCCAGACACATGGTCACATCCCTATGTTCAGAACCCTTCATGGCTCCCACCTCACTCAGGATACAAGTTAAGGTCCTCCCCATACCCCACAGGACCCTGCAGGATCAGCTCCCACTGTCCCCTTCCTCACTCTGCTCCAGACTGGCTGGCCTCCTCAGATGACCTGTAAATACACTATGCTGGCTCCTGCCTCAGGGCCTTTGCACTTGCCTTTCCCTGTGTTTGGATTGCTTTCTCCCCACATATGGGCATGGATGCCTCCCTCACCTCCTTCAGAACTTTGCCCAAGTGTCACCTTATCATCTGGGCCTTACCTATCTGCTTCCCATATCTAAAATGGCCCCCATCCTCCTCATCTCCTTTCCCTGCCTTGTGTGTTCCCATAGCACTGGCACTTATCATTAATATATGATCTACTTTATGGTGCTACTCCTCTGTCTTCCCCATTGTATCTGCTACCAAGGGTGGGATCTTTTCTTGTGTCTTCATCAGGCCAGCTCTGGACCCCCAGGGCGCTCTTTCACTTGGGCGTGGCCAGCACAGGTCCCCTGTGGAAAGGACCTCCGGGCAGACTCTGACCGCCTATGGAGGCAAAGAGGGGGGAGAGGCTCTTCATCCCTAGTCTGACCTCCCCCGCCCAGGCTGAGTCTCTTACAATCTCCAGTGGCCACGGAAATGGATCCCCCAGCGCCTGGCGCCTGTCCCCTCCCCCGTCTGCCCACCAGCTGGTTGGGTCCCCAGCCCCCACTCCCTCTATTCAATCACCCATCCATCTCCAGCGCGTCCAGCCGGTGCTGGGAGAGCCTGAAGCAGGACTGGGGGCGGGGGACCATCCACAGCTGTCCCCTGCTCCCCAGACAGCTGGGCACGGGACCCTGGCAGTGGGGGAAGAGCACGGGAAACTTCCCGAGGGGCCTCCAAGGCCTGCAAGAGCACCATCCCTGTTCCCAAATCCCGGCACCAGAAGCATCCCAGCCCCGCGCCAGGCAAGAGGGTGGGTCGCAAAGGCCCCTCCCGTTCCCCCGCCCTCGGGGTCTGGGCCCCGAAGCACCTGGAGACGGCGAGGGACGCGGAGGGCTCCCGGTACCCGCTCTCCCTGCGCCGCCGCCTCCAGGAAGGCCCCCCGGACACGCCCCCACGCGTCCCCTCGGCGCCCAGGGCGGACCTCGGCTTCGCCGCCATCGCACTCGCAGCCCCAACGCCGCCCCGGCGGGGACCCCTGCCGCCCTCCCCGCCTCCCGCCGCCCCCGGCCCCCGCCGGAGGAAGCGGGCCGACCCCGGCCCGGGCGGAAGGGGCTAGAACGGGGGGCGCCGGGGCT